>NW_028288675.1:338388-676777 GCF_059628265.1 Tinamus guttatus
TTTTAGTTTTGAAGGGTTTTTATTATTATTATAATTTTGATATCTACATATATAATCTAGATTTATTCTCTTGCTAAATACACTAAAGAACCAAACATCAAATTTCTCCCAACTATGTGATTTTGCTTAGGTGGAAGTTACACAGTAGTAAACACTGAACAAAGAAAAAGAAAGTATAAAATAGGTGCTCATCATTTTTAATACTAAAATGGCAAGGCTCCTGTAAGGAAAAGTAATGATAAGAAATGCAATTCAAGTTAGAACTAAGTTTGTATAAACAATTCTAATTTTCTAATTTTCTAGTTTCTAATTTTATTCACCCTGACTTTTCAACTCTTAAATTTTCAGCTTCTGTAATTGCTGCACTTCTGTATGACTGTATTTATGTATATGTGTAAATAACTTAAGGGTGAATAAAATATCATTAAAGCGGCTTACTGTCCGTGAAAATCCAATTTATTAATTCTCTTTATGAGAAAAACACTAAAAATGCCCAAATCTCTAGACTATTCCATCTATTGATCCATCTATTGATTTTTCATGCACTAAGTAAAATAATGGACAATCAAAAACGAGTCAATAATGCTATTCAAAACTCATCCACAGCAGTCACATTTCCTGCACTGCATTTGCAGTACTGGTTGCAAGCGGGAAGCAATAAATACTATTTCAGAGACTACTCACACCCATAAGAATATACATACAGATAGATGTAAATGGCTTATACAGTAGTATAGTATGTGTCACCAAGTGTATACACGCAATAATCTGAAGGAGACAAGTTTGTACCCCATTACAGCTTTGTAACTGTAGGAGGAGAGAATTTGTTTCAAAGGTAATTTAAGCATAAATATTAATGTATTACCATGTATTCATGATAAGGAGAATGTTTGATTGTAGATATGGAAATATTTATGTATACTCAAGCTCTGTCAATCACCTCGCAAAACTCCACAGGAAAAATCCATAATTATCTGTCAAGAGCTTTTTCTGAGAGATAGCTAGTTATTGTGCATTGAAAAGACCACTTCTATTCCTTCATTGTTAGAACACAAATAATCAGGTTTGTCAAGTTATATTTTTGAGTGGAGGACCGTTCTAAGTTAGTTAGGTAGCATCTGTGGGACCTCTTTGTGTATATCTTTCTTTTGCATATCTTCTGCAGTTTGGTGCTTTAAGTCATGTAGAGAAAGATATTTGTCACTGACAAGATTCAAAGGCTGTCACTTAATTTTTTTGGAGGACTTCTACATTAAATAGTGAAAGATTTGAACATCAGTCTGTCTTTCTCATCATCACATAAATATGATCCGGTGCAGGACAATCTCTCTTTCCAGCTCTCCTACTTGTGCTATGCAAAGCAGTCCAGATTCCAGAAGCAAAGCTAAGAGAGCAGAGCTGATGGTTGGAAATAGAAGATTTTGAATCTCCTCAACACGAGACAGGACTCAGACAGAGCATTCCTACCCTGTGCATGACTGCTTTAATGAAAAGGGCAGCAGTGTTGGATGAAAGACTAAGGCTGCCTACCTGCGCAGGAGTGTCCTTGCACAGAAGGATGGACAGAAAATATCCAGTGAAGATGGTTCTTCTGCAGACTATAGAGTACTGTCTGCACAGCTAAAGTCTTTTCTCATGCTACCTGGATCAACTGGAGTTAAAGCATGAGCTAATACTTTATGACTATATGCACTTGCCCACAGTCAGGCACTGGAGTTAGCCTGTCCAGACAAATTTCAGGCTGACAGGTAAGTGCTTCATGAGTTTTATGTGGGTCAAGGATAAGGTGACTTCAAATGCTTTAGTTTTTTGGATGATTTTTTTTTCTTATACATCATAATTTCACTGGAGTTTTATTTTAAGCACAAAAGAAGGTGTCCTCATCTGTTTTAAGGTATGTCCTTGTGCTTTTCTGTAAGTCCAGCTACTCACTGAAGTCTGTCATCTCAACTGCTACTTTGGTGTACTCTGGTCTCAAATAAATCAAGGCACAAAATTCTTATTTTTATGGGGACATAGACTTTTTTGTCAGTTCAGAACAACTTATCTGTAAGTAAAGTTAAAAAAAATATTTTAATCACACCATAATTATATAATTTGATTTAAAATATTTGGTTCAAGGAATTATTTGGATCCACTTAGCTCAGGCGTTATCTCCCTCACTCTGAACAAACAAACAAACAACTATGGTAGTTCATGGAATCTACTATAGATAGAGAAATGAGTGTTACAGATACGAAACCGCAAGCTCTTTTTTTTTTTTTTTTCCAAACACCATTTCCTTTGCCAAAAGGGAAAAGAAAACCACTGTGTACCTTCACTCTCATACTGTACTCTGTACATTAAGGCAAAAAGTAAGCAAAGCACCTCATACAGAAGAGTGCACAGCAGAAGCTGCTGATCTTGAGGCTAGTGAGCCAGGGGCACAAGCTTGCCCCTAGGCAGTAGCTGAGTCCCTGTCCCTCCAAGCACTTTATCACCTCGCAGGGCTAGTTAGCAAGGCTACCACTGTTCCTGGTAGGTGCTTCACAGATGTTCAAGTGGGGTCTGGAGAGATTACAGCAGGTGGAAGTGTTTTCAAAGATAAGGGGAAGTGTTTTCAAAGGCAGAGGAACTGCATCTTCTGCAAATCACACAGGGAGGAGGAAAATTCTTCTCTGCCTCTGGCAAATTGATGAGTTCATTTTTTTTTTTTTACCCTCAAGCTGGTGTGTAGTATATAATCCAGATCTTCTTGCTATACTCAGTAATACAGTACTGGCCAGTTGTGTTTCTTCTTTTGTGAAACCTTTGCTGTAAGTTTTTCCAGAATGTGCTTTATCTTTACTGTTGTGATGGGAGACTTAATGGGATTGCTCCTGGGAGTTTTCTGGTAGTAGGAAAGAAAAGGGTTGAGCTGTGCTAGGACATCATGACATTGTTTACCACAGGGATGTAGGGAGATATAAGGTATCCAGGTCACGGCTACAGATCTGTCCTTTGGGAACAAGAGTGTCTTGAAGTGGTGGTTGTAGTAAAAAAAATAAAATAAATAGAGCTTGAGCAAGTTTCCCACTGCATTAGGAAGGGGGCAACTGCATAATGGTAAGTCAGGAATGATACCTCTTTTTCTTTTTCCCAAATTCTGGGTCTGAGTGTTTAAGCTGGAGCTAAATACTGCCTGTTGCCCTTCTTCTCTCCATATTCCCTTGAGGCAGAACACTTGCTCTTCTTGAACTGTGTTGCTACTTGCTCCTTGGATGTTCTAGTCCAGTGGCTGCTGCAGCTGCCATGGAAACAGTAACAATGCTCTAAATTGTCATGTTTTGGCATGAAATGGTTTGTGTTTTCAAGCTGTCTTCCTCTCTCCATAACTACCACTGTGTTTCTAATGTACAGTGAGGGGAAAGTGAGAGATAATTGCCTGCTATAGGGAGAAAGTGGCCAATTAACGGACAAAAGCAGTGTTATGAACTGAACCTTAAATGTTACATTTACAAGGAAGCTCTTTATCTAAAAATAATCTTATTGTCTTGTGCTGACTGTGTTTGATCTCTAGATTGGTTTGCACAATCCCCTATTCCTGGTTCAACTATCCCTTTCTTCAAAAGAGTAGATGTAAACCAGAGAGTTAAGGCTTTAGGAATGACCTATGTAAGAATTGGAGGAGCACAAATAAGCTCTTCTGAGAATATTCCTTAAGGTAATTGATACACTGGAAAATCCTGGAAAGTTAGTGTATGTCTCCAGGACCAAAAACTTTGCACCAAGCCCTTTGCTTATCCTTAGAAAAAGCTAAAAGTGTACTGATTTAGTAAACGGGATTTACATGTGGAAATCTGGTAACGTTTCCTGTTCAGGTAAGAGAACCAAACCAGAAATGTAAGCAAAGCATGAGACCTAACATATAAATTTTTACTTTCTTCTACACATTCCTTTCTATTATAATGTACTAACTCTTGCACATCACCTTTGCTTGCTCACTATTAACCTACTATACCTAGTGATGTAGACGCATACAACACACGCACAACAACTAGCCAGCCAGTTAATGTAACTGTTTAAGGCAGTGTGGTTTCTGGCCGCTCAATGATTCCTGAAATTTCCAGTAGGAGAGGACAAGAGAATCAAAGAAGGATGTTAGGGATGTTTATGGCAGGAGGGGGAAAATCCCAAATCGCAGGCAAGGAGATTAACAGAGCCTTGTGCCTGTGTGCTTAAAGTTCTCGGCTTCCTTGAAACCTAAGAAGTGAAAGATATGACATCTAGGTTCCTAGATTGGCTACTATGCAACTCACATCTGTGTAATTGGTATTCATTATCCCATTGGAAGTTTGTAAACATAATTAATATTATTTCTCCCCTCATTGTGTTTTCCCTAAAACAGGGTCCATCACCTGGTGTACAATAAACCACTCATACACACATTTCTGCACAGAAATGGGTACTAGGTGGTGTGCCACAAAGCTGGCATGCAGAACGGCTCTGTAGATTCATTTATACAGCTGCTGTTAACATTTTCCTCCTACCTACTGGACATTATAACTCAACTACTGCAGGATTTGTTAACTTGTCTTATGCAGCCTTTAGATAACTTGCGCTGCGCTCTCGTCCTTTTGGATCAGAGAGTTCCTCAAGTCAGTCACCACTGAGTTGGTGGCTGTGCTGTCTGCAGCCAGAATTACATTTCCCTTCATTTCCTCACACAAGCTGATGTTTCTGACAAAAAGTAGTTCACAGATGATTTCAATGTTTTGTTAATAGGGTAGATGGTCTCTTCTTTTTGCTGTTCCTGTTTGTAATAGATAACTGCTGCTTTGAGGCTCCTTGTGGTTTCTTATTGGCCTATTTACATTTCTCCTGTCTCGATGGTATTTGTCTTGAGGAACTTTCAGGATCCTGAGACAGCAATGGTCAATGTCAGAAGCATGACTAAAGACAGTGGGGGAAAATATGAATGGTAGCTGTTTTTTCATAAAACAATCTGATTTCAGTTTTGGCAGTTCAGTGGGTCCCAGACAAGTTTCCTGAAACTCATCATCTGCCTACGTGGCAAACCTGGCCTCTGTCCTTGCTAGTCCTTGTGTAGGGTCCTGGTTCTGGAGTCCTCTTCTGAGCATCCAGCAGGCATGCTGCCTCCGAGCTTGAATTTGCTCTATTCATTTGTTTCTCCCACTCTTTTTTCTTTTTCTTTTTCTTTTTTCCTTTTTTTTTTTTTTTTTTTTGGCTTTTCAATTGCATGTATTTTCCAGTCCTCTCTTCTTTTTATAGCTGTAATGATTCAGACTTTCTCCTCAGTGAGCATATCCCACCGGCTTTCATTTTTCCCTCAGTAGGCATTACTGGGCAGGATCCAATTAAGGTCTTTTTAAGTCCTCCTCTTTGCCTTTAGTGATTAGGATTGCCTCTGTAAATTTACCCATTTAATACAGTCCTAGTTTTGATTATATGAACTTTGTTCACAAGGTTTTAGAAGAGATTTCTTAGTCTTTCTTTTTATAGTAATTAATGCAACTGTAAGAAATATGCCAGTATCTTAGAGCTGTCCTTTATAGCAGTTTCCTTGCTCTCTTAAACTGAAGCAGTTAATCCTGCCTGAAAAGGAAGGTTAAAAGGTATATTGAAATCAAGAATAAAGCAAAATAGGCACTCTGCACAATTTTTTATTTCTAATTTCTAGACAGTGTATGGAATATACACTTTTCCTGCTGCTTACAGAATTACAATATTGTTCTTTTTCCTTATCTGTACCTGTATGCATTTCAGTCAAACATGAAACTTCCTCAGAAAATACGTAGGAAATATGTAGGGTATTCTGCAAGGAAATATTTAGTGTTCAGAACACTTAGAGATCAGCATATTTAATGTAAGTAAATCAGCTTGTCTCAGAAACCAACTAACGTAAATATCTTGTAATCTATCACTTATACCAAAGTACACAAGCAGCACAAAACATAGATTCGGTTGCACTTCTATTTATTCAGGCTAGAGAGATGACCAGTTCTTTGCATTCTCATTTTTACCACAGAGGGGGCTAATGGTCATGTGGCATTGTAAAAGAAATTGCCTAGCCATTCAGGACTCTGAACAAGCACATGTGCTAATAGTAAGAACTGGTAGGTGATGATTACCACTGAATTCTACTGGGAGGTGATTCCAATTAATTCTAATCAGGCAGATAAGGAATGGGCTCTTTCCTTGCTAGTAGAAATCATCATAGGTGAAGGAGGTTCTGAGAATAGAACTTGAAAGTTTGTAGTTGATGTTTGAAGTGGAGGTGCTATCTATCTTTGTGCTGCAGCAAGACTGGAGTTCTTAACGTGTCTATGCAGAGGTTACAATGTGCGGTAAGAGTTTTATTCTGTAGCAGTGGAAATTTACATTCCACTCTTAAAGATAAGCAACGTTAAGCAATGTAATTTACATTCCAATGTTAAGGATAAGCATGTTGTATATAACCTATATCTTAGTAGTCCATAATCATATGCAACTCAGGAATTAGACTGCATTTTGGTTAAAGTACCTCAGCTTTTTGAAAGTTTCTTATTGTCATGTTTTGATTGAATGAAGACAAGATGTACATATGAACAATGCATCACAACTGAAAATAAGCATTGTTTAGTTGTTGATGCGGGAATTAAATGCCATGCTCAAAACGAGTAGCACTAGAGGAACGAAGGCACACCTTAGTCTAAAAAGGATAGCAGAACATAGAAACTGTATCTGGGGCTGCAGGGCTGGGCAAATAGAGAAAAAGGGAATAAGGACTGAAAGAAGAGTCCATTTTTACATAGCTGAATGTTCAGACTGTGAATATTCTGTATATGGTATTTTGAGTGAGAGCTGTCCTAAAACTCTTGGAAAACCTGGGGTTCTGCCAGTGCAAATGTACAATGCTGAGTACATTTAGAAAAGTGAATTCAATCTACAGTATGTCAGGTTTCATTGTCCATGTGATGTTTGTATTCTCTGTACTTGAATAACCAGACTGAAATATTAGGTTTCACACCCACAAACACAAGTAATTGCTGCCATTCAATCCAGGCTTTTTTGTGCCCAAAATGTAAGATAGAAGTAATAAAAAATAAATAAATAAATAAAATAATAATAATAAAAAAAAAAAACAGAGAGAGAGAGAAAGAGACATTTTCCATCCTCTTGCTCTTCTTGAAAATATATGTTTAGGTAATGCTTTGTTTGTGAGATGCCTTTGGTTTGAGAACCTGTATGGTAGTGGGCCAACAGGGAGATTTGTTTAGGAAATGGACTAGAATATGTAAGCTCTTTAGTAAGGTTATTTGCTGTGACATTTTCTTCAAAAGTATTTATAGTCAAAATTAGACAGTTCTGAGGATTGTGATGTTATCAGACAACTATGTCTTTCTCTGACTGAAACTGGGGAGGTCTCCCAAAGTTAAAGCTGTTGGAATGTGGAGGTAATAATCTCTTTGCAAGATTAAAGAGTATCACTATATTTAAATCACTTGAAAAACTATAGAAAGATAGTTCAACAACAAGGGATTTTTGTTTGTTTATTTTGGTTTTGTTTATGTTTTGGCAGAGCTATCCTGGGCCTACAAAACAAGATCTCCTTATCCCTGAGTCTTGGGCCAAACTTGGTGCCCACATTCATGAGAAATGGTGTTTATGCTCCAATGTTAGTGGAGTTAAAATCTGAACCCTGTTATAGTAAGGATTTTATTCAAATTATGAAGAGGTGTATCCAGGCTGCATGCATTGTGATGACCTTAACACTAACACATCAAGAACTGAAATAAATTATTTTGAGAGATTCATTATTTCTATAAATGGCATGGCAAAGGTTGTGTGTCTGAAGGTAATGAAAAATATCTTTTTTTTTTTTTTTGACATCTGTTGAGTCCAGGAGTTGAAACAAACTATATTGGTACTTACAACTACTCAGCAACTTTACTACAGTGAGTGAAAACAATAATTGGGATCCATTGGAAGTAGCAAATAGGAAGGAAAGGTGATCTCAGAAATTCACTTCTATTTGCTAGAGAACCACTGCAATACACAAATACTGAGGGAAAGGCTGTAGCTCTGTACTAGAATATGTCCCATTCCATATGCCATTTACTTACTATTTGCTGTTGCTGACTATTACCCAAATAAATATTCCTGTATTGGACAGATACAAATATAGCCTTAAGAAGAGAGCACGTGAGGAGCTTATCCACTTTAGAAGTGTCTAACGAAAAGAGTCACCTTCTCCAGAAGCCTGTGTGGGACCATAATCATGGTGATGGAGAAGTAAGGAGGATCAAAATGGCCTCCCCCTCCATAACATTAGAGAGGCTTTAAGCCTTGAACTGGCCTGCTGACAACGTATCAGTAACTCTTCTGACTGGATAAACCATCGTTTTGTAGTCCAAAAAAATCTTGGTTTAGATTCAGTAAGAAAGTAGGTGAACCTTTTCATCTGCCCTCATCTGTCAGTTCTGACAAGTGGCAAAGAGATGTATAAAGCCCTGGGTTAGCCAAGTGTCCCTGTTTTAGAAACTGAGTTAATACCGTAAAAGTTGTCACTGGGGCCTTCCCGGGCTCTGTTCCAGGTAAAAGCTTTTAATGATCTGTTCCATCGGTCCATACTACAGTAAGAAAATCACATTATATGCCATTATATGCCTCTCATGTGGAGATGAAGTGAATGCCATTTCAGTTAATCTGACTACCAGCCAGCTGGTTCAAAGGACTCCAAATGCGAGGAAAGAGAAAAAAAAAAAAAAAAAAAAAAAAAGGCTGTTACTCTTCTAAGGTTAAAAGTAAATCTTACAGAAGTAAGAATGTAAGAAGCAGTCAGCTATGGCATGAAAACATCTCAGTAAAGATGGGAAAAGCTGTATTCTCTCAAAAAATCAGTGTAGTATTTCTATATTAAATGGTAAAGCCAGCAAATGTGCTATTCAGCAGGCAGACATCACTGTGGATCCCTATTTGTAGTGAATGGTGTGTGTTTTGCTTCATCCTGAGTGTACCTACAGGTGATAGCTAAAAGAATCTTAAGACAGCTAAAAGTCCATCATAAATGAAAAGATTCTTGATCAAGATCCCTTAATGAAAGTTTTGGACTATTTTTAGTTTTCATAGCAATGTTTGTAGGGAGTGGGAGTTTTTTTTTTTGCCATTGAAGAGGAACTTAGGCTATTGTCCTGGTCATTTTTTCTCACTTAAATAATACAGAGTACTAGTTCACTTCTTAGTCCTCAGAGGCTTTATGATTAAGGAATAATTGACTCTGTCAGAGTCAATTTATATAACTCTTTACAGTTTTCATTGACTGGTGAATGACTACATATGTTTTTGATAAGGCAGCATTAGAGCATCAATCCCAAAGCTTATTCCATGCATAGTTAAGAGTAGACTAGAAACAAAAAAAGAGTTAAATTACAAATATATGTTAGAAAGTATTTGAGATGCATTTGGACATTTTTATACTTACAACTGGTCTATTTCTGAAGGAAAGAAAAAGTCTGATCAGTGAATAATAGGGTATTTTACTTAACAGTTGATCAGTTAGACTTTTTGTTTGGTTTTAGCCCAAAAGTTTTTGCTACATGGTGTTAACACAAGATGTTTTTGTCATGATTCTGCTTTTGGAGTCCTCAACTGGATTACTTTGCAGAGAGATAGTGAGGATTAAGGGGAAAAGATTGCTTTCTTCTTTTTCTCTCTCTCTCTCTCTTTTTTTTTTTTTTTTTTCCTTCTCAAATTCATTTCCTACTAACATTTTCAACTCCTGTTACTGAAATTTTCATTTTTCATTTGAAGTGCAGATAAGGACAGAAATGAAATGGTCAGATTACTATATAGTAATGTGCAGCTCCATGTTTTTTTGAAAATGAATCTTAGTATGATTTTATTTTAATATATTTCTTCTAGAAAAATAAGTAGTGTCTGCTCTGCTCCTCGATCTTGGAGGGATTCTCCACCATCAAGTTTCAGAAAAAAAATCCCCCAAAGTTGTGCAGCGGTAGTATAAATAATATATAGAGAGAGAGATAGAGAGGCCTATCCATGTAGGAAGGGGAAAGGTAAAGAGAAGATTTAAGCTTGCTTGATTTAGAGCAATAATTGGAGTGTGCAGCACCCACACAGACACAAAGATTGGACAGGAGGATCAGGAAGATTTCTCTGCATCCTCAAGACCACAGGAATGTTCATTAAAACTGACAGGCATTATACTTCAAAGGAAATACTTTAACCCAGTGTATAATTAAACCATAAAACTCATTATAATAACATCATTACAGATAAAGTTTTATGCAACAATATTTTTGAAAGAGTCTCTCTCTTCAAATAAGAGTTAAGTCTTCATGCTCCAGTACACAAGTCAAAGTCTAACTGATGGAGTTTAGAAGCTCTACCCTTCTCTAGTATCTAGACAGATTGAGTTTATTTCTAGGTTTCTGCATTTTCTGCCTTTTGTGGTGGTATGATTCTAGTGTTTTTTTCCATCAGAACTCCATTAAATTTTCTGATGACATCACTTCATTCTTGCAATACAAGAAATACCTAGGCAGAAATAGGATATGTTTATCTGTGGAGTTCTGAATATATGATAGGAACAGGGCTAGATGTGAACTCAGTATCTTTCCCTGAAGACCTCAAAACTGTGTGATTTGAAAAGTAGTACAGCAGTGATCAAATGCAGTTTACTAGACATAGTGTTTTTTGGGGGCAGAAACAAAACAAAGATGAACCCAGTGCAGGAGCTGCACACAACAGATCAGCTAAAGAAATATTATGATCCTGGAATTAATGGTGACCCATGTCAGTTAGTCCAACCTCTGCAGGGAAATGCTGCAGAGGAATAGCATTGGGGGGAGTAAATTAATTGTTGCTTTATGAGCTCCAGTGTGGTACTGTGTGATCATGAGGAAGATACTACTAGACCTACATTATTCTTTTAGGATTAACACAAAGTGAGCAAATGCGAAGTGTCATTTAGCCATAGTGTATGCCCTTAAAAAAAAAAAAATGACAGAAGTGTAGGGGATGCTGAACCTTCACCATCCAGTGAAGGTCATTGTTTTCAGCTATGCAGCTGAGGTTGACATCAAGTAAAAAGTGTTTTCACACTGGTTTTATCTTTGTCACCTCATGGAGGGGGTAAAAGCTTTGTTCACAAACTAATTTAGGCACTTCAGATCAATACATCCCAAATCAAACTAATCAAGTAATTATAGTGTCTCTTAGCAAAGAATGATTCCCAGAGATTCCACAAACATATATAAATGCAGACAGTAAATCAGCAGCCTATACTGCAGTATATCTTCCAAGGCCCAATCCGGTGAGTGGAAAAAAAAAAAAAAATTCATGTACCTCCAAAAATAATCCATGCCACCTTCTCTACCTTCATAGGATCAGGGTAAAGACATTTAGAAGGTGATCAGCTATTATGATAATACTCAGAGGGACATAACATATTACAGACAGTAAAAATGGCAGTGGAGATTTAAGAATTCAGAATATAATTATCAGGATTGGATTCTAGCCAAAACTTGAACTGAGTTAACTGAGTTAATACTCTTTTTCACCTAGGTACAGGGGAATTTTTAATGGTCTGGAGCAGTTTATATCTCTTAAGACAAATGTCATGTGTGATACTGGGGAGATTACTTGCAGGTCAACAGTGCTAACACCTGCCTCCTCCTTGAAGTGTGCGTCCCCTTCCTACCTCCCTGATGGTGCAAGATCACACAGTGAAGAACGAAACTAGAGCAACCCCTAATGGGTTTGCGCTTCTCAGAGTTGAGAAAGATAGAGCTCTTCTCCACTTCTTACTTACTCTGTTCTGCCTCACAGTCATGGGAAGGTTCTTTTTGCCTTTACTTGCCACTACCTGATATTTCTGTTTTCAAGTATCCTTTCAAATGGAAGCAAAAACTTTGGTCTTCAAAAAGAATTCTGTTCCCTGGGTGGTTTGGAACACTTATGTCAGAAATTCACTATTATACCTTAGATGAAAGGACTAGTTTGTGCTAGGAGAAGAAATCAGAGGGTATGTATTAAGGTTTGTCAACCTCAATACACTTCAGCAGCTGTATTTTGAGCTATTTATTTCATATTGCATGCTATTACTTTGTTGGGACTCATGTCGGGGCAAAGGACAAAATACTTTAAGAATGAACTTAAAGGATTTAAATGTTTTGCTCTGAAGAGAGGGAAAACTTTTTAAATTCTGTTTTGCTCAAAGCAGAACTGCATCATAAAAGTACAGGAGGGTGGGTTTGTAAGCAAGTTCCCTATCTTACCGCTACTCAGCTGGGTGCAAAACCTTTTTCTTTGGTGCAGCAAAATCTGTAAATAAGCCTGATGACTGGCACTGTGTGTCTGCAGAGTTAATATTCATCTCCTGTTGTGTTGCTTCCAATATTCTCCCCACAGCATCTTTTTGTTCTCAGTTCTATGCCAGTAGCTTATGGTCTTTCAACATTTCTTATCATAAACCCCTTTTGGTCCTCAGCTGGAAGCTGGCCTTGTAAAACCCTCACTTGTGAGGCAAGAGGGTAGGAATCTAGATATAAAACCTTTGGATTAATTATAAATTACAGGAAATAAGATGATTCTAAACAAATATACTCTTGTTCTTAAAACTGCTCTAATCTGAAAACATAAATGCTTTTTATATTTTTTTCTTCCTCATGAGAATATTTTGTTTATAAAAATTCATAGCTGCAATATACCTCCATACAACGAGGAAGGGGGGTTGTTTGTTCTTCCTGCTTTAGAGGAATGTGTTGTGGAAATCACATAAAAGTGTGGCAGTAGTGAACAACCTAAGGGATACAACAGACTGTGGAAATATGGATGAATTCAATCTAAGGAGTGAGTACTTACATATTGTTTCTGTACTATTCCATCCCTCTTCTCTTGGTTACCTCCTCTTGTCCATGATGTAGCAAGTGAAGAAAGATTGCTGGTGATTGATTGTGATGTTGTCATACTTGACTTAATCTTATTTTTTGCTCTCTTTCTACCTTTAAAACTTAATAAACTGCAGTCTCACCAGGGAATTTTTATTCTGAAATTTATCAGTTCAAGTATATGAAGCAGGATCCCTTTTTGAAGTTATAAGAGCTTCTATTTTGTTTTGTTGTTTGTTTTATAGTCTTTTTTTAACTAGCTAACTGGGTAATTTCCCATTACAATTAAGTAAATAAATAAAAGGGCTTAGGAGATATGAACTTACATTCACTGAGAAGCCACTTCAATTTCTGTAAATGCTTACATTATCTTCAAAAGATCTGTTGGTATTCACTTCTCATTTTCCTATAGCCTAAATTGAAGTGCTTAAGACTAAACTGGACTACTTTAAAATGGTAGTTTATTATCCTACCAGCCTTACAAATTAATTGAAAGAAGATCATAATTCCCAACTAATAAAATGGTTTATTAAATGTCTGCATGGAATTCTGCCAATCAGGTAGCACAACACATTTTAATACAAGTAGAGCCATTTACTTTATCCTTCATTCCTGCTTGAAGAAGAGGTATAGAATCAGGTTGAATTGCTGAATGTATGAGACAGCTCTTTCCTGAAGTTAGAGAGAATTAATTGTCTCATTTGTTGCCCCTTCAACTTTTATGTTCTCAGGATTGAAAAACAGATGAGAGAAACTGTTCTGTTGGGCAGGTGCTTCTTCTCTTCTGATTTAGCTCCTATTCAATTCTGTTATTGCTGCTGGTCTTTTAAAGATATTGAACATCTTTGGGATGATAAACAGATTTCTCAGCTTTGATTTTTGCCTTGGGTGAGTAGGTCTTTTGCTGTAATGATGTGGGTCTCTTGCTGAAATGATGTAAAATTTGTCAGGTACCTGCAGGCGAGAGGCTGCTTTTCATCTTCACTAGAAGGCAGTTCATGGCTTTGGCTCTAAGACGCGGGCCTGGAGAATAGGTGTGATGAGTCCATCAGGCCTGATGTACTGCTAAACAGTAGCTAATATTTGTAAACATGGAGATATACTTCTTTAGAATCTTCTCCACAAAGAAGGCTTTTCAAAGAGAAAATTTGCCTGCCTCGTGTTTAGGAGTCTTGGATGGATTTCTTATTATTTTAATCTAAGTACTTGCACACTGTTTCATTTTCTAAGATTTAATTATACTAGTGGACTAGATATTTCTTTAGGTAATTCATCTAGCATTTTTTTGACCAGTAGTCTGTTTCAGGCTACATTTAAGAATACCTTTTCATTTGCAGCTAAACAGGCAATGCTGTCTCTGCATTCGCAAGCTAGTGACTGGGTCTTGTAGCCTGTCTAGACACCCAAAGTGACCTTGAAGATTGTTTAAAGGCAATACACTAAACTAATGTTTGCTACTTCCCTAAGTTACAAGGCTTGAATTTAAGTAGTAGTTCATTTTAAAGATGCCAGAACTTCCTCCCTTAATGCTATTAAGGGAGACAGCTAGGAAGTTGGCCTGTGCATTAACCTCTATCTGTATTCTTCCTATTAGTTGCATTGTTATTGTTGTTGCTGCGAAGAGGTTTGGTACTAGTTAGGAAAACATACCGTGTGTTCAAATGGAGATCTCTGTGCAGGATGTTTGAAGTTGTTTATAGCCCTCCTCCAGGTGGGATTTTGCTAGGTGTTGCTGAGTGGAGCCAGTAAATTTTCATTGACTTCGGGGCAATTATGTATTAGATGTTATTCTTAAACAATCTACCCTACTCAGAGAGGAGATGGAGCATGAGCATGTAAGTGACAGGCAAGTAGATAAGAGCTCTCCCCAGAGAACCAGTCTCCAAGAGGGGATGCAGAACTGTTCAGCAGCAAACTATATATGAGACAGCATGTTAAAAACCAGTGGTATATCATCTTTTAAGAGAGTACTTCTCTTGCTGTAGCTGTGATCCACACTGCTTAAATGAGTATCCCCATTATGGAATTCAGTATCTGGTTTCTTTGATGGAATGAGCAGTGCCCATCAAGACAAATGGCAGCTAACGTCCAAGAAAAAATGATTTGTCTGGGGCACTGACTTATGTCAAATGAAATAATATCCTCGACAAATTTAAAGTGTTGTCCTCTAGTCTTAGTTGGGAGCAGAAATATAAAAGTTAAACATAACAAGACAAAACTAAAAGAAAGCAAAGATGGCCTTTGCAAAAAATTCTGATGAAAATGAAATTTGTGTGTGTGTCTGTGTTGGCTTTGTTTTCTTTTTTATCCTTTTAACTCATAAATTCAGTTTTATTCATTTAGAAAAGACCCATTGCTGTTGGGAAAGGTTTCCCCCCTGCAAGCTTAATATGATAATATGTTTTGGTTTGCCCACCGGTATTTGGGAGAATATTATGTATGCCATTTGGGAAGGATAGAAAGCTAGAAGGGTAGAAAAAAACAGATTTTCTAGAACTGAAAAATTCATAGTATGTTTTTGCTCTGGATTTTGAAACAGCTTATTCATCTTTTGTAGGGCGTAGCTGTCTAAAGAGTCTAGTAAAGGTGAATTCATGGAATTTTGATTTTATATACAGTTGAGAGGTTAACTGGTAAGAGGATGAAAATGCAAATCCTGACTAAAGAAATCTTAACAGGGAGCAAATCAAAATGAGACATAAGAGTCAGCTTAGCTAAAAAACTGAAAATCAGTCCCGGTTTTTGATGTGGATGTTCACAGAATAATTTTTTTTATCTCTGTTCTCAGCCTGAAATCACAATTCCTTCATTAATGTCAATTTTAAATTAAAAGTATCATTTTATTTTTATCTGTATACAAACATGATATCAAATTAAAC
Organism: Tinamus guttatus; assembly: GCF_059628265.1. Lineage (NCBI taxonomy): Eukaryota > Metazoa > Chordata > Aves > Tinamiformes > Tinamidae > Tinamus > Tinamus guttatus. The sequence goes on from NW_028288675.1 coordinate 354,137, forward strand.
ATCTTCAGTCTTAATTTCCCAAAGCAAATAAGACTTAAAATGGTCACTACTCTCGTCCCCTCTCTCTTCAGCTTTTGTACCAGTTATTTCCAGGAAACGTCCTTAGCCTTTAGACATTAAACTCCCAAATATAAGGTTGAAAACTTGTGCCTTATTAAATATTAAGGCATCATATCACAGCACAAAGCTATGGGAACAAGATTTTAATCCTCTTGTTTACTGGGGCTTACAGCTGCTTGTATGACTTCTACAGAAGCTTCTGGCAGACTATTGTGAGAAGTAGAGTGCCAGACCTTTTGCAGACTTAAGTTCTTGCTCTCAAGTGTACTCTCAAATCTTTATTGATGTGACTTTCAAATCCATGTGTAGAGATTTTTTTTCTAAAAATCAGAAGTCCATCTTTTTTTGAAAGGATTTTGCATTTTATTTTTGAAATGATTTTGAAATTTTAAAATAAAAGTACGGAATAGATTTTAACATTTTATGTTTTGTTGAACAGCTTGCTAACATTTTTCCTTCCTGGTTATAACTAGACTAACCTTTGGGGAAAGGGTCTGAATGTCCAGGAAACTCTCATAAAGAATACTGAAAAAGTCATACTTTATGTAACACAGAATTTTTTAATTCAAAGAATACAGTTTATGGAATGACATTATCTCGTCAAAACGATGGTAAAATATGCCTTTATAAGACATTTTTGTTTTTTCTCTTATTTTCCACTGAACTTTATGTGCATGTTGGTTTGGCATGCACAGTTTTACAGTCCTTCCCCCCAGTAAAAGAAAAATCAAACCCCACACAAGATAGCTCCATGCTTGCAACAGTGAAATAGGTTTATCTATGGGGTGTGCCCTTTTCCTGTATTATTGCTAAGAATGAGGATGAGTTCCCGGAGAGTTTGTGTAGTAGCATGTGCACACAAGTTTGGATTCCTTTTCTATCTGCTAAAATGTATTTCTGTTATTTGTGGCATTGCTGTAATAAGTTCTACTGCTCGCCCACCTTACAGTGGTTCATTTTCTTCAGCATTTCTAACAAGGAATGATGATCCAGACTTGATTCCCTGAGCCAAGCTGAATTTCAATGCTCTAATGATGAATAGTGGCTCTGTGGGGGCCTTCCTGGGAACTCTGATAGCTGAATCCCAAAAGGTTTGGAAGCTTCTTTGAGGTGATTATGGGGTTTTGTTTGTTTGTTTGCTTTTGTCGCTGGTGTCTCTGATTAAGAAATTTGACTCAAAATTCCCAATGAAACAAGTTTTTCTCTTGAGATTTTTTTTTTCTTGAACTTCAGAGAAAGTATGAAAGTATGAAAAAAGGAACTATGCAAGTAACCTCACTTTCTATATTTTGGTAATTTGGGAGCTATTTAGAAGAATAGGAATGCTTTGGTGACTCAAGGGAATGAGATGGTGATCATAATATATTGCCTTCTGTGAGTTCAAGAATGTTTCAAAGTTAAGCTTTTAAGAAAATTCTATTTCTTGATTTAGGAAATAATTGTGTTTCATCTCTCTTGGACTTAGAAAATCAGACCTGACATGGGTAGCAATTAAATTTATTGATTTCAAGGTGAATGACATATTAAAATATTGGAAAATGGAGAATATTTACTTTTATGTGTAAAGATATTGAACATCATTCTTATTGAAGTTCCCAGTCTCAGACCAGTCAGTCACTTGGCCATTAAATATGGAGATGGAAATTCCTGTGTTTCAGTTTGTACACATTCTCCCATTAAAACCAATTTACCTGAATGAAGCAACATTATTTTTACAATGTTTTTTTACATTGTAAAAATCATAGAATCATAGAATCATAGAATACTTAGGGTTGGAAGGGACCTCTAGAGATCATCTAGTCCAACCCCCCTGCATACGCAGGGACACCTAGAGCACGTGGCACAGGACTGCGTCCAAACGGGTTTTGAAGATCTCCAGAGTAGGAGACTCTACAACCTCTCTGGGCAGCCTGTTCCAGTGCTCTGTCACCCTCACTGTTAAGAAATTTTTCCTTAAGTTCCTATGGAATTTTTGATGTTTCAGTTTCCGGCCATTTCCTCTAGTCCTATCAGTGGCCACCACTGAAAAGAGACCATCCCCGTCCTCTGCACTCCCTCCCTTGAGGTATTTATATACACTGATTAGATCCCCTCTCAGCCTTCTCTTCTCCAGGCTGAACAGGCCCAGCTCCCTCAGCCTCTCCTCATAGGGCAGATGTTCCAGGCCCCTGATCATCCTTGTAGCCCTGCGCTGGACTCTCTCCAGCAGCTCCACATCCCTCTTGTACTGTGGAGCCCAGAACTGGACACAATACTCCAGATGCGGCCTCACCAGGGCTGAGTAGAGGGGCAGGATCACCTCCCTCGACCTGCTGGAGATGCTCTTCTTAATGCAGCCCAGGATTCCATTGGCCTTTTTGGCCACGAGGGCACACTGCTGCCTCATGGTCAACTTATCATCCACCATGACACCCAGGTCTTTCTCTGCAGAGCTGCTCTCCACAAGGTCGGTCCCCAGCCTGTACTGGTGTCTGGGGTTATTCCTCCCCAGGTGCAGGACCTTGCACTTGGCCTTGTTGAATTGCATGAGGTTTTTCACTGCCCTGTTGTCCAGTCTGTCCAGGTCCCTCTGGATGGCAGCGCAGCCCTCTGGGGTATCGGCTACTCCTCCCAGTTTCATGTCATCAGCAAACTTGCTGAGGGAGCGCTCTGTGCCTTCATCCAGGTCATTGATGAATAAATTGAACAGGACTGGACCAAGGACTGACCCCTGGGGGACCCCACTAGCCACAGGCCTCCAACTAGACTCTGCACCGCTGATCACCACTCTCTGGGCCCTGCCATCCAGCCAGTTCCTAATCCATCTCACTGTCCACTCATCTATCCCACACTTCCGGAGCTTGTCCAGGAGGATGTTGTGAGGGACGGTGTCAAAAGCCGTGGTGAAGTCGAGATAGACGACATCCACCGCTCTCCCCTCGTCTATCCAGCCGGTCATTTCATCATAGAAGGCTATCAGGTTAGTCAGGCAAGATTTCCCCTTGGTGAATCCATGCTGACTACTCTTGAGCACCTTCTTGTCCTCCATGTGCCTGGAGACAACGGCCAGTATGAGCTGTTCCATCACTTTTCCAGGGACGGAGGTGAGGCTGACTGGCCTGTAGTTGCCTGGGTCCTCCTTCTTGCCTTTTTTGAAGACTGGCGTGACATTGGCCTTCTTCCAGTCTTTCGGCACCTCCCCCGTTCTCCAGGATCTTTCAAAGATGATGGAGAGCGGCTTAGCTATGGCATCTGCCAGCTCCCGCTGGAGTAAATGTAAATTTGTTTTTACAATGTTATTTTACACTTTCTGTACCAAATTATATCTGCTATCAGTCTGAAGTGTGTAATTAAACATGTAATGGAAAGAGTACATCTACTTTTCAAGTACAGTCTTGAAAGCTAAGAAGGTTAGAGTTGTGTGCTATTTTTTGTCTCTCTCCCTTTCTCCCTCTCCACCCTACCCATCCGCCTCCAAGTAAATACAGTGCAAGGTATTGAGGAAAAAGTACCAAGTCCTCCTTTCCCCCCCCTTATCATCATTAACCAGTCACATGGCTATGATGTACAGGGATGTAATTTTAAACACATCACTGATTAAGTTGTTCAATCAAAGTAAAATAAAAGAACTATCTGGTTGATCTATTATCTTTCAGCAGGAGAGAAATCAAGTTGCAAAGCAAAAAAAAAAAAAAAAAAAAAAAAAAAAAAGAGAGAGTTTAAGCTGGAAAATGTGAAAGCCTGAAAAACTAGTGAAAACAAAAAATAAAAAATTGTTCTATGGGGCTGTAGTAGGGAAATGAGGAGTAACGATAATTACAGGGGAGTGAATAATTTAATGCTGGAAGTGAGATGGACTCTGCTAGATTCCCCTCCTTGAATCTCCTACTTGTTAGTACATTGCTAATCTTTATAGCCAGGAACATTGTTGTCTGATTTGATGTACTATGTTTCTGTGCACACAAGTATGTATTTCATGTTAAAGTTTGAAAAATTTTCCAGCCTAGCAATTTATTAGTAACTCAGCTTATTAACTGACTGTGCATATGCTTTCCCATTTGTGGTGAGTGATGCATTGATTTCTGTGTCATTGCAAAGATCTTCATGAGTATAGTATCAAACTTTTTTGATTTACTTTAAAATTTCTGCTTTTTTATCTTAAAAACACCTCTAAGTTCTTTTTAAAAAGTCCTTTTGAGTTGTAAGATGTTTTAAAATGCAACAACAACTTAGCCTTTGTCATTTTGTGGGCCATTTGATATTCCCTTTAATTCTGAATTACTGGCCATATTTCTCAAAATAATGGTGTTTGACAATTTGCTTCTGCCTTCTCCCTTCAAACATATGTCCTCAAAAATTAGTTGTCATGAAAATACTAAGTTTTAAAAAAAAAAAAGGGGTTTTAAAAAAAAAAAAAAAAAAAAAAAAGAAAACACTGTCCCAGTGGGAATCATCAGGGAATAAGTGCGAGGAAAAAAAAAAAGAAATATGCTTAAATATATATATTATGTGTATAAAAATTGCAATGAGTGTTCAAATTATTGTCTTGCTAGAAAGTTCATAGAAATAATACTATTACAGTACATTAACAGTAATTACAACCTTTATCATCTTAATTTGAATGAGGGGTGTTCTAATGAATGGCCCCTTTCACACGTATTTGCTTTCAATTAAATATACATTTATTGCCATGTTTATTGTTTTCAGAACTACAGCCTATGGAAACTTAAGTTAACCATATAATCCTCCTTAGCAGATACGGGTGAAGTAAAAAAGAACATCTTAGCAAAGATATTACAGCAAGTATAGTGTATAGCAGTACTGAGATGGGTCTTCGAGTTTATGATAAAAGGCAAAATTTGAAAGATAACTAGAAGTATGTGATAATTAAAAATGGCTTATTCGACATTCTCATATACTCCAGAAGGAGAGATACAAAAAATGTAATTAACAGAAAGGGCACATTTTCTTTTCTCTGTCTAATGAAAAAGAAAGTATTCATGCAATATATAATTGTTAGATTTCTGTGCTGGATTTAAGAGAGGCTGTTGGTGTGGGGTTTTTTTGTTGTTGTTGTTTTGGTCTGTTTTTGAATAGACATAACTCAGTTCACTAGCACACATTCAGTCTTTCTGTAACAGCAGAAATCTTTTCTTTATATCTAGGTTTTTAAGAGAAATGAATTGCTTCTAGAACAATGTTGAGAGCTTAATAGCTCCCACACCCTCAGTGGAAAATGCTCTCTTCCTCCTGACTAATAATAGAGCTTTACAGTAGGCTAGTTGGTCATATTAATACAGATATGACTTCTTAACGCATGTTCATGCTTGACAGTATTACTGTTGCAAATACCTGGCAGTCTGGTAGAGAAGGGGTAGAAGGCTGCAAGTGGACAATATGCTCTCCATCGCATCTTGCATTCCTCTGCTATTTTTCAGCTACTGTGCAACCAACAGAATTTTTTCTTTTTTTTTGTCCAGTTTCTCTCTCAGCCCATTTCTGCTGTTATATGACTGTATGTTTGTAACATTGGTCTGCTGCGATAAAAACAAATGTCATATAAGTCTTTTAGGAGCTTATGATTTTGGCTCAAGTTTCAACAAGTAGAGAAGGTGAGCTGGAAGTTTCCAAAAGCAAATCTATTACTGCTAATACCCAAATGCATCAGAAATAATTGCAGAGAATGAGTTGAAAATAGATTTGTCTGAAATATTTAAAACTCTCCTGAAGCATGGGAACATCCACAAATGAAACATCCTCTGAGGGAGTGACATGGCCTTGTGTTCACTCAAAGTTCTTATAACAGCACTTACCATGCTATTTTAATAGCGCCATCATCTCTTGTGCCAGTGGCACGTCCTTTGTATTGCTATAGTAACAACAGGATAAAATACTGGCTTTCTCATTGCTTTAGCACTATCACTGATTCATGCTGCTGTTTCCTGAATAGGCAAGGAAACAGAAAATTGTGGGATAGAAAATATTTTTTCTATCTTCAACTTACATTTATTGGGTCTTGAATACCACACTAATTTCTGGAGGCTCAGTATGTTTCTGCTTTGCTGAAAGTGCCTTTAGTGAGCAGTGTTTGTGGCTGGTAGAAGCGGTAGTGGTCAGGATGGCACCAGGCTCTTTGGCAGCCATGTCCTTCAGTCTTGCCAGGCACTGAATGTCATGAGGAAAAGGAGGATAGGAATTCTGTAAGTGTGAAGTGAATCACTATCTTACAAGCACTCTTGGCAAGAAAAGGCTTGATCCACCAGTTACCAGCTTTCTGGCCACAGTAGTAGCTTGGCTGCCTTTCCCTCCCTGGTGTTGAGGTGGCAGATATAGGAGTTAGGGCAGACACTGATGATGCTCTCTTGTCAGAGGAAAGTTGTGCTGTTATGGGAACATGCAAGATGAACGCCTTTGCTATGTTTTTCGTGATGAAGGGTGTATCTGCTGTGTGGCACTGCAGTGCTCACTTGCATGTCTGCTGCTCAGGAAATAGTTGAAACAAGACAGCATATGAACAGGTTTAAAAACATACATACATACAATGACATTATTTATGTAAATAAAAATGCATCTTTAGATACTGATGTAGAAATGGAGTGCAACCTCTGTGTAGTGAAAGCCAGCTTGAATTTCTTAATGATTTCAAGGTTATATCCATAAAGCATAGGTGTAGTTGTTTAGGGTGTTGTTTTGTTCTTCTTTTTTTCAGGGGGGGTGGTAGTGGTTAGAGGAGGGATGTGGTGGGGAGGCAGGTGTTATTGAATATAGGTCACCTGTGCACAGAAGTTGTCTAATGAGCACACTCTGGCTTGCTGCTCTGAGGGAGACCTAATAGCAGCAGTGATAAAGGGGTAAAATATCACTATATTTCCCCAAATCAAGTTTACTTGCAATATTTCTTTAGAGGAAAATATTCTAATTCCTAATATAATGTAACATATATTTTTACATCATATTATTTTAAGCAATATTTCTCTACTTTTTTTAATTAGAAGTAGGTTGGAACTAAACTGTGGACTGCAGATAGCTGTCAAACTTGCTTTAATATTGAAAGAAACCCTTTTATTTTTCTGTAGATAGATATGTTATTCATAACTTGTTTTGTATGTTTGCCTGTATTTTGGATTTTTCTTGCTTTTTTTTATGTGTGTGGGTTTTTTTTTTTTTTTCCCCTCCTCTATAGATAGAAAATGAACTACGGACATAGCAGGGATGATAAGACTGGTAATTTGTAGTGGGCATGGATTATTGCTTGCTATAAATTCTCTTCTTGTTTATCCAGGGAAGCCAGAGCACAACAATGCCTTGTTTTCACTTTACTGACTATTTAACATTGCTTAACAACACATTTTCTGCAGATGAGCATTTACACATTTCAAGGACATAATGCTGCATAGTGTGTGTACTTCCTTGTACACGCTAATGCTGGGTATTAATCATATACTCTTCAGGGAAAAATCTCTTATCTGTTTGATGTGAACTGATCTTTTGTCACTGATGAGTACTGATCTAGCTGAGGGAGACCAGAGAGGCTGTTAATTATTCTGTTCAGGTGTGCTTTAATGAACATATTAGCAAAGTACATCTGTGAACTTTCTTTAAAAATAAAGCTTGGTAAAACCTGAAACTGGGAAGGAAACAGCTTCTTCTGTTTGCCTTCATTGTGAATTGCAACATTTGTGGGTGTAGGTGTGTTTACTATTTTCCCAATAATCTTTACTTATGTTACTCGTGCATGATAACTTTTGCTAATAAAAACCATGATTTAGGTAGCTTTCCTGTTTTTTTTTTTTTTTTTTTTTTTTTTTTTTCTTCACCTTTGGGTATATTTTGGAATATTTTGCCTCTTCTGAAGACTTTCTCAACAACAACAGAGATTTGGTTCAGATAAGTCAGATAAGACTGAATCCTCAAGCAACAGTTCTGGGATGCTCTCACTTTCTGTGGATATTCTTAGCAGGCAACAATTGCACCTGTGTGGTTCTCAATCCTGAACTGAAAATCTAGTCAAAGAGAAGCAAATAGGACATGAACTTGGGAGAGAAGAGTAGTAACATCTATGTGGAGAAAAAAAAATCCTTTGTGGAGAATTTTTTTTTTTTTTTATTGAGAGCCATTTTTGTTACATCTGTTCCCTGCACTCCAGTAAGAATATCCAAACGGATGGGGAGTAGCACATAATTCCTCCTCTGTCAGCTCTTATGTCCTTCAGGGAGGCAGTGCCAGTCAGTGGGAAAGCCCCAGTATCTTGACATAAATTGACCATGGTAATTATCAGTTCAGCTGGACTTTTTGCTCATTTGTTTTGTAAGGTAGTAGCAAATCAAGTAAGTTAGCAGTAAAGCTAGGTGCTTTGCTACTATAGCTTGTGGCATTCAGAGTCCTACTTCTTACAGCTGTGGATATAAGGGCTATATAGACTATTGACTAACAAGGATCTATTGACTGGCAGCTCTCCTGCCCTCTTCTACCTCCAATTTTTCTCTGCATTTTGTTAATTTTAGCTTCTTAAATAATCATGCCTTTTTTTTTTCTCTCTGGAATAATACTTTAAAAAGTCAAAACATTCTTGTATTTTTTGCACGTGACTCTGGAAAATTTTGAAAGGGATAGTGATGAAAGTGATGATTCTGATATCTCTTAAAGAACAAAAGTTTTGCAGTAATGAAGGCTTTTAATAAAACAAGCTATAAAAGACAGGGTGTGACCAACAAGATGGGCAAATACAGTATATAGATGGTAAATACAGTTTCCCAAGAGATTGAGATTCGCAACAGGAAAAACAAAAACATTGACTAACACTTGAATGCAATTAAACATACACAGCTTCTTCAGAAAAGTTATTGTACTCCTTCTATTACACCTCCTAACACTTACAGGTGAGTGTGAACTTCAGCTACAGAGCCTTGTGTCTTTTTTTTTTTCTTAAAAAAGAATAAAATAGTTTTTTAGTTTCATTTTTTTTTTTCAACTGATGTACCAGAACCAATGCCACAAGTCTTTTCTTCCTTGTAATGGTTTTAGTGACAGCTGGCATACTGGACATGAGTAGGAGCAATTTCCTGCCTCTGTCTGTAATAAATGCCTTCTCATTCACGTGTGAGTGTATGGTAGGAAAGTAGCTCTCCAACTTTACGGTTAATTCTTAATCTTGTGTGCCTCAACAGTCCTGTTGGTCCAAGAATCATAGAATGCTTAAGGTTGGAAGGGTCCTCTAGAGGTCATCTAGTCCAGCCCCCCTGCACACGCAGAGTCACCTAGAGCACATGGCACAGGACTGTGTCCAAGCAGATTTTGAAGATCGCCAGAGAAGGAGACTCCAAAACCTCTCTGGGCAGCCTGTTCCAGTGCTCTGTCACCCTCACTGTTAAGAAATTTTTCCTTAAGTTCCTATGGAATTTTTGATGTTTCAGTTTCCGGCCATTTCCTCTAGTCCTATCAGTGGCCACCACTGAAAAGAGACCATCCCCGTCCTCTGCACTCCCTCCCTTGAGGTATTTATATACACTGATTAGATCCCCTCTCAGCCTTCTCTTCTCCAGGCTGAACAGGCCCAGCTCCCTCAGCCTCTCCTCATAGGGCAGATGTTCCAGGCCCCTGATCATTCTTGTGTCCCTGCGCTGGACTCTCGCCAGCAGCTCTACATCCCTCTTGTACTGTGGAGCCCAGAACTGGACACAATACTCCAGATACGGCCTCACCAGGGCTGAGTAGAGGGGCAGGATCACCTCCCTCGACCTGCTGGAGATGCTCTTCTTAACGCACCCCAGGATCCCATTGGCCTTCTTGGCCGCGAGGGCACACTGCTGCCTCATGGTCAACTTGTCGTCCACCATGACACCCAGGTCCTTCTCTGCAGAGTTGCTCTCCAGAAGGTCAGTCCCCAGCCTGTACTGGTGTCTGGGGTTATTTCTCCCAGGTGCAGGACCTTGCACTTGGCCTTGTTGAATTGCATGAGGTTTTTCACCGCCCAGTTGTCCAGTCTGTCCAGGTCCCTCTGGATGGCAGCGCAGCCCTCAGGGGTATCAGCTGCTCCTCCCAGTTTGGTATCATCAGCAAACTTGCTGAGGGAGCACTCTGTGCCTTCATCCAGGTCACTGATGAATAAATTGAACAGGACTGGACCAAGGACTGACCCCTGGGGGACACTGCTAGCTACAGGCCTCCAACTAGACTCTGCCCCGCTGATCACCACCCTCTGAGCTCTGCCATCCAGCCAGTTCCTATTCCACCTCACTGTCTACTCATCTATCCCACACTTCCGGAACTTGCCCAGGAGGATGTTGTGAGGGACGGTGTCAAAAGCCTTGGTGAAGTTGAGATAGACGACATCCACCGCTCTCCCCTCATCTATCCAGCTGGTCATTCCATCATAGAAGGCTATCAGGTTAGTCAGGCAAGATTTCCCCTTGGTGAATCCATGCTGATTACTCTTGGGCACCTTCCTGTCCTCCATGTGCTTGGAGACAACATCCAGTACGAGCCGTTCCATCACTTTTCTGGGGACAGAGGTGAGGCACACTGGCCTGTAGTTGCCTGGGTCCTCCTTCTTGCCTTTTTTGAAGACTGGCGTGACATTGGCCTTCTTCCAGTCCTCCGGCACTTCCCCTGTTCTCCAGGATCTTTCAAAGATGATGGAGAGTGGTTTAGCTATGACATCTGCCAGCTCACGCAGCACTCTGGGGTGCATCCCATCAGGGCCCATGGATTTGTGGGTATCGAGTTTCCTCAGGTGCTCTCTGACCCAATCTCCTCTACCCAGGGCGAGTCTTCCTCTCTCCAGGCTTCTTCTCTTGTCCCTAGGGCCTGGGGCTCTAAAGGGCTGCCCTTGGTAAACACCGAAGCAAAGAAGGCATTCAGCAACTCTGCTTTTTCTGTGTTATTCGTAACCAAGCCTCTGTTTGTGTCATATTGCTGCAAAACTTCACCCTGGGAATATACCATTCAATGCCTGATGTTTCTGCACCAACGGGCCATCTTGGTTTTCAAAGTCATTGCTACATCAGTTAGAGGATTAGAGGTTAGAAAGCTGCTGATCCGTATCCAACCTGCTTATAATGAAGCTAGCTTTCCTAGAGAACTGCAGTTATTAAGATTATTGATATTATTCAGTGAACTGGTGGCCTGGAATCGTTGAATTGCACATGGAAAAAATGCCGTATGTTTTTTGGCGGTTAAATTCAGTAGAGTGGAAGAACTTTTTGGTTTTACTTTTTCAGAAGCAGAGTTTAATTTCCAAGTTCAAACTGTAGTTGGGTTTGTACTTCCCCTAGCAATGAGGAAAAAAATACTGTAATATAATACAACTAAAAGGGAAATAAAAATCAGAGTTGTCTTGTGACCTTTCAAAATAGGTGTATTTGTGGGGAGGAGGGCCAAGCCCTGCAACACCTTAAATGTTGGTTTGTTGAAATTCCTTAATTAGCCACTGTAAGTGTTGTTGTAACTTCTTTGCTCACAGTCTTCTTCTTGTCATAATTTACTGGAGAAATGGGCACTTCTGGACTCTCAGTAGGAGCTTGTTGTTTAGGGCCTAAGGTTTGGTGTACTGAAAAGAGCACTCATTTGCATGGTTTTATTGTGGATTGAAATGAAGAAATTCTTCCACTGCTGTGTGCTTTGCTCTTGGTCTTATTAACCCTTTAAAAAGTATTTAACTTTGAAGGGTATTACTAGTAATTTTTTCAAGTTGTAGAATTATATTATTCTAATTTTGTTTAAGGTTCCTGGTTCCTCTCAATTCAGTGAATTTTCCTTGGTGTATTCTTTCTCATTTATATTCTGTGTGAGATAGAAATAGTAATGTCATTTTTAATTATTTTCTGAACACCTTTCCTACTATGCAGTCTCTGAAAAAGTGTGCAGTCTCAATACTTTTACATTTCAATATGTACTATATGTTAGCAGAGACTTGCACTAGCTTTAGCAGTAATTCTTTCCACGGATTTCTGTATGTTGTATTTGCATTTAACCTATCAAAGTTATTCACTAAATGAAACAGCAGTGAGAAGAATGGCTTGTTTCAAATCTGCTTGTTTTCTTTTGGTTTTGAATATATCAGCAAATTCTCATTGCCAAGAACTGTGTGTTTATTTGCAATTTATGTGATCTGGGGGAAGGAACAGAGAAATGGATTATTGCAGGTGCTTGGTACCATTTTTTATAGTGTATTGTTCTTCCTGTTCTTGTACTAACATAAATTTTAATTAAAATATTCATGACAATGTTCTACTTTTAGTTTCACTCAAGATAAAAAGAAGCAAAGAGACAGTATTTTATAAAATCTCTATTAGTACACAATCCACTCTGAAATTTTATAAAATGGCTGCTTGCTGAGTACCTATATGGTTTAATGGTAGGATTCTTTGTGGAGACCATAACTGAAAATATTGTGCTATAAATGAATATTTCCTACCCGGGCAACCGACAACAAAAAGGAATTGGGGATGTTATACTAAGAGGATGTTTATATCTGCATAGATATACACAGGTATCATATTTTGTATATACATTTATATACATGTATGTGACATATAGTGATATTTAAAAATGTGTTTTAAAAAGATTTGGTGAACAGACACTTCTGTGCAATTATAAAGTTCCAAGATGAAGGAGTACCAAGGTATTGTACTAGCTTCAATAGTTCCTTAAAATCAAAATAGCATTTTTCCCACTAGTACAGAGATTCTCTCTGGTGTAGTTGCGAGAAAACTGGGAGCATTTTCTCCTATACAACATGCAGTGACATCTTAGTTTTTGGGGCATCCATGATCACTTCTCCTGCCTGTTGCAGACTCTTGTTTGTTCCAGTGCCCCTGAAATCCCTAAAGGAACACAAGAATCCCTGCTGAGGGTGATGTGGCAGAATTGGAGTTAGGGAAAAAAATGTGCAAGAAATAGGCTGATTGCATGGCAGGTGAGAAGCAGAGTACACATGGCACTATCCAAAAGGTGATTTTTACAATGAAGAAGATGGGTCATATCACATGTTCAGGGAAGCCTATGGGGTGGTTAGGATGGCCGTAACCTTCCTTGTAAGCTGGAGTGGAAGGAACTGTTTGTGGAGAGGGTGCCTTGAATGTCAGTAAGACAAAGCCCGGTGTGAGGCAAGTTTGCAGACTCCTAATGTCTTGCCTGAAGGGAAAGTGGGGAGTTCAGGAGAAGCCAGAACTTGCGTTACCATCTCTAGTTGTGCCCTGCCTTCTGCTCCGTGGGCTGTGGAGCAAAGGACTGTGGGAGACCGCAAAACTTAGCAAAGCATGTGTTTTCTGCACATTAAAATGCTTGACAATCTTGCCAAATTGGAAGTGACTCTTTCTTGGATTTCGAACCTAGTGCTCAGGTTGCTCAGTAAAATTGCTTGAAAAAGGTGTGCTTCTCTTGAGGCAAAGTGAATTTTCTTAAAAAAAAAAAAAAAAAACAATGTGTGAAGTAGTTTAAGAAAGGCTCGTTCTGAGCTACCAGCCTCTTCCCCTCTCTCAGTTCATTCATATATTCTCTAATTCCTAAACTGACAGTCTCTGAGGTGCAAACTGTTTTTTCTATTACTTTTTGGATCATGTTTAGAGAAATAAGATTCAAATCCTTTCATGGGATCCTTTGATACTACTGTAGGAGGAATAGCAGTAATAACCTCAGGCATTTTCAGACTATTATGATACAGAACTATTCCTTGGAGTATGGAAAAAGAAATCTTAGAGAAATATGTCTTTGAAAAGCTTGCTGTAAGTTTTTCTCTGCCTGTCTTGCCAACTGAGGAACATTTCACTGCAGTTTCACAGATATATAATATGTTCCTAAGCTCTTCCATCCTGCTTTATATTAATCTACTCATCTTTGACTTTTTTAAAAACTTAATTCAAGACTAGATGGGACTAGTATGGTCTATACTCCCTTGCCATAGCTCCCTCATTTCCATGGGCTGGTATTTTCCTCTGTCCTCGCTCTGTTCCTGCAAGTCACCTTTATTTGTTACCACAAGGAAGTTTGAACTTGTGTCTCTTTTCTTCACTCCTTACATCATTGCATGCAGTTATGTCTGGTGAGCCACAGCAGGCTTGTGACTGTATAGTTGTGTTATATTTCTAGAAGGACAGCTTCAAGGCTGTCAGTGTTACAATGCCCTTTTGGCAAGCTGGGGCTGTTTGGAGCACAGGCTGAACATTCATGCAGCTGATCACAAGCTGCTGCTGGCTCAGGCTGAGGATGCGCTGTGCAAGTGTGTAGCTGCATCAGCCTGTGCCACACACAAATAACAGGGCACTGGGGAGAGGCAGAGAGCACAGGTTTAGCCTCCTGTGTGACCCACGCTGTGCCAGGTAACACTCCCCAGGAGACTCAGGTTCCATGTTGTGATTGACCTGTCCTCATCATTACTGTTTCACCACTCCTTATGCTATTCAAATGTTGTTAGTGGTTTTGTGCTGCTCTACAGTTAACTCATTAAAGTAGGAAATGTTACTTATATATAAATAGGGCTTATTAGCATCTCCTGAGGGTACCACCCTCTAATTGGCAATTCCCTATGGAGATAGGAATTTTTTTGGAGCAGATAGATTTTTTTTTTCTTTAATTTTAAAAGTAATCCTTCAGAGTCAATTATGTTATTTCAATGATACAAAATATAATCTCCAAGAACAATGTGTTTTCCTCCTATCTCCCCATCTCGGCTGTAATTCTGTTTTGGGTGTGAACTGGGCAAGACTGTCAAACTTCATCCCCTCCCTACCAAAATCATGCTTTGGCTACTGAACTGAATTAATAATTACTATTAAAGAAGATGCCTACTACTCTAAATAGATATAATTTACTAATTTCACTCTCCATTTTTACTTCAGATGTCAATAAAGAGGTCTTTAGACAACCTTTGTCACTATCCTTTGTCTAATTTCTCACCTATTAATCTCATTTTTTCCTATGCTTTTCTTGCCAAAGTCCACTTTTATTATTCTCTTCCCTTTATTCCTAAATCAATCTCTGGGATATAGGTTACAGTCTCAGATGTCTTAGGGAGCTAAATGCAAATTATATTAATAAGAAAAAAGCAAACAATCAAAAAACAGGTAAAATATACTTTCTAAATTTGATTTAGCAGGATTTCCTTGAGTTTTGGAGCACAGTTGGATACATTCTAAATTTTGATGCAGGATGGCAGGTGAAGCTATGGGTGACATACCTGCCTCTGTAGCTTCCTCATCAGTTTTGCTGCAGGTAAGTTATCTCATTGTTATAACAATGTTATAATATTGTTCATAGCCCAGGTGTCCCGATACTCGCTCCATACACCTCTATAACTCTCAAAAGCAGGTCATTCTTTTGATTTTAGTGCAATCTGGTCTTGCATAAACAGATGCACAAAAATAATTGTTGTGTCAAGAGAACCCTGAAATTGTCTTCAATCTGTGCCTATGTGAAGTGTCCCGTGTAAAAATATAGGGAACTCAGTAACAAACCAAGAAGAAGGAAGGATTTATTCTTTCATGATAGCCCCTCATAGTGACACTGAGTAGACAAACTACAAACACAGGGAAAAAAGAAATGAGAATTTGTGGGACTTAAATGGAAATTGTTTTTTAAATGAGAGGCTTAACTGAATATTTAATTTCTTTATCAGTATATATCAATATTATATTCATATTTTAAAGGAAATAACTGATGAACTGCTTTGGATAAAGATGGAGGATATAGGTTTATTCTTTGTGGAATTACTGTCTTACCTTCTACTTACACTGCCTTTTAACAGCATGCAGAAAGTCTGCCTAGACTAAATTCCTGCAGCTGCTTATAAGAACAATTTTCCTTTGATGTAATTTTCTTTTCGCTGTCAAGGCTGAACTGGGTACATTCCTCAGTATGAATTTAAGGAACCTAAGGGTTATATCATCCAGTGGCAGTAAATAATTGACACTTGCGCTTGAATGGAAGTTCTGATGTTTTGTTTTTCATCTCTGCTACTACTTCCTCTTCCTTTAAGACAATATTTTTATCAGAATACAATGAATATGATAATATGGCCCTAGTTTATTTATGCAGTACACTTGTGTGGTGAAGAAGGCCTCCTTTTTTTTTTTTTTTTTTTTTATTATTAATTGAATTCCAGACTGACTCTGGTGCAGCAAACGTACACATGTAAAATTTATACAGGAGTGAGTTTCTTTTATATCTATAAACATTTTTTTCCAAATTAATAAAGACTAATAAAAGGCAATGTTTTTAATGGGAAGTGTGTTGGATATCACAGAACCAAAACTGAGATGCCAGGGCAAAGCAAGATAGATGATAATGAAGTTCTCTCAAAGACACTTGTAGTTGAATGAGCAGTTACTATTAAAAAAAAAATAGCAAATGAAGAGCAGATTATACAAGCCGACACTGAGGCAGACTGAAAATTGGATGACCTGATGGGCTGGTCGGGTTTTGACCAGTGGCATAAAGTCCAGCTGGAGGTCACTTGCTGGTGGTGTCTCTCCTGTGGTTATACAGAGATTGTTGCTCTTCCTGATCTAGATGATAGGACAGAACGTCCCCCCAGCAAGCTAGCGGATGATACAAAATGGAGAGGAGTGATGGATACACCAAAATGTTATGCTGACATTCAGAAAGACCCTAACTGGCTGGAGAAATAGACAGGAGCCTCATGAAGTTCAACAAAGAAATGTCAAGTCCTGCACTCAGGGAGAAGTAATTCCAGCCAGCAGTACAGGCTGGAGGCTGTCTGGAAAGCAACTTTGTAGAGAGGGACCTGGAGGTCTAGGTATCCAACTAGTTAACTTTGAGCCAGCAATAAGCCCTTGTGTCAAAGAAAGCAATCAACCTCGTAAGCCACATTAGGAAGAGCATGCCAGCAGGTTGATCAAGGGAAGTGATTCTTCTACTCCACACTGGTGCAAACATATCTAGAGTGCCATGTCCAGTTCTGGGCTTCCCAATGCAAGAAAGACATGGACATACTGGAGCAGGTCCAGTGAAGGGCTGTGAAGATGATTAAGGTTTAGAGAGAAATGTATGGGGAGAGGCTGAGATCTGGGGTTGTTTAACCTGGAGAAGAGAAGGCTCAGGGTGATCTCATCAGGTATTCATATACATTGATGGTAAGGAATTAAGAAGATGGATCAAGACTCTTCTTGGTAGTGTCTAGTGGAAGGACAACACTTTTTTTTTTTTTTTTTTTTTCTTCTGTGAGGTGATCAAATATGGGAACCTGTTGCTTTGGAGATGCTCAAAACCTAGCTGAGCAACCTACTGTAGGTGACACCGGTCTATGCAGGTGGATTGGGCTGAATGATCTCCAGAGGTCCCTTCCAATCTCAGCAATTCTGTAATTCAGGTCACAAAGGTATTGACTTTGGCTGTATAGCATTAAGTCTTTAAAATGTGTAATTACTACTTCATTCTTACTAGTTCGGTCTTTCTTTGTTAGCCATTACATTTAACAAGAGGAGCTCTGTTGTTGTGGACTTCAAAAATTTAACATATCATGCATCATCCTCTGCCAAATGGTTTAATTTGACCAGCATATCAATCTCACTCAACTGGCAGCACATAAAACTTCTCTTTGGAGATTATCAGAGGTTTTTGCTTTGTTTTTCCGAGCATATCCGTGTCTCCCAAGAGCTGTACTAGGCAACCTCTTCTATTCTCGGCTGATGGGATTGCAAATAAAGAATTTTGTGTCTTTTCTGTCAGTATGGCAGCAGGTGCACTTAATTATCTTTGCATCTGTTAGCAGGGGTTCTCAGAGAAGATATTGGCAGGCAAGGGAATGGATAGAATGTTTAAAAAAAAAAAGTCTAATTCATTTGCCATAAATGAGCAATTTTCTTTTGTTGTTTCACAAGTTGCAGTAGAAATGTGTTATCCTTGGGAACTGTGGACAACTGTCTTTATCATCTTTCTAACTTGAGGAGCAATTTCGTTTTGTGTATGAGATCCAGCTATCCTGAGACTGTAAATTGGAGTTTCTGTGAAACTAGAGCTGCAATTATGCAATATGAAACAGTGTGGGGCAGAGAAACCCACACCAGTGCTGACTGCTGGGTGCAGCCTGCTGGGACACAGGCAATGCTGTGATATGTAATGCAGAGCATTGTGCCGTGGTTGTGTTGAAAACTCCCCCAAAACATCAGGAAACCTCCCACATCCTTCTCCAACTGCAATGGATACTTTGTCTCATCTACCCTCAATCACCCAGGAACAAGCAAGCTTTCTGCCAAAACAGTACACTGCAGAGTCCTCCAAGTGGATGGTGACAGTGAATCACACATGATGTTAGTCATCTTGCTTAATGCGCTATTGGAAAGCACACAAATACGATGGCAGTGCAAGCTAAGACCTAATATAAAATAATGCAGTGTTAGAATGATAAACATTCTAACTGCCTTCTTCTCTATTCATATTTTCAACTAAAGCTGGGATTCGTTATTGATACCTGCACACTTGGAGATCTGAACATAGGATACCAAAAACCTTCAAGTGTTGGAGGAGGAATAGATGTCACTTAAAGTAAGAAACAATAAGGGTGAATTTGTCTTCAGCCTTGCCCTTCCTAGGTCTCAGATATCAGATGTTGACTGCAGATATCTAGGTTTGCACAACTCTGTGTGTTTAATTCCACTTGTTGGAGCAGGAGTAGGACTAGCTACCTTCTTTTGTTAGGAATGGATTCAGATCTTTAGTCTGTAGGCTGTTTTTTCTTCCCTTCCTTGGACCAGTTAAAAATAAATAAATAGAATCTGTTTTAAGGAGTGGGACAGACAGCACTTCTCCAAAAGAACTTCTGCCTTGAGTTTAGTATACTCAGTTGAGAAAGGTAGGACCTGCAGACCTTCTTTGGTTGTTGGATTGCCTAGGGTGTGAGGTACTGCTTTAATTTCTGATCTCTGGGGAGAGGTGGAGCAGAGCTGGCACTTGATCAGTCGCAATAAAAATATGAGTTAGCAGAGAAGTGCTGGAGCTGAACAATAGTTTTTCACATTGACTGGTGAAGCTGGCTCCTCCTTTTAGGAGCTACTACATCATTCAGTGAATAAGAGTTGGATAGTTGGTGTAAAGGACACAAGCCTTTAGTATTTTTTAATTATGTGAATTTAAATATTGAATCTTGTGACTGCTTATCATAAATCCTTCAAAGACAGGGATTTCACCAGTTGGGACCTGAATAAAAGAAACAAACTGAGAGCTGCTCAGGATTTCTAATTGCAAAGGAGTTGAAGGTGCTTCTGACAAACTGTCTCGGCAAACCACGTAATGTAGCAGATGGGGCATGGCAGGGCAGGACATCAAAGAATATCCAAACTGGCAAAACTGAAAAACTTGGATTCTGTTACTGATCTCTCAGTAACAGGGGGAGGGGAGGGGAGGGTCTGGTAAGCTTTCTTATAAGAGAAAAATACCTCCTCCATTTCATGTGAGTAAAGAAGGTATTTTTTGTTTTGTTTTGTTTTTCCCAGAAGTCATTTCAATAAGTTCCCCTTTTGTTTAATGAAAGCTCACTCCAAAATAGACAAGAACACAAAATTGTTTTGGTCCTTCTGCCCCTCAGCCAATGCTGAACAGCTTTTTGTTAAGCAGTAAAAGAAGTTGAACTCATTCGGACACTGTTAAGTGTATCAACATTTGGTTGACAAAGTCTTTCTTTACTTTTTCCCTTACCTACTCTTGCACATGCTCCATGCTTCCTTCCACCTCTCGTGTACCACCAGGATCTGGTATTCAGACCCTGTTAGATTACCAATGCTTCTGTTCCTCAGGAAACTCCTGGGATCATAAGGCAGAGCTCAGTAGTTGGCTTTATATAGAAATTTTCCTGACCTTTTGTTCCAGCAGTCAGTGGTGTTACACTGCAGCTATGTATGAACGTCAATTAAGAAGTCATGGGCATTTTGACTGAGGGGATTTCAGAATTGAACTGGGTCAAATATAGCTTTGAGATTATATAATCTCATTTCTTTTTAACTTCTGATATTCAAAGGTACAGAACCATTTCTTTCCCTCTTTCTACCAATGCATTTTTATTCATACTTACAAGACATGTCCTATTTGCAAAAGCAGATCAGTAGCAGCTACTTTAGAAACTGTCAGTAGAATTCTTAATCTCCTGGAAGATTTATCACTCAACAAAAACAATAAAGTTGAGATATGGATGGCTCTGCCTTCCTTTGGCATCTTCCCCCCACCCACCTCCCACCCCCAGCTAGAGAAAGAAAATGAGAAGATGACAGGCTGTGTGTGCTGATAAGACCAAAATGAGCACCTGCCCACAGTTCTGCTTCATTCAGATGTTTCCTTGTGGTGAACCTGGTTTCTGAACTGCAGCTGTTAAATTTTCTGAATTAAATGGAAAAAAATACAGTTGTGTCAAGTAGCAAAACACAACAACAGATGCTGAACTGGATGAGCAAACACCTGAGGAAAGGAGGAGGGGGAGTTTCCCTGCCTGTAAACTACACCACCGGCACAAGCAGTAGGGTGCAGAGATGAAGCTTGTGTTATACAGAGTAACTTATATCAAGCCAGTGGATGTGCATGGGAGCCTGCTGTTATCCACAGGGGCCAACAACACAACAGCTTTAGTGTTTCGTATCTCATTTGCTGAAGCTCAGTCAGCTTTGCCGTAGGAGTCTAAGGATCTACTTACGCATTTCCATCCTGCATTATGTCATGATACTTTGCTTCCACTTTTAAATAATACACAGCTTATATCACATTGTTTTTTGTGCTGCTGGCATGGTGGGTACTTTCCTAGTAAAATGGGAAACAACATCAAAAGAAATTAATGTGATTGTCTGTCTGGTCTCCAATCTCTCCTTTGCTATGAGTGTGATATGTAAAGAGGGGAGGAGAAAGCAAAGATTTCATTAGAAATCATAGAAAAGGAAGGATATCATAAACAGTAATGAAAATCAAAGGTTTCCTCTAACGTATCACACTGTAACTCAGACAAAAGTCCTGCTGAAATATTCATGAGCAGAAGTTTCCAAAAAGAATATCCTGGGAGATATTAAGGAAGCGGAAAGAGATATGTGAGAGGAATTCGGAGAATGCACATGGGCAGGCACCAGGCGCCAGGCAGTGGAAAACTAATTGAAAGATGTAAAAAAAAAAAAAAAAAAAGTGTGTGAAGAGCTCATTTTCATGAAAAGGTGATGAAGTCCTTACTAGCTAATGGGTGTTAGTCTTTATGGATGCTCTTTAAAGTAGTTGGTGAAATTTGTGTATGCCTGTTCCTGGAGACTAAGCATAAAGATGAGGGAAGTCAGGAAGAAGCCTGCTTTTGCAATAGGGAAAAAAACTCATTAATGATGAATAGAAATGAACACATCCTACAGAGCTCTGAATTTCTGATTATTGCCAGGGATAAGTGTTGGTGTTCCTAGAGGTCTCCAGTGTTTTGTCATTCTTCTGTACAAGCTGTTTGTGATATACAGTTCTACAATATAGGATTTCCATTGAACTGTTTCTGTCATATAGTCTTTGAAAAACTACATTACTAAGGAATTTCCAGTTTAGAGTTAATGAATGAGCAATTTACTTTGATAATGTATCATTTTGCTCATGCTAAGAGAGAAGCTTCTGAAAGAGCGTAATAATGCTTAGCTTGCCAGGAAAAGCTATTTCCTTAATTGAGAAATCTCATTTGAGAGGTAACTTCGTGCCAGACCATTACTGCATATTATACAGAGAGCACGTATGGAAGTGATTATATTTTAATCTTTGGCCTTTATGGGGGTCTGCTTTCTACAGCCTTTTGGTTTAAATTCTAGCTTGGAAAGCACACAGACTCCCTGTTGTGTGACACTTTATGTTCTTGCTTAACTCCTTGTCCTTGAGGCTGGCAGCTTGGGTAACACCACTTCTGGAAACCTGACATCACACTGAGAAAAATCTGATTCTTGCCCTAGGAGTAGACAGGAAACATGATGCTCTGTGCATAATAGTGGCTCACTGCTGCTTCAGCTCCAAGTGAGAGCAACAGCAAACCCTACATTATCTATGTTTCACTCTGCATTTTGTTTCCCATGAGGTCATGTTAGTTATCCCTGGACATGTAATTTAAAAGTATTGTGACTAGCATGTGCTCATAGTGTGTTTAGGCTGTGCCGTGAATAGAAACAGACCCTGTGATTTAAAGACAGGTTCAGCGGATGACCCCTGTGGCAGAATTCACATTAATTTTGAGGCTGCAGCACTTTCCCCTGAATATGGGTGCTGAGGCACAGAGCGATTAAATGACTTAAGACAACGTAAGTAGGAGGAAAACTGTTAATCCTTTATCCTTGGGTTTTCACCGACACAGCCAGATATCACTTCTAAAAATAACAGTGTACAAGAAATATTGACTATGACACTGCGAATAACAAGCACTTGTGTCTGTCCTTTTTTTAGGAGAAAGAAGTCCAGAGGGTGTCATTGACTCATGTTGATGGGAAGAGGGAATCAAAGGAAAGAGGGCAGGAGTGGCAGCTTGCCTTGTGGAGCTATTTAATAGCCAGAAAAACCAGTAACTCTTAAAATAGAAGAGATGGTACAAAATGCAGAGACAGTCTACACCTTAGGACCTGTGTAGACAGTCTAAAGGACCCCAAAGAGTGACTTACTGAGTTATTGTTTACTGAGTGTTGATTAATGATTAATAGGAAGAGAGTCTTAGTGCCATTCAGTGTCCTCTGCACAGGACACTGTGGACATCTGGAGCTTTTTTTTTTTTTTTTTTCATTTTGTAGGAAAGGAAATACAGATGTTCTGCTCCTTTTGGAGAAAAAGATGTTTGGGCTACTTGTACTTCATAAATATGTGTATCTGCTTACTGGCGTGCTTCAAGTAAGCATCAACATATATGTTCCCTAAGTCCTTGTTTATTCTGGCACTAGGGACTGGATATCTTGAATCAAAATCTAAAGAGGAGCATACTAGCCTCAAAGATTTGTTTTTTCAGCATCTCTTTCTGCCAGGTGCCTGGTGAAAGGATTTTGAGAAGTTCACTGATATGGGAGTCCTAATTGAAAGCCTGAATAGTAATTCATCTCCAGAGAGATGAACATGTAAAGATAGAAGCATCAGTTTCTGAGCCTAAATATCTTCTTCCTCCCTGGGAGACAGTGTGCATAAGCCTAAATAGTGGAAAAGGAACAGAATTCCTGTCCAAATAGGCAGTTTCTGCCACAGTGGGAGCCAAGTGGCAAGTACTTAACAGTGGCTTGTCAAGGCAGGGTTGCTATGAAGCTATCGGCAGCTTATCTTTTTCTGGTGGCTTTCTTGGGAGAAAGAAGATCAGTTTAAGAAATGG
Organism: Tinamus guttatus; assembly: GCF_059628265.1. NCBI lineage: Eukaryota > Metazoa > Chordata > Aves > Tinamiformes > Tinamidae > Tinamus > Tinamus guttatus. The sequence goes on from NW_028288675.1 coordinate 377,460, forward strand.
GAGCACCATAGAATACAGAAGAGGGATAAAAGACTACAATGAAAAGGGTAGGGGGAGGAAGATTTGATACGGAAATGCTTCAATTGGCAATCTGAGGAAAGGGATAGAAATATAAAACTCTAATTACATTAAGAGGGAATGTGGAGACATTCCCTCTTCCTGTCCCCCTAGTAGGAATCTGGTGTCTGACACTATTTCATAATCCAGAAATTAATACAGTGAGTCTATGTGAATGTCAGGAGCTGACACTTAAATTAGATCGGGGCTTGAACCAGGAATTCTTTTGTTTTGTTTTGTTTTCCTTCTTTCCCCTGGATGCTAGACCCAACTTCAGGAAATTCTTAACAAGAAGGGTTTTTGCTATTCATAAGTCATAAAAAGATGAAGACAGGTTCACTGAGGCCTGCTTTATCTCTGAGGTCTTTGCATTACTGGTTAAAGTGATGAAGATCAGTGATGAAGGTTGGTGCAGGTGAGAGCAGCAGAATCGCACTGAATCACACAATTGAATTAGGCCATGTCATAAGGCTGCTGCTGCTCTGCTCTTGTGAAGTCATATGAATTCTGCTGTTGCTGTGAGTGGGTGTTAGAAAGTCTTCCCTTCCTTGGTTTTCTTTCCTTCCTTGATTTCTGTTAAATCTTTCCAGTGTGGTTCCAGTTTTGAAAAACATGTTGTAAAAATGGCTGTGTGAGTTTCTATGTTTGTTCCATCTGAAGAGCTGCCAGATCAGATCCACTCAGAATTGTACAAAATACAATGGCTTGATATTTTTGTTTTTGCATGCATCTTCTAACTGCCAGTTCCATCAATTTAACCCAGAACCTGCAAAGCTGGCCAGATTCTTCCTAACTCATGTGACATCAATAGAAAGATTTTTGCTGATCGGTTGAAATTACTTAGTGACAATTGTTTTCAGGGTAACCAAACTGGAATATAGTTTATTTCATCCACTTATTCCTGTAGCTTTGTTCATTCTGCAAAACCAGTGAGGAAAAATAAATATATAAGCTCTAAATACCCATAGACAATGCTTCTGTCTAGTTCTTCTCTGCTATAAGCTGTAAACTGACGACCACAAAAACAATTCATGTAATATGTCTAACTCTCCTTTGTGTTGAGGGTATTTATTATACTTGTCACATCTTTCTCTGAAGTCTTCCAGCCATGTCTGCATCGCTGGCCTTTCCTTTGCCAGGCCAAAGAGCACAGTCAGTAGCAAATAACTACTGTTCACCTGACAGACGTGTTCAAACAGCTGGAGTTTCCTTCTTATTACTACATCTTTAGCTTATCTTTGTCTTAAACATCTTCCTCCTGATGCACTTTTACCAATTAAGCAATTTTCTGTAACGCTTTTTTTCAAAGGTCAGAAGTCTTCATATGTCAGCCTTCTTGAAATTCCACCTTTTGTTCTACTTTGAGCAGGTCTGACAGTATATGCCTCATTACCAGCTTGAATCTTGTTCTGAGGAGATTTTTTCTTTTTTTTTTCTTTTTTTTTTCTCCTTTTTCTTCATATCTGCTTGGATTGGTCCAGCAGTACCTCTTTGCTGCTGGTGCCTCTTTATCTTACGTTCCATGATATGTTCCATGTTTGGTGGGGGTACTTAAAATTGTAAGTAGAACTTTAAACACCAAGAATATTCACTGATATATTTATAAATCTTTAATTACTTTTTAAGACCTACATGTTCATTTTTGTCTCTATCATGAAGATTATTTATACTTATGCAGTGTCAAAATTAGCGTGTACTAACTCTCAATAAAAATGAAATTGAGATAGGATAGTAGCTAAATTAAACACATGCTGAAAAATTTACAGCAAAAATCATCCAATGCGTTTGTGTGCACACGTTTGCACATATTTCTCCTTGTTCTGACCAAAATAAAAGTACCAAAATTTCACATAGTAAAAAAAAAAAAAAAAAAAAAAGTCACTTAATGAACTTATCTCAGAATTAGTCAAGAACTCATGATACTTAAGATTTCCAGATGCTTATTTTTTTTCCTCCAATAATCAACTGAGCAAGGTTTTCCTGTGTTCCAAAAATGCACAGAAGTGTTTGGAAAGCTAGTCAGGTCCATTTGAAAGCCTAAAAGCTCTCTTAAGCCTTGCTAGGGTCTTTAATAGCATAGAATCATGGAATGCTTAAGGTTGGAAGGGACCTCTAGAGGTCACCCAGTCCAACCCCCCTGCACACACAGGGTCACCTCGAGCACGTGGCACAGGACTGCATCCAAGCGGGTTTTGAAGATGTGGAATCAGAAAAGACATCCCTTTAGCGTTAAGTGTTCAGATGAGCAATATATACCTTCCTCTGTGTCCTATTAGGTAATAACACCCATTAACTTTATTTTCCAAAGTTTAAAGGTTGCTTCATAAAAGAACATAATAATGTTTGGAAAAATGGCAGAGACATTAATATATTACACTAGCATGGTAGGGTTAGGACACTAGCATGGTAGGTTTTTGGGGGGAAAAGAGGAAGTCTAAAGCTCCAGCTGGAGTGAGGCTGCAAAGGGGCTGTGAAAGGAAAATGGGGCCTGCAAAGGGAACTCTGCTGTGAGAAATCTTTTGCTTGAACAGTGGCTGTGGAGGCTGTACCTAATAGTATCTTCCAGAACAAGAATATTTCCCTTCTAGTACTTAAGGGTGGTTAAGGAGAAGAAAAAGAAGAAAACATGTTCCCTTTGAGAAACATAGCAAACCCTTGTTTGCTTGCTTTGATAATTACTCTGAGCTCTGGTGGTGAGTCTTTTTGGGCTTTTCTTCTTGTTCTGTTACTGTGAAACTAGAAAGATTCCATGCAAAAGTCTTTCTTTGAAAGATTTCAACTTGCTTAGTGAATAAAAGAAGAGTTAATTGCAAATCTGTTGTTTAATGTTAGTTTAATAGTAATAGCATTTAGCACCTCTCACTGCTGTTTTCGGTGTGCTTTATGAAATTCTCCTTCACATATAGATGGCAAAACTGAGCTGTAGAAGCAAGGATTGCTTAGCAAGTGCAGTGGCTGTGAATTGAAAGTGGAGCTTCTCGTGAATTTTACGGAGTCTCTGGTTATTTCAGCCAGGGCTTATGTAAGACAAACAGTGGCCATTTAAAAAGAAAAAGGAATATTTTTTTTTAGTGACCACTGGAAGAAGAATAAGCACTGAATGTTCATGTGTGTTTATGCTTTTAAGAAATCACATTCAGATTTTTTTTCTGTCTCTTAAAGAATTTGTTTAGGGACTCTCACCTTAAAATCAAACTTTTTCATGGAAATTTTAAGGAAGTACTTAAGCTTTGAAAGATGGAGTGATCAAGCATACCAAGCTATCCTATTTAAGTGTAGGCTTTAACTGGAGACTTCAACTGAAGGCAAAATTTTCTGTAAACAATTGCTGGTATTGTTCATATTCTTGATAATTTCAGTAGCTATCCATAAAAATGTAATATAATATATTTATAGGTATTCTGGGGCAGGAAGTAGTACAGAGACAAAGAGACTTTTAAAAATGAAAGTATATTCTGCTTTTTAGATATGTGAAAGCCATATTTAAGAAAATGTTAGTTATGTTGTCAGTGGGATTTTTAACTGGTAGAAGATTATTAACTTTTATATGACTATTACATAACTTTTTTGTGTGCTAATAATAACCATACAGGAGAGGACACTAAGTCCCCACACAAGGAAAGGTAGTTCAGCTCTTTTGTTTTAGGAGTCCTTCAACATAAACATAGATACCAAAAATGGAAATGTCATAATGCTATGTGGGGAAAGGATTAGTATGCCTCAGATCTGTTAGACCTTTTGTTTCTCTCAGGTCCTGAGGTCTTCAGTTGAAATTAAGAGTAAACAAACTGAAGAAACAGAAATAACAACTGCCAGTAGGTGTTTGCTGCATGTGCGATTCTTTTTTCTTTTTTAATTTCTATTTTTTCCCCTTATGTGAGATTTGCGAGAGAAGCACTGACCCCTCCCGGTGAGAAGGGCACTCAGTCCCATGCCCTCATGGCGATGAATGTAAGGCACACAGTAAGAATGGCTCCATAAGCTTGAAATGGGTCAAGCTTTGGGAAAACCAAAATTGACCAAGAAAAGCATGTTCAGCTTGCATTTTCTGGCTGGTGTGGATATAGTAGAATGAATATAGGGGCTTGCAGATTCTTTCTGTTCATATTTGTTATGTGTAAAAGATGGAATTAAAACAAGCATATTTAATGTAAGAACAAGAAGGAAAATGAATGCAAATAAAGGTAAGTGTGTAAAGCAAATGCAAGTAAAGGCATTTGGGAATCAGTCTTTTAAAAAAGTTGTAAGTTCTTGCCTTGTTTGTATACTGTGAACATAGCTTAATGGAAATGACATTCCTCATTTCTTCCATGTGCTCTAGCTCAGACATAACTAGTTAGTCTGTTGCTAGATAGTGCTCAGTGTCTTTGAATTCGTTATGGTTAATGAAAGCAAGGCTGCCTTGAGAAGTATTGGAAGACTGCAGATTCATCTTTTCCAAAGCATTAGCTATGCTGCTGCTGTTTGTTTCAGATTTCAGTGGTTGTCCTCCTGGTTAGATTGCTAGGAAGAAAATCTTTGTTTTTTCAGGGAGAGCAGAGGGTTTATTCAGTTTTTGAGAAGTCCCTATCTCTCTCACAGTTGGAGACATTAAAAATCTAGGACAAACTCCATTTGTAGCTGAGCAAATCCATATGTGGAAAGGATTGAAAGGATTTGTGAACAGTGAACTTTCAAAGGAGAAATATATTTTCTGCTATGGTGCATATATAAATACAAGGTGATATTGGGCAGCCCCAGCTTGGCCATGGTCTCATGTGAGGGTGCTGTAGTGCTGTGAATGCTGTGTAGCCAAAATAAATGTGGCCATTAAGTAGCTAAGAGTGGGCTGGATCAGAGAATGGAATGACACGTACAACTTCAGAATCACAGAATGGTTGAGGTTGGAAGGGACCTCTAGAGATCATCTAGTCCAACCCCCACTGCTCCAACAGGGACACCTAGAGCATGTGGTATGGGGTCACATCCAGGCTGGTTTGGTAGATCTCCAGAGAAGAAGACTCCACAGCCTCTCTGGGCAGCCTGTTCCAGGGCTTTGTCACCCTCACAAGAAAGAAATTCTTCCTCATATGGCGATGGAACTTCCTGTGTTTCAACTTGTACCCATTACCCCTTTTTCTGTCACCAAGAAGAGTTTGGTCACATCCTCTTTACATGGAGTCTCCCCTCAGGTATTTGCACGTTAAGATCCCCTCTCAACCTTCTACAGGCTAAACAGGCACAATTGGCTTAGTCTTTCCTCGTACAATAGATGTTTGAGTCCCTTAATCATCTTCGTGGCTCTACACTGCACCCTCTCTAGGAGCTCCATGTCTCTCTTGTACTGGAGAGCCCAGAACTGACCACAGTACTCCAGGTACAGCTTCACCAGAGCTTAGTAGAGGGGCAGGATCCCCTCCCTCTATCTGCTGGCAACACTACTCCTGATGCAGGCCAAGATCCCATTGGCCTTCTTGGCCATGAGGGCACATTGCTGACTCATGGCTAACTTGTTGTCAACCAAATCCCTCTCCATGGAGCTGCTTTTCAGCAGGTCAACCCTAAATCTGGTTGTCTGGGGTTATTCCTCCCCACGTGCATTTATCCTTGTTGAACCTCATGAGGTTCCTCTCTGCCCAACTCTCCATCCTGTCTAGGTCCCTCTGAAAGGCAACACAGCCCTCTGGAGTGTTGGCCACTCTGCTCAGTTTGGCATCTTCTGCGATCTTGCTGAGGGTGCACTCTGTGCCCTCATCCAAGTCATTGATGAGCAATACTTAATTTAAATATACCTAGCCATGAATCTACTGCCATTACATGTTCAATTAGATCTAATGAGGCCACATCTTCCGGTGATAGCAGTTGGCCTTGGTTGCTATGAGATCAGGATCTCATGTCCCTAGTTTAGAAGACACCCAAGCAGGATTAGATCTTAACTAGAGTAATTTTTTCAAATCTTGGTGCATTCCAGGTAGTGCTTAATCATCTCTATGCAGCTGAAACTTGGTAGGTAAATAAAAGTGAAAAAACACTGCATGCAGTTGGGGAAGGAAAGCAAAATGAGGACTTGCCTCCACTGAAATAATTTACTCATTTACTAGTTCTTTACATCAGCTTTACTTAGTATTGTTGTTTTACTGTGATTCAGAGGAGTGTATTTGATTGTCTTACACATGTACAATTTTGACTTCTGCTGAGCTTTTGAGAATAATATGATGGGAAAATTTATGCAACCAATACTGGAAAAAATCTGTAACGTGGGTCTAAAACACACTCACTGCTACTGTTAAAATGAAGTGCCCTTGAGTGACCACCCTGAAGGAAGGTCACATCGTGCTGGGAGGTGATCTAGCCTGACACAGTAGAACCCTTTTCAGACTGACAAATAGAGTAGTACTAAACATCTTAAAATAGAATGTAGCTGATATTAATTTTCTTTGTTTTTTTTTTTTTCTCTCAGCAGTGGGTTTTCTTTCCCATAACGATCTGCCCTGGATCAGAAACCTGCATGTTTATTTTTCAAAACCTGTCCTTGATGAGGGCATGCAGTTACCAGCCTAATGGAATTCTTTTTTATTTATCATTCCTTTTACATGTATGTATACATGTATATATGCATACTTATTTGCATATAGTGTATATCCATTTATATATATATGGATACAAATAAAAAATTTAACTGTTCCCTGCTTAAGTTTGTCTTGGAAGGCTTCATATCCATTTTTAGGACACTGTCTCACATACTTCCTGAGCTAAGGAATGAGTTAAATTAAAATGTGGTGAAACCCAGCATGTGTGAGAACAGGGCTACAGTTTATGAAAAGGGTTGAGTGAGAAAAGGGAGCAAGTTATGTGTTAACCACCCATTTGCATATTGTTTGTATGTATGTTCTGCCTGGCCAAAATCCTTCAGAGTTTTCTCTGGCAGGAGCTAAAAGTACACATTGAACACTCTTCAGTTTTGGGTTGAATATTGCCCTGGTTAGGGACTGCTGAATCCAGCAGCCTGTTAGAGGTGAAGGTGCTGCAGCTCCAGGCCCAGGTCTAGCCAATAATGCAAAAAGCCAAAGGCAAAGCCTTTCCAGTAGGAATCACAGTAAGACCTGGATAGTCAGATATGAATCACAGCAAGACCACCTTGTACACACTCACCCAGCCAGCTGCTGGCACCCAGGTACTACTTGGTTTCTGTGACCCTGGTCTGGCTCTTGGTGCTGTCCTTGGTGAGCCGAGCGCCTTCCTGAAATGGGATTGGAAATGCTGGGGCAGGACACGACTGGGCTTCCCCACCACCTACCATTGCTTCCTGGGGCTCCCCTGTCAGTTAGGAGACTGACCTCACACAACCGAGCATGGTTTGCTGCTTTATTGATGTGCAGGTGCACTATTTACAGGAATGTTCACAATTTTCCTGAGCAATTTTCAACTGTGTTAAAAGCTATATTTCTTCATAATTTCCCATTTTATTAGTTTCATTTAGCAATTATTCATGATGGAGCAAATGCACTGAGGTGAAGTGCTCTAGTAACTAATCGTTTCGTTTTCTTCAAGAGGTGTCTTCATTTCTTGGATGACTGGAGTAATTTATAAATGTCTATGAATCACTTTGGAACACCAAAGGTGTTATATAACTCTCTTCTATACTGATTCTTTAGGTTTTCAGAGCTGACTGCTTTGCCTTAAGGTGAGAGTGGGGGGATGAAAGGCAGGGGAAAGACTGTTATTTTCTTCTCAAGTTCAGTGAGGAAGATGAGGGATTTTATGTGCACAAGCTTCATGTACTTGTTTTAGACTGCTGTTGGAGCATGAAGTTGCTGTCATTAGCACTGAAGTAAATGTTCCTCATTACCCTGACTTATCATCTCCATTTATTTTTTTCTCCACACTCCTTGCTTTAATATAACAATATCTTCTAAATAATTTCCAGATTTTTCTGTTTTCCAGACTGTGTTCTGATAAGCATATGATTGCACTTGAAAAACCAAATCACTGCGATTTTTATATGAAATTTAATTGTGTAAAATCCTAATCAGTGCAGTTGAAATTATGCACAGGTGTAGAATGGAGAGGAGATTTCTACAACTAAAACTATTTCCTTTCTGCCGCAGTTGAGCAGGTGCTTTTGAAGGCCTCAGGCTGAGAGACAATCTTACCTTATGACTAGAGAGTGGGTGTGCATAGTTGTAATTGATATGGGCAATGACTTATTGCCACTTTTCTTTGAAATGCCTCAGTGAAATGGTCCTTTGCTGGAAATAGCCATCTCTGTGCTCCTGATTCTGCAGCACTTTTTATAGAGTCCTGGAACTCATGGTTTTACTTTTAATCAGGTTTGCTCTTTAAAATTAAGGCAGCACATAAATAATCTTAAGGCAGTAATTCAAAGAAGTTGTCATACTCGTCAAACGCCTGTAGACTGCACAATTAAAGGCCCTTGGGGGGAGGCAGGAGGGAGTACCGTTTGAAAGAGAATTTACAATCAAAGAGAATCTTCTCTTAAACAGTCGACAGGATGCTAATGAGGTCAGAATAACCAGGAAAGAGCTGATATTTTTTCTTGGTTGTTAATGCAAGAATGCTTGAGCTTTATCAAGGAGAAATGGGTAAGCTTAAAAAAACTACCTGTTTCATGAAAATTGAGATAGGTCCCTCTTCAGTGCTCTGCCACGTTTTCCTCAGGATAGCTGTTGGAAGCAGTGTGTCCCTAGAGTTTTTTTTTTACTAAGATTCATGTCCCTAATCTGAAAACTAAATTTACATTCTTCGGGGATTTTGAGGAAAGAGAGGGATTGTATTTTTGTTTTGTAACATGGTGAAATTTAAAAAAATTAAATCTATCACTAACTTTCAGAAATTGCCGTGATTAAAAATGTGATTGTTTTTATTGATTTAAAAGCATCATAAATAAATCTTTCATAGTTTATCTTAAATGTGTGCCTCTACTAGGGGAGAGAGGGGAGAAATGTGTGCCTCTACTAGGGGAGAGAGGGGAGAAATTAGGGTTTTGCTAATGTGGTGATCTGTTTTTTTAGTGTAAAGCATGAGTAATGAATATTTGTTCTTTTTTTTTTTTTTTTTTTGTGTCGGAGATGCTGGATGATAATACACAGAGGAGCTGCTTTATGATCATTTAAAGTGTTCAGGGAATGGCACATATGTAATCAGTCACATGTCTGACTAGACATGGCAGAATAAAATGTGCTCGTAGATGCTCTGCCTGCCAATATTTACTCAGCATTAAACAGGAACTGCTGTACAGGAGATGGTCATCATACTATTAAATGAATTCTTTAAGATGATCATCTCCCTTTCATAAGATTTATCTTTGTCATCTTGACTGTACGTTTTATGTTCTCCTTCTCCCTCTGCTGTTGTTCTGTTTCTCTTTGAAAAGGCAAAAAGCTAAAGTTGTGACTTTCATTTGAGTTTTATTCTGTTCTAGTCTGTTTCTTGAAAAGTTCTTTTCTTCTTGAGGTTTTATAAAACAGATATTTCAAAATACTTCTTGAATGAGTATACCTTCCACACTATCCGTGGAAGAAAAAGATCAAGTAAATATGAAATAATAGTTTGCATGCACAGCTTTCAGTGTTAGTTTTTTAAGTTTTTCAAAGCACTCCATGAGGTTGTTCCCACATAGATAAGTAAAACTCTGCATGACTGACAGAAAATGCGGAACTGCCACTGAATGAGGAAAAACATATTGTTTAAAATTAAGTGCCATCTTTAGGACATGCTTCACCTCAATATCCAGAAGATGTAAGAAAGAGGAACATCCACTCTGAATTTTCACACTTTCATCTTAAACTAGATGATTTCTGAAAACTGATCCATGTGTTTTCATTCCCTAGCAACTTAATAGAACTGTAAATATTAATGCTGATGTTTCCTAGAGATATTACTGTGGTTGTAATTTACCAAATTATTTTCAAATCAAGTGCATTTTAATCCTTAGCATTAAATCTTTAAGCTGCCCATAAAATCATCTCTCTCATTATCTTGGCAGGATTTAATTATATAAAATAAGAGCGTTTGTTCAAAGTTAGCATGGCTGAAGAATCCTCTGATGTAGTTTTCTGTTAGGACCTTTTCACCACAAGCCTGACACTTTCTAAATTTATGCATTCTTTCATAGTGGCAGAAGAGCAAGAATTTTTATTGAGTGAAATGAGGCCTTCAGAGGATACGCATTTGTGGCCTTCTCTGTTGTGTAACTTTTGTTCTCATGTGCTGTCTATTCAAATCAGTGACTTTAAAAAAAAAAAAAAAAGGGGGGGGGGAGGGGAAGGAGGAAAGAAGCAGGCATATGAAATGCATTTCTTAAAGTTTCAACATGATAAAAAGAGCACGCTGCAAAAGTAAGACCCAAAGGTGTTTTCCACAGTATAATATTTGCTTATGTTCAAATGTCTGTAAGAATACTTATTTTTAGATTTGCATAGAATGATTTGCAGTAGAGAAATCTAAAGAAAGATAATCAGTATTGTAAACAGCCTGTTATCTTGCATTTCTTCCAAGTAACTTTACAGAGAAGTTGAAACACTGAGCGTATAATAAGGTCTCTTGCAAGAAGTCCTCTTGGGGTCCTGTCTGTAGGACAAACCCTGTTCAAAACCATCCTAAGCAGTCCCTCCAGAAGAGCGAGTCCACTTAGGAGTTAATATTATGTTCAAATTGATTATATGATCCTCGAGTTTATATAGATTATATGAGCCTCCTTAATATTGGATAGAATAGTTGGCAGTGTGTTTTTTTTTTTGACTTAACATTAGTTAGCCTTTCATCTAGGAGCCCTTGAAGAGGTTTAGTTTTGTAACATGTTATTCATTAAGTAACCAATTAATGTAATTGCTTTCTAAGATTATTTAGCTTCAGAAAAAAATCAGTTAATTGTAGAAAAACATCCCAGATGTAATGCATTATAAATACTTTTGTTTTCAGCTAGAGAATGGAGTTAGAAATCCTACTTTCGGAAACAGCTGATAATATTTCAGGCTAATTTTAATAAGTTATTTGCTAGTGTTTTTAACAGCCCAGGCAGTGTGCTTGGGCTGGGAAAACTACAATAAATGACTGCTGGTTGTAAGATGAACATTTTTTGTTGTTTTGTGTTTGTTTGGTTGGGTTTGGTTTTTTAGGATGCTTGTTAACTGCAGAATCAAGTCTAATTATGTACCATTTTATTTGACTACTTGCTAAAAGTCTGAAAGATGGTTTAGTTTAAGTAGCTCAGGGTTTATCAGTTGTCTTGATTACCATCTCCCCGGCATTCCCAGCAGCTCACTGCATACCTATTGTATATTTACTACCTATTGTATATTTACTCTTTTTTTCTTTGTTGCTCTGACTACTTCAGAGAGTAACAGGCAACATTACAAACGTTTACATCATTTGATTAGTTTGACCTGAGTGGTAATGAACTGTCTCTTCCAAAAGTGTTCTCTTACATCTTGATTAGAGTAGAATCAATGTTAATTTGTGTATTCACTTTGTTGTTGTGATAATTTAAGTAAACATTAACAAACTGTTTTTATGTTATCCTTTTGCGGCTATACAATACTGGAGGGCATAACACTGCAAGCTGAAATGTTGCAGGAAGAAATGGTCTTCAGTTAGTTTAGTGTAAAGAAGATGGTGAAGCTTGATTAATAGAAGAAAGGTGGAACTCCGAATCCCAGCAGTGCACAAATCACTTTTGTAAAATAAGACTTCATGTTACATAATAAAGGAAAAGTCCTGGAGGGCATGAAATATTGATTCTTTCCTTTGCTAATTAAAATGTCTTTTTCTTTCATGATTTGTTCATTTGTTTTTAATCCCTGATACATTGTCCTTACTGAATGAGAAGGGGAGTGGTAACTTCTTTCTGAATGAAAACATGGTTTTGCTATCAAAGAACTTCACTTGTGTCTTTAAATAGAAAACAGAAAAATGTTCTTATTTTTTTATAAATCAGAATAAATCAAAATGCCTAAAAACCCTTTGGTGGCAAGTTTGTGATAGCTATTGAAATAATTGATTTTTGTAGTTCGTTAGCACTGTTTTCATACGTGAAAATGAGCTTTTTACTGTTAGCCCTGTTTCCTAGGTAATGTAAACTCACAAAGATTTTTAGGTCTTTAAGTAATCCTGTGAAACAAGTTAAATTTGATTTCCTAGTTTTGATGCAATTACATTGAATGACTCAAATATTTTGAATCACTGGAATTTCTCTAATGTCTGTGCAAAAAAGTCCAATTTTTCTCATCATAACTTAAAATAGCATAGAAATTTTCTTGTTCTACATATCTTCTTTTATCACATTTTCAACTTAATGAAATACCAATAATATCCTTCAGTCTGAGGTAACACTGAGGCTTTCTGTTCTTGTTCCAACTTTTTAAATTAAAATTTCCGATACTTTTGCCTTTCAGTAGAAATCCTTCAAGGGATTTTGTCTTTATTATAAACATTAATTCCACCAATGAGATCAGAAAACATACAAACTATTTTTAATTGCACCTATTTTTCAGGATTGTAGAAACAGTTCAACTTTACTCCTAGGATCAATGTTATCTATCTTCTGATGAACATAGAACATAAAAAAAAAAACTTTATTCTGTGTGTTTCTTTATGAAAATGGTTTACTGTAAGTACAAATATTGGCAACTTATTAAACTGTCAATATAGTTAATGAGGGGAGCTACATCACTTTATCATAGCCTGGGTACTCATAACTGTGCAGTAACAAGTTTGGAGAAGATACCACTTTCCATGGGCTTTTTGATAGTAAAGTCTATCTGGAAGCCTTTCATGTACTTTGCTTAGGCTATTTAAAAATGTGCAGCAAGAACTGGTTTTATCTGATGACTATCCAGTTAAATGTCTGAATATTATCTAAATAAAGAAAAACAGAAAGCATGAATGTTTGTCGTGTTTAAGAGTAGTTAAAAATGTTTAAAAGGATAATCAAAAGACAAAAGATTGTTTCAGGTGAATAGTTTATGAAATATCTGAGACTAGATGAAGGAAGGGAGTATGAAAATATGGCAGGGAAGACAGAACAGTGGCAGACTTTGGAAAGTAGAGAGGCTTTTGTTTTGAACATCCTTTAGTCTTCTTTGTATATTCCATTAAAGAATACATATTCTGGGAAGGAATACTGAGTGTGTGTGTTGTAGCATTTTGTTTTGTTTTGTTTTTAAAATTTGGTGATGATTCAAATCACAAATAAGTTATTTTTAATTTGAGTTACTCATCTGTCTAAACTGTATTGAAAAACTGGGGTCTTGACTAAATCACTGATCTAATGCCTACTGTAGTCTGTTCATGGGAAGTCCCCAAATATTTAATGGAATGGGAATAACTAAAGTAATCTCCAGTGATGTCCAGTGACATCAATGAATCTCCTCTAAATTGCTTCTTGTTACTAGGAAATGCATCTTGACAGATCTAGTTGAGGTTAATCAAGAGAATGAAAGCGTGTGAATCACAGCATACATTCAGGGTCTGGATTTTTATTTTGGCTGATTTTGTTTTAACAGTTCAGTTTTCCCAAACAAAATGTCTGTACCATTTTCTGATCAGTTGAATTCAGAAATAGGTGACCAGTTCATATCAGAATACTGTTATGCTCTTTCCCTTTGGCCAAAATGAAAATGGAGTGTTTAATGAAATGCGTGGGGGAAAGAGAGGGGCAGGTATTTTGGTGACATCCACATTGAAATGACGTATGGCAATCTATCTAAATTAATACAAGACAGCCTCAACTAGCAAAATTGGTGAATTAGCAGCAGTTTTAGTAGATTTGCTGTGTGAGTAGCTGGCATGGGCAAACATTAATTTATGTCAGACATTGAGTATTATTGCTCTTAATTAATAGTTTTTGAAAGTAGGCAAGTCCATTAAGGTTTATAACAGCATGAGATCTGCACTCTTAATTCCTGATCTTTACTGTGTTTACCCTATTCTGTGACAAATGGAAAAGTACACAGGTGCAAAGAAGCAAGAACAGATGATATGTTCATTGTTTGCGAATGAACGGATGTGTTTTATCTTCATGTTGATTGATGGAAGCTTTGTTCTGGGAAAGGTTATTTGCCATTTATTATTCATAGTTGTTGATGACCAGAGTAACCTAGAAAATACTTTCCCAAAGGAACTTACTTTGCTAGTAGAGCAATGAATTAAATAGCTGTGTTGTAAGAAAAAGACTTGTGATTTTCTTTGTGTTTTTTTTTTAATTAAAACAACCTCACATCATTATTACTCTGTTTTCCAGAGTTCCTATATATTTAGCCTTTTGTGAAAATTCTGAGTTGTTTTAAGTTGCATTTTATTTTTATTTTATTCTTCTCCTCTCTCAGCTAGTAATACTCCCTAGGCTTTTTGGTTGGGTTCATTGTCTTTTTCTGTCTCTAAAGTATTCCCTCTTGGCAATATGGATATCTTGCTGATGAGATGCATCAAAAATGTTGGCTTTAAAGGAAATAAGAGGAAGAAGGGATAGATGCCCAACATGGGAGGCATCTTAGTGAATGTCTGTTTAACCAAGGACCCTTCTATATTAATATACCTTTGTAAGACATAGATGAAATACTCTTTTCCTGTTATGTGTTCCACACCTTGATTTAAATTCTGAATCTATAGATAACTGCAGTGTTCCTGCACAGATCCTTAGGTTTACAGCTCAGCATGTCTGCTTCTATGGCATGAGATTGTGATTTACCTATAAATAGAGGCAGATCTGTCAGATGGATCCATGTTTAGAAATAAATGAAAATCTGGGACTCTGAAAATGAGATTTCTCTTATTGTTTTCTTCTGTTACAAATGAGAACTCTTTATCATCACTCATTACTCTTCTAATTGACTTGTTTTAGTTTCTTTCTGAACATGTTAGTAACTGTAGTGAAAGCACTGAAGTTGGGAAACTCTCAAACACCATTTTTTTTTTTATTCAGAGTATACAAAGTATAGTGAAAATATATTTTAGATGCTTTATGTGATGAAACAACTGCTATTTTCATTGACAAAACAAACAAACACAGACTTGTTCAAAATGCTGTCAGGGTTTTTTTGCAGACATTTTGAGTTTGCCTGGGCAAAACGCACATTCTCTTTTCAGCTTCAGGCAATAATTTTCAAAAAGCTGTGAGAGGATGCTGGGAGCTGCTGGCTACAACACAACCCACTGAGTGCTGAAACATGGTGTCTCTTAACTTATTTAAGAACGGGTCATACCTGTGAGGACAGGTGATACAGACACAGAGGAGGACACATGAGATCCATAGGAGATCAGGAGATCCATAAAAGGAAGGGGATACAGCTGGAGAGATGACTGTGGGAAGGAAATACCTCATACTAAATACCTCATAATACCTCATACTAAAGGGACCTCTCTGAGGGTGTATGGCCTACAGGTGACTCACATGGGTCAAGGACGGATCTGACCGATCATGTTCCATGGGTAACACACTGGGGCCTCTCAGCTCTGTAATGCTACTATTTATTTTTTTCCTTGCAAGGTTTTGAATTCTAGGTGATTCAGCTGAAATGACATTTCATAGTTCCTATGAAAGAACAGTTTTTAATTTTCTTTTACTCAGACTATAATATCTGTGTAAAAGCATAAGATGTTTGAAAAGATAACTAAATGTGGAAGCCATAAGAAATGAGTAGTTTTGCTTAACCAGCTCATAGTACAGGTCCAGTTTGCAAAGGCACAACACTTCAAACATTCAGTCTTGTGATACATCATATACCACCTGTCCAAATGCCTTTTTTTTTTGTATTCTCTTTTTGCCTTCATTTCCAGTATCAGCTGTGCAATTACCCATGTACAGGTCAGGTATTTGAGCTGGCATTTTGCCTTTTCTGTTTTTCACTTTGAACTGCTAAACTTCATTTTGTAAAGATAGGGTTTTTCCTGGAGGAAAGTCTTGGAACACTCTGGCAGGCTGGATTTTCTGTTCACGCCTGGCTGCTTGACATACCAGCTGTACCTTGATAGTTATTACAATTAATTTACTCAAAAAATAAAGACTTTGCACCTCTGCACTTAGCTGACAAAACAAGCACCTTCCTAATTGCAATGCCATTCTCACACTACCATGTCTGACCTCGCTTATAAGTCGGAGTCAGACAAGTGCACAGGAACCTGTAATTCAGAAACTGTCACCGTTCCCAAAACACTGAAATCAGAACTGCAACCTTAATTGATTTGAAAGGGAAAATTCTCCCTCTCAAAGACTCTAACCTAGCCTTTTTCATAGAGGAAAGACTAATCTTGGGGAAAATAAGTATGCAAAGACATTATTTCATGGGGAAAACATCATTTTGTGGTCTCAGTATTGCTACTGGTTTAACTAACACTGTGTTTATAAATAATGCCTTGATTCTGAGTTCAGATGCCTGCATAAATGTAAAACACTGTCTACACATTCATAATTAAATTATTCCAACTTTTTTTGACCTTTATGTTTGGAAGAAAAAAGTGCTGCATATGATCGATTGATTCTATGATAGAATCATTATGGTTGGAAAAGACCATTAAGATCATTGAGTCCAACCACAAACACTTAAACATCATAGCTGGTAAACTATGTCCCTAAGTGTTGCCTCATATACATGTTTTTTGAATGCTGCCACTCTATCACTTCCCTTGGCAACTTGTTCCAATGCTTCAGCACTCTTTCCCTGTAGAAATCTTTCTTAATGTCTAACTTGAACCTCCCTTGGTGCGACTTGAGGCCATTTCCTCTTGTCCTGTCAGTACTTATTTTGGACAAGAGATCAACCTCCCTGATGTCCTATGTAACCTCGATTCAAAGAGAAATTTGTATGTCATCATATGGGATGGAGAGGCTTGGGAGATACAGGTCAAAAACAGTATTAGAACCAGGTTGCCAGAGCATTTGGATATGCTTTAAACCCCCATATCACAATTCCTAACCACTATGCAAGTAGGATCCTAGAAATGGAAAGAAACAGGTGGGTGCCTGTCTCTAGTCTGTTGGAGCACTTATTATTTTTAAATTATTAGTATTTGCACACATTTAACATTTAACCCTGTATCTTTTTTTACATGATGCAATTGAGGCATGAGTTGCTATGGCATCAGCTTGATCCTACTGAAAGAAGAGTAAATCCAACCAACCAGAACCAGAGTTTTTAGGCTGCAGATTTTTTGTGGCAAGGGCTCATTGCCTTCAAAGTATTAAAATAGCATTTATTGGCACTGATACTGAAGGGAAGAGGGAGATAAACATGTGTGCCTTCAGGCGCTGGGACCTCTGAGTTGTGCAGCACTGGCTGGACCTCAGGGCATGGCACACTGTTTGGATCCTGTCCATGGAAAGGTTCCCCAGCTTTGTGGTCTTTAGTAGTCTTACAGGCTTTTTGGGGGAAGAAAACAGTTCTATTCATCATTTTTACTGCCAAGCAAAAGAAAGTTCACGGGAGAGCTCCTAGCTTTGCTAAAGACAAGGACAAGCAGGTGCCTTAGCTGCCAGGGCCAAGCAGGATCTCCTTTCCAGTTAGCTGGTCAAACTCATCCTGTGGCCAAGAGACACGTGCAGCACAGTAAAAACCTGTAGGCCAAGTCGTATGTGCAGCAAAGCACAACAATGTACAGTAGCCTTCTAGTTAGCAATACCATGGTCGTATACAGCACTTCCTCTTACATGAAAAAAAAATTAAAATCCCTAATAATTTTAAATAATGTGAATTAGTTGGTGTGTTTTTGAGCGGAAATTATCCCAATTTATCTCAGTAACTTTCTGGGCTATTTTTTTTTTTTATTATTAAAAGTAGTCATGGAGGAACAAGGAGAGTATTTTTAATAGAAAAATCAGAATATTTTGAAAATATTATAAGAAATAATGATTCCACTATTAATTTGCAATGTCTTTTTTGGGGTGGCTTCTTGTTTTAATTATAAAATGCCAAATCATTTCACAGCAAAATTGCGTGCAAACTAAATTTCAGAAATTGAGCTTTCATCAAAGCAAATTCTTAGGATTCCAAGTTCTGAAAATAATATGGTAATATGGAGTCATGACTTTATTATTTCATTGTTAAATAAGCATTTATAATTAAATACACTCTCTATTGTAAAAAAAAAATCGACTTTAAATGAGATGTGGGAGAATCCTCTCATAGCTGAGGTAGGAAATAATATCATGATGTAAGGAAAGGTTAGATCACCCAAGAATGGTGATATTTACACTGATAAAGATCAAGCAGAGATCCTGTATCATGAAAGAATGGTAGGTCTCTTCACAGTTCTGGTAACCTTCAAATAGGAGGACAGGAAATGGCTATAAAGGACAGATGGGTATGCTAAATTTTTGTTTATTTGAAGTATTATTTTAGTAGCTACAGAGAGAGATTTTTTATGCTTGGTTCACATAAAAGGAAAAAAAATGTTAAGTGCAACGGAAGTAAATATGGAATAAAAATTCAATAATTTACATAGGAATTAGATAGAGTTGATTCTTTTGTTTGATTTTTTTAGGTTAGACTGCTTTCTCTCTCTCTCTTTCTCTCTCTCTCTCTCTCTCTCTCTCTCTCCTCCCTCCACCCTCACAGTATTTGAATTCTGATGATCTCTTTTTGACCAAGAATTTATAAGGCAAAATAATTGGTTCCAGAGGTAAGTTCACTGTCTTCTATCTATGGGAGCCTCAGGAGCCTTGCCAGATTCATTTACAATATGAGCGTATCTTTATCGAGAAAAATCAGTGCACCTTCTGTATTCACAGAGCATACAGATACATATTCCCTATGTGTAATAATAGCAAGAAGAATACAAAGAAACTACATAATAACTGGAAAAAAATCCTAGCTTCCCAGGAGGACTCATTTTGGCTTCTAGAATTATAAATCTCAAAGAGACCACATTTTATAGTAATGACATTCTTACTGATGAGTTATTTTTGAGGTATACCACCTTTCATTAATCTCAGTTTTTCTTTAATTCCCTTCACTGCGATTTGAGGTAATGAACTTTGCATATTAAGAGATGACCGTGAAAACTGTTACTGAAACTATGCAATTCTCTTTTACTGAAGCAGGTGTGCAGTTTATAAAAATGTCTAGCACCTTCGTGTGACATAATGCTTTTACCAACATTGTTAACCTTTACTGGACACCTTAATTATTCATCCCCCAAAACAATCATGGTGTGTAACAGTCATCTAAATTTCATGTTCATTCAACCCTTCTATATTATGCTGATATGAATTTAATTTAGGGAAGGACCTGTTACACAGTGCAATACACATATTTTTTGCAATGTATTTTATCATAACATCATAACAGTGGAAGTGTATGGCTTCCAATGTTCATATTGTTAATTCTTTGTCTCCCTTTCATTCTCAACAGCTTCTTCATAGATCTCTTCCTGAAGTTGATATGCTTGTTCATTTGTTTTTTCCAATTTTGCCTTCTATGTAACTTCTTGTTCATTTTCTAGGCAATTTTCTTCTAAGACATTGCTGTCACTTCCCAGCTTTGTTCCATTCTCTGTTCCCTTCTTTCTAGTGAACAAGCTTCCACATCTACTCTTCAGTGCCTCATCGCTTTCTTCGATGCATTAAGTTAAGCGGAATACACAGAACTGCTAGTGTGCTCTATTATGGATTTAATTTCGTGGAACTGACTTTTTTCTGGCAGCTCTGTTGTCTGTCCCAATTTCTCCCAAGGGAAAAACTTCCCATAGAGTTCCAAAGTTGAGCCATTAAACATGACTTGCTCTAATTTTCCCATTCTCATAAATGTTCACCAGCTGGTCTCACAAAAGCTTAACATTAAAAGTATAACATTTATGAAAGAAAGCATTGTAAAGAAATGTTGCAGTTATGAATCATCTGCAGAAAATTATAGAAGGGATATTACATTAATTTTTTGGAGATGGGAACTTTCTCTAACATATGGCCTCCCTAAGAAGGAATGTCTTTTTAATAAATGTCAATGATCTTTCCATTAACATTGGCTTTTCTTCTTGTATTTTAGTTTATGCAGGCTGCCATGCTGTTTCTTCATCCTCTATGGCAAAGGTGTACATTTTACTTCTGGTCTTAATTTGTCATCTTAGATGAATTTTGTTAGTATGTGCCAGTCAGCAGTTACTTATCTTTCAAACCAGCTGTCTTGCTTCCTCTTCAGGAAACCATCCATCAGGTTGTTTCACTGAAGATATGGATAGGCTATCAGCTACTGAAATGTGTTTTTTGGTGCTTGCTTTGTTTTGATTTCAACTGGAAACTTAACATAGAATGGTCTTGTATGCTTTGAAAGTACCACAGGTGTTGTATCAGAGCGGGAAACTGGAACAAATAACTAACAGACTTAAGTGTTGTAGCTACCAAGTATCCTACTTGCCAGTTAAACCCATACTTAGTGGCAGAGAAGTTTGTGTTCTTTTTTTTTTTTTTTTAATTTCCATTGCTTTCAATCTAAGTGGTTTCTGATTAAATTTGATATTAAACCCAAGGCAGAGACTTTTATTGAAACCTGATAGGCTCCAGAGTTGTCATATAGGAGTAGCTCACAGAACTTTTCATCCTTGTGTTGACTTAAGGAATTTAAGTGTAAAGTTAAGTTCCCTCTTATAAAAGAACTTAAGTATGAATCAAAGTATGAATTTAATTGTAGATCCACATATTTGAAAGTGTTTAACAATCATTTTCCATATCAGATAAATACTTATCTTTGTGCCCTCTTGGTTTGATTTCTATAACTGACAGTGTCCAGAAGAGGAGTGGAGTCAGAATACTTTGCACGTAGTTCATGCAACATTGACTACATCAGAGAGCAGGAGGATCATCTTCCTGATCCTTGTAGATCATCTTGAAATGCAGTGTCCTTATCTTAGTTTTGTGTCACGTAAGTTCAAATGTTACTAACTGTAATAAAATAAATCATGTGGGGATTTGAGGCCTCCTTCCCAAATAAATTCTCATTTGAATGTGTACGTTGTGGAAAGATATTTCCTTTGAAAATGCTAAACTGGCTGCTTTACGCTTGCATCAACTATTTCCCTGGTTTTATATGGAGAGAAAAGATAGAAAGGGGAAACTTATTGTTGTTAATTGTACAGATTTTAATTACGAACATCTTAATTAAATCTCCATTAATTTGTCTCTGTCTTCACCATCTGATTTTCATGTTTAGAATCTCCTGGCCTATGTAAAATATGCAATGTGAAAATTTTCTGCATACATTTGCAGATATATCAAGAGGTAACTGTTGTGAAGGTTGCATTAAGATTTCCAATTAAAACAGACATAAATTCTGCTATTTCACACTTTGATCAAATGATCAAATAGCATAATCTTCAAAGTTTCTAATAACTGTTAAATTTTTCCGAACCACTTGTAAGCTGTTGCATTAGGAGCAGAACTAATGAAACTTTGTTTCCAATTTAATTCGGTTCTTTCACACGAGGCCATATCTATGCGTTTTGGTATGAAACTGCCACAGTGACTTTCTGGGAGCTCTTTACTGGTTTAAAGGACAAATTATGTTTTGTAAGCTTCTTGGAAAAGACTGGGAGTGAGCTGTTCCTTGATTTTTTTTTTTTTTTAATTCCTCTCCCTCTTTACTGAGGGCATAAATAGCATATTTCTCTTTTTTCCTGGAAGCAATTTTTTCTGCAAAATGTATGACTTTAATGTCATTGAGATCATCCATATTCTCTTTCAAATGTGAATAAAATTAAACTATTTAGGGGAGAGCGATAGATAGCATAATTCCTGTTACCTTTTTTTGAGGGGGAAACATCTCTAAAATGTGATATGTTCTGTAAAAGAATCTAATCAAGATGTTTGGCTTTGAAATGTAGCTTTATGGGCCCCACTTTATATACAGACTAAGAATTTTACAGCAAAATCCTAATCCTATTGAATTTGGTGTAGGTTTTCTGTTCAGTATGAGCAGAGTGAAAATTAAGGACCATAGACTTCTATTTCAGATAGGAATATGTATTTTGACATTCTCGAGAGTACAGCTTGCAAAGGTTAGTCCTACAAGGAAAAGAGTGGGAGACAGCAATTCCCATTTTCTCTTGGTAGGATTTTTGGGCACAACATTAACTTGAGATCAGAGAGTTTTCTTGGTGTCAGATAATATGTGTTACACATCATCTGTGAAGCTAAGTTTGCAAATGCTGAAGAGGGTCACTTCCCTTATAGTCTTTGTTAGCATTAATTATCCTGTGGCTAACAGGCCGTGCCTTATTACTGCTGTGATTTTTTCTATCCTATTTAGTGCATATGATTCTGTTACCCTAGTCACTGTTATGTACAGTACAGATTAGGTGTCCCCTGTATTCACAAAATATCCACATGGTACATTTCTGTGCTATCTGTGAATCTTGGGCCTACCCTGCTTTGACACTACATTGGTGGGATGCACCTCACTTTGTTTTAAACAATGGTAGTAGAGCTATCTCGGTTGTTTTATTGTCAGTGGAGATAGATGCTATAGAATGAAGTCCAGCTGAGCTTTTCCTTGTGTTTGCTTTGGAATGAAGTTAATTAACCAGCTCTCTGCAGATCGAAAAGAGAGCTTATAATGAATAATTCAAATATGGACATTCAGTCAAATGAATCCATCCACTGCCATGTATCATCCTTGTTTTGTTTTTAACTTTTTGTCCTCCTAAGCTTGCCTCTATGCATGATCTATGCATTTGTTGGACTTATGTCTATTAAACGAATAGCAGATAAGGCCAAAATTGAGTTCTGATTTTCGGTAATATATTTGGGTGGTGGCTTCAGAATGAATTTGAAAGTGAAGTCTTGGCCCTTTTTAAGCTGATGGGATTTTTACCAGAGATGTTTTTGGAGGGAGGAATTTGCATGGAATGAATTGTGCAGCAGTGGATTCTCTGACCGTGTTAAGGTAGCATAGTATTTGTCAGTCCTCCCCAAGTTCAGGCTGGTGGGACATGTATTTAGTCTGCCTATACCTCTTTTAAGGTGGAAAATTAAAAATCCTTGCGTCTTCACTAATTCATTTATGTAGTTTTCTTTCTTGTACTTTCAAAGCACTCTCACAGGTAGGAAGAGACAGTTTGTGCGACACCATATTCTCTGCTGCTTAGAGAGTCCACAATGAAATATCAAGGAAAGGAAACAGGTCATTCTTAAACCTCTTACTGCTTAGATGTGTATGTTTTATGCACCAAATTAAAAAACAAACTTAATTATAAGAAGAACTATAGAAATATTTTTTTCCCGTGATGTTTAGAAGGTGAACTAGAAATGTCTTTGATCTGAAGAAGTTGGGCTTTTTTTTTTTCTTTTTCTAAAAAGAGGTTAAATTTAGCAGGCTATCAAATTACTCTGGTATTCCACTTTTTATGGGGCTATTTATTAAATTTACAATGATTACATTATTTCAAATAAGAGAGAAGTTACAACTCTTACTCTGCCTTCCTGTGAGTCAGTGTGGGTGGAGGGGGATCTCTTTGTCTTGGGGCTTTTTACCCTTCTGGATAACTGGACAGAATTTCATTGCTGTTGCTTGTAGGAACAATGGATGATCCCGGTTCTGGTCCAGACCAACAGATGCAGGGGCAGCTACTGCATCCGTTGCCTGACAGCGCAGTCGCAGCGCACCAGGACCTTGGCTTTCTGCATGAGATGTGTCTCTGCCTGAAGCAATAACTGTTCTGTGGGATGTGGTTCGGGTAACATTTTGTGCTGCAGTAGTTACTCGAGGGTAACAGTGAATGCACGGAAAGGAAATTGATGAGAAAAATGAAGATTCGAAAGGCAGAGGTAGACAGTTTTTTTCTCTTTTTTTTTCCCCTGAAGCCTCTGCACTGAGAAATGTGAGTGCTTGATGGAGTAACTGTCTGAAGCTTATTGCAATTAACTTCCAACAGTTTCCCAGTACCTAGTGTTATGTAGGCAGTTGCCATTTTTTCTCTGCTCTTTGTTTCTTGAAACAATGCTGCAATTAACACTGGTATTTCTGGGGGTGGTGGTATTTTGTTTGACAAAAAAAAAAAACAATCTACCCTACACACTATTACTCTAACAGGTGTATGAGCCATTTTGTCAAAAAGCTTTCTTTGAAAAGGAATCAGTGCCGTTCTGTCGCTTTGCAGTAAACAACAACTCAGCTTTGGAAGATAAAAGCAGTTGCAAACAAAAGGCCTTCATTTCCATTCAGGCATCATTGCTCGTACAAGCATATGAAAGAAATCCTCTTTTTAAAATGCACTTCAGAACCCAGGGAAGAAAAATAGTCCTACCGTTAGATTTTAGAGGTGCTCCTGTTAGAGTTGAAGAAAGGAATAATGAAAAATCACAATGAAGTTTTAAACTCTTTTAAACTTGCCTAGCTGGTGCAATCTGTGGTGACAGCCTACTGATGGGAAGTGGAGATTTTAAAACTTCAAGGCAGCAGGAACATGAAATCTTGTGCTTCTGATAAACTCCTACCAGTCCCAACTGATGCAGTTGAGATTGGAAGCACAGATGCTGGGAGAAATAAAAAGCATGAGCAGGCATGAGTTCCAGGCTCTAGAAGGCAGCAGAAATGGAAAGTGATTTCAATTTTGATATCAGTTTCAGATAAAAATACAAAAAGTGCTTTTTAAAATGAGGATTTGAAATGTGATTAAAGAAATTGTCCTTCTGTTTCTTTCAGTCCTTGCAGAGAAAAGGTTTTGAAATTAGCTGATGAATGTTTTGTTGTTCTGTTCAGGTGATGGTGTTTTGAAGGATTAATGAATTTTAATAGCTTGTCTTTTTGCTTGTTAGAGTGCTTAGGAGAGAAGGAAGGAGCTATGGCACAGTTGGTAATTACCATACTACTCCAGTGGCTAAACACACATTTTGAAGTAAAAAGTCCCTCACTACTCATTAATACCCTGCTCACATCTTTTAAAGAACTTCATTCAATGCTAAAAACTAATAGCAACATACTTAAGTAAAAATAAACCGGTGTATTTTGGAAGTTTGGAAGAAGTGTCTAATCTGTTTAAATATTGGGAACAATCTAAGACTCAGTTTCATCTAATTTTCTTTTCCAGTTGTAGAGTTGTTGGACATCTTTTTTGTTTAGGAAGTATTTTCTAAAATGTTATCTATGAAATGGGAGGTTAAACATATCACAGTGGCTTGGAAAATATCACATTCTCATGATAAACTGAAATTCAACCCTCTTAGTTTCTAAATTCCTCAGGTATTTTCTTTGCAATAGCTGTGGCCAGCTTACTCTGGCTTGTTGCTCAAGAATCTTTTTAGCTTTCTAACCTTTTTCCGTACTTATATAAAATGTTTAAGCCAAGTTGCAAAAAGGGTTACTACTGCTTATCTTTTCCTTGAAGTCCAATTTCAGTATTCATGTTTCAGTGCTTGCCTGGTCATGAAGTAGTAAAGCTGCAGTGTTATCCAGATAATGCTAATGGTGGCTGGACCTTTTTGCCTTTTCATTTTATACAAGCCTAATCATTCTAACTCATGCAGAAACATGTGGTTATAATTCTAAGTTTTTAATCTTCATTTTCTCTTCTTATTTCTGAGGAAATGAGTACAAAGCTTCTGATGGCAGATCTTCCTGATACTTAAATTTTTCTTTCAATGAAATGAATTGAGTAAAAGAAGACTTTAAATCATGGAAGCATTGATATTCAGCATCTTTGTTAATATGTCTTTCAATTCTCAATCCATGTCAACTGAAGTTATGGAACAAGAATATATTTTCCTTGACGTAATTTAATATCTGTGAGCTCCCACAGCTATTAACTGATGAAAAAAATACTCTAATGACTAATGTAACATTATCCTATATTCACGAAGTTGCGTGCCTGATTTCTGCTGTGGTATTCTTGATTTAAAATAATTTACTGATTATTTGATCATATACTTTGCAACCAGTTGATAAAGTGTATAATATTTTTCATGAAAGGCATGCTTGATTTAGAAACATCCTAACAATTAATCATACTATAGAATCAAATCTCTATATTTCATTTTTGACGGAAAAAAATACTTCTCAGCCACAATAAGTTTAAATTGTGTTTCTCCTTTTGAAAATGGGAGTAGCAAGGATTCTATTGAGTGATCGCTCTGCTGGCTAGAATGGATCTCTGCTTTTTAGTTTCTTAGTTCATAGTGCTCTAAATGGAAGCTGTACTATTCCTCTTCAGGTGTCAATTAATATTAATTTGTTTGCTTTAAAGTTATTTCAAGGGTGCTTGTGCTATTTATCTCTAGTACAAAACCAAGATAGATAATCTAAGCAATTTTAAACTTCTTCATGCTCTAGTTAAGAGAGCATGTTTTCCATGTCTAATATCCAAACTTTCTGTTGTTCTATCTAATATACTAGATAGGTGGAAACATGAATCCTCTATCCAAAAAAAAAAAAGGAAAAAAAAAGGACTTCCATCTTGCAGTTGAAGAAGATATGTTATATTTATGTATTTTTATTCTTCTACAGACTCACAAAATATCTTCTCCAAATGTATAATTTTTTTGAGTTATGATTAACAAGCCTCTGTACACTGTCAGCCTATGTTCAAATTGATTAAATGCTGCAATTCTTTAAGAAATTTGTAGCCAACTTTCCCTTTCTCCAGAAACTCTTCACAGAATAATAAACATGTTTAAACTTGTCATCTCATTAATATATAACAGAAACCTTTCGCACTGTTTGAAGAATGACTTTTTGAGATTTTTTCCCAGTCTTCTTAACATAGCATAATTTTCAAAAATAGATTGTAGCTGGTGTAAAGTATTTAAAGTCTGTTGTGCCCAAACACTGTGCTTAAGGCAACCACATAGGGCAATTTCAGTGGGAGAACCCTTATAACATATCATAAGAAAGCCTCAGTTTGCATTACTTTTCTCCTCAGCCATCTGCCACCTTGGGTCCCTGCAGACCAAAGGATGACTTCAGGGCAAACTGAGACAAGACCAGGGAATGGTGGGCAAAATACTTGGTCCAAGTGCCCCAGTTCCTTCCACTTTTGTGCTTTTTGGGGGAGGGGATGGGGGAGAGCTTTTTTAATGTCTTTTCCAGTCAACTGCAAAAAGCAAGATCAATTTAATATTTTCATGGAATTTTTAGGCAAAAAATCCCCTCTGTTTTATATGTGAACTTAGTTTACATTCAGGTCTTTTAACGTGGCTGGAATCTTCATTAAGTCTGTACTTTGTCAGAGTGAGATGTTTGTAACTAATTCTTCTGACATTTTCACCTTTTTACTGCCTTCTGCAGTAGGAAAACTTTGTCATTTTAGCATTTACTTGGGGTAAAGCATTTACTTTGATTTTTTTTTAATCTGTTAGGAAATAACAAACTTAACTATTTCTTCTGTTCAGACAAAAATAAGAAAAAGAAGTATATTCAAACTAAGAAAATAGTCACAAGATATGGAGCAATGCATCCTTTTATATAAGCATATAAGAACAAGAGTATGTAATTTTTGGTATATATAGCACTGCAACATTTTTCCACATATATTTAACTTGCTGACCTGCTCAGTGGGTAACCAAGTAGCAGAAAATGTCAGTTAAATTTAAACATTACTGCATCTTTCATCCTTTACAGCAGAACACAGTACTCCAGACAGTTTTTATATGCACAGCTGAAAAAAAATGCACTGCTATTCTTTAACATTTTAACTATTATTATTTAACAATAAACAACTGTGTCTGAAGCATACAAACTTCTTAGCATGCTATTTCTGCTCTTATTGCATGTTTATGAATCCTACTGCTTTTGCACTATCAGTCCTGATTGCTAGTTAAACTAAAGTTGAGAATGTGAGCTCAACGAAACGTATGATAAAGACCATGCAGAAAAAGCACTGAACAGACTAAAGGAATAGCATGGTGTACTTGTAGATTTATAAAGCAAATATAAGTGATATACCTGCTTACTCTTGATAGAGCTAGTGTTCTATTAGACTTGTGACTACAGTGCTGTTTCAGGGGACATTTCAGGAGCATATATATATAGTTTATCTTTAAAAATAAGATAAAATGATGAAGCGGACTTGTTGCCATACTCCCTTAACAAGTGTCTCTCCAGAAATGCTGCTTATCTAGTCTATTGGTTTGAATAAATGTTGTTTCCTTTTGTTCTAGAATATGACCGCAGATTGACCATGCAACAGAGAGGTACATGTATGTTAGAGCAGGTAGATCTGAGCAGTTGAGCTCTAAAAACCTAAATGGCTTTAAATATGATACCTGTCATAAGAATAACACAGCATGAATATGTAACTAAAGAAAGCACCTCACTAGAGGTACTGCCCATCAACTAAGTAGGTAAGTATTTTCTATGGTTATATTGATTTTTTTTTCTCCGTATTTACTTCTCAGTACCTCTGAACTGTTCTAAAGCATGTGGCATCCTGAGCTTGTGTGTCAACTGAATGAATGATCCTCAGACTCCTCTTGGGTAGGATACTCAGCTGCATCAGAGGGCCAGATTTATATGCAACTATATCTTTAGATCATCTTGTCTCAAGAAGAAGCAGGTACGCAGCTGAGAGTGCAGGGCAGAGAGTGCATCTCTGTCTTTTAATATTACCCCTGCTTGTCACACTAGGTTTTTGACAAAGCTGCTCTATTGTTAAATATTTCTCTTTGCACAAACATAACTTTGTTCAAATCAAAAGTATATCTTTGAATATGTGGAAACTAAATCGCTTTGGAAAGTAAGTGCTACTACAAGTCTAATATCTGTCAAATGAGCCAAGTTCCATTGTCCTAAAAATGTTGTCCCATACTTCTGAAGGTCAAGATCTGTGTCTCTACCTTAATCAAACATATTGTAGTGTTCAGCACATGCTTAAGTCAAGCAAAGTTCAGAAGTGTGAGTAAAAGGCACGTGGGACAGGTGTAGAGTATAGAGGATTTGGAGAACAGCATGGGCAAAAGTAATTTTGCATGACCTTTTGAATCTGTGTGTGGAAGCATACAACTTCATTAACAACTAGAGAAAGGTTGTACAGAACAAGAAAAAGCTAGTAGGTCTCAGATCAAATCCGTGGCCAAAACCAAAGCACTTTAGCAAATAGGAACATCTATTATTTTGTTTTTCTTCCTTAAGTGTTTTACCAGTCAAGGAATAAACAGCCATAAAAAAAGAAAAATGTCTATATGCTTTAGGAGACTTTCAGTTATTTCAATAAACTACCAAGTTTTTTGAAGAAAACTGCATTGTGCAATAATGATAGATAAAGCTTTCATTGCAGAGAACTCTTTGTAAAATTTATTTTAAGAAACATATAAGAAATGTAAACTCTTTTGGCATTTTATCTTAATATTTGAAATGGATTAACTTATATTTTTAAAATAACTTGGCAGGAAACAGTGATATCCGTTTGAATTTTATAGACTATTATAATCTACATCTAAAATACTTAATATTAAACGCTTTAATCTGCAAATTATTATGCGTTTGAAATTAAGCAAGTACAGCATCTGGTGCAAAATTTTGTTTTTCTATCTAAATAGGTATATAATAATATAATATATGGCTATTATATAGCAAAATTTAAAAAATGTAAAAGATCTTCTTACTAGCATTAAATCTAGGGTTTCTGTTTTTTTTTTTGTCCCCTAAACTTCAATGCTTCACAGTTAACAATGAAAGGTTAGTTAGACTTTCAGAAATGGAAACTGAATGCAGTCAGTATTGGTCTGTCTGCAAAAAACAGATTCAAATATGGACATAAAAGTTAGATTTAAATCCATTTTTTTCACCCTCTAAAGTTAGGACTTCAGACATAAATGATGATGAGATTCATGATATGTAACATCTGAAGATAAAGTCTAGACCATTAATTCATGTATGACAGTTCACTAACTGACAGAAGTTGACTGAGCTCTGTAACCAGTGCTTGATAGGCATGTATCATCAAAAAGGCATAAATTATTGATGTGAAGATGTAAAGAAATGAAAATTTGCCACCACTTTGTTTGACTTGTTTCAAAAGCTTAATTTTCTGATTTAAAATATCTGACTTTTCCAACTTTCTGATTGGAATAATTTAATGTAGTGTTTCCAACTGTGATAACATTGAATGTTCACAGCAAAGGATGATCCCTCCCAAAGTCCTCACAAGAGGACAGAGTAGGATGCATGGATTGAAATGGAAGCACTGTTAACAGCAATTTCTGGAGGGCTGGATCTGCATGGATGTAGTGTAGCTGGAGAATTTGCATCAAAACTGGACCCTAGACTCTGGCACTCAAATGTCCTCAGGTACATAGACATGTCATTTTCTGAAGGAGTTCCTGTGCAGCAAGTTTGGCAGATATCATATTAGAAAACCTTTCTCTTTTAATGCATTTTCACTTATTTGGGTGGAGTAAGCAGCATGCTTGCTCATGGTTCTAGCAGAATATTGAATGACCTAATGTTTTTACAGTTGTTAAGAGTGGGGGAGTTAGATCTCAGATCAAAAGCAATTTTATAGAAATTCACTGGAATCTCTGATCTTCAAAAAGTTGATTGTGCTATCTGAAGCTGGATGAGAGTCTAAGATGGAGGGTGAGGTTTTTCTTGATCATTTTTTTATTTTTACCGAGACTTCCTTTGTGTTTTGAATGCTGTTATGTTCATGCCATTATTATGTTCTTGTTATAAGAACTTGTTATTATGACTTCCCTCACCATGTTGACTTTTCTCAAAATTGATGCAGATCTGAAAAAATACAGTTTAGTATGAAAAGTTTTTTTGTTTCAATTAATTTGCCAAATTTGCTTCTCACTGTGATATGTGCTGCCTGATGTGGAGAAAGCGACAACTGACTTAATTTGGTTGAGTTTTGCTATATGACATAACTTCATTTGAAAGGGAGGTATGAGTTTTGAAACAAAAACAAACAAACAAACAAAAAGTGCTCTGAAGCTAGGATTTATTAAATGTCCTGAGTAGAGAAAATGTGTTGCTTTTATTGATGCCGTGAGAGTTAGACAGGAGAGGGTTGTGCTGTAAAATGCATTGTCAGAGGGGAGCATAGCTAGAGTGAAGCACCATTTGAAAGTGTGCAACAGGCTTTAGACTTTTTTCTGCCATGTGGTTAGCATATGCTCCACTACTGTGAGAAGATTCTTACTAATATTGCGTATTTTAGAGCATAGGCAAATGTTCCGTCTTTGTAATCTGGCGGAGATGTGACATCATTCTTCTAAAGATACTAACACTTACTGTTTTGCTTTTGAAGAATTAAAAGGTGTTTTTATTTTTAGAACATTGAATTTGCCTGCATAAATTTATTAGGATTCAAAACAATTCTGTTTATAGGTGCTTTAAGCAGAGGTAAGAGGAATAAAGAATCTTTTGGATTGCTTACTTTCTGGTTTAAAATTTTAAAACGCCATTATTACTTCTGCTGAATATTTCAGTGAGGTTGTGGATTGGCAAAAACAGCTTACCTTTTGACATTTCTCCTATTTATTTGAAGCTTTGTAGGCAGACTAATCCACCAATGACCCATGTGCTCAGGAAAAGGGTGATAAGCAAAGTCCACAGTTCTGCTTCTGGTTTTCTTGATGAACACTCCATCCAGCAGATCCTTGTGGTGCCACACATCTGTATTCCCACCATGCTAGCTCAGTATTTTTTTGAAAGGCACCAGGCAGGCATAGGAGTGTTAATCCACTGTGCTAGCACTGGTGTAAGGTGTTTACACTTCTGAAGCTGGTGGCTCAAAGGAAGGGTGCCTCAATAATGTGAAGATCAGATATGTGATCCCAGGGGGAGCGGAGTAGTTTTTGAAATGAGACTGCACTGAGTCTTGCACTTGTATGCCTGGATTAATATATGAAGTACACTGCCATCAGGACTTCCTTTTTCACCAAAATGAAAATTTAAATTCAAGAAGTATTACTGACTTTTTAATGTGGTTTACGATTGGACTCAATGATCTTGAAGGTCTTTTCCAAACATTATGATTCTACAGTTCTTAAGGGTAGTTATGGAAAGGACCAGGATTTGCCCCCGCCCCCCAGGAATTCTGCTTGTGTTTATAATGCTCTTAAGCACCAGATATTTGCCACCTACAGAGTAGATGTGTGGAGGGACTTACATCTGGATCTTTGTAACACAAAACTCCAAAACTAAGTTAAACTAAGTAAACTGATTCCTTAGGCTTGTATAATATACTACAATGTGGAGCAAATAAGCAGATAAAATGACAGCCAATGCCATTTAATTCTTACTGAGTGCAACTGCAAAGGAAACTAGGTTTTGTGCTGGGCAGCTGAGTAGTGATAGCATCTCTGTCCACCTTGTTATGTGGGGCCTTTGGCTAATTGTTTTACTTTTCTGTTCCTGTACCCCGCTTGCTGGTGAGAGTAATATATCACGTAGTTGCTTTCTTAATAGTGTTGCATGGAGAAAAAAATATCTAGAGTGTACAGAAAGTGCTGAAAAGGTAAAGTTCTGTATGAATCAACAGATGGCATTTGATTCCTAATCTAGACAGACAGCTGTGTTTCTTGGTATGGTACTCTTCTTAATTATTATCAACACTTCAACAACATAAGCAATATATTAGACAATGTTTAGGCAATAGCATAGGGACTGTGGCAAGCTTGTCTTAAAGGAAGGGAAAAAGACAAAAACGTCATCTAATTTCCTAGCTGGAAAGGACTTGCTGAGATATTGGAAAAAAAAAATAGAAAAAAAAAACCCTATAAATTAGTAGAAATAAGATATGAAATGTTGCTCCAATACACTACACTTTTGAAATTGTCCTAATTTAGTGCCAGACTCTTTGAGTCTGAGATGTTAGAAAATTGTATCTCCTGCTTTTACTAAACAGGATGTTCTTCTCATGCATTCAGGCTGCAAAAATGGCCTTTAGACAGTGTGTTTTATGGGGTTTCATGGCTTTGAGAGTTCTATAAATCTTATAAGCTGAGTTGCTGATGAGTTAGTCTTCTTACACAATTGTTTTAAAGTGACTTCTTATTGCTAGCTGCAGTTATTCCATTACCCTGGAATTTAAAGATTAAGGAAGGTTGTTTAAGAAATGCTTGCTGCTATCTTTAAGCACAAAGGGTGTTTATTTGCCACTGTAATCTTCATCATTTTGAGATCTCTAGTGAAATTAACTCATGTGGGAAGAGAGAGGAAGGGGGTTGGAGGAAGAGGGAATGCTTCTGGAAGAGCTGCAAAAGCATTAAACAAGAGCCATAAAAAATCAGTAATGACAGCTGTATACAAGACCTGCCAAACACTGTAAAGGAGGAGATGAATAATGTCTTATTGTTGCATACAGCATCAGGAATTCTTGATGATGAAATGGTGCTCCAGAGGTGTGCCAGGGAAAGAAAGTGTGTGTGTGTGTGTGTGTTTATATCTATGTGGTGCTTTGGTCTTCTGGTTTCCCTCTGGAAAGACTTGGTTTCTATTTAAGTAGATCTCTAATGCTCCTTCCCTCTCTGCTTTGTTTTTCTAAATGTCCATTGTCCATTTAGTAGTTTCATCAGAGGATGTTCTGAGAAACTTGTACTTCATTTTAAGGATTCCTGAGCTTATAGCAAATCAATTATGAAGTGTAATTTCCACATTTGTATCTTATGATTCTTATTTTAATAATTTTTACAGCCTCTCTCTCATATGTTATCAGAGTAAGCAAGAGATACCTCTAAAGAAAAATAGAATAATTTTAGAGTTGGATAATCCTGGAGAGATTCTCTAAGGCCATGGAAATTTGGCTTATGTGTATCTTGCCTTTCTTTTTTTCCTCCCCAAAGACCTTTATTTTTGATCTAGCCCTAAGACATGATTTAAGTTGGCCAGCTGAAATGCTTTAAATCAGCTGCCTTGTTTAAATGCTTTACTTCTGGAAATTCTGACAACATCCAAAAGAAGGAACCTTTTTGGCCTGAAAGCTGGCGCATGATAAATTATGTGTTGGCCCAGTAAAAGGTATTGCATTATCTACCTTGTCAGTAGATCCTGACATTCAAAGTGCTTGGCCCTTACCCTGAGACCCATAAAACCCTTTTGATAAATTACTTATGAAAAGGCTGGGTAGGCAGCAGACACAATGACAGTAGCATATCTCTCTTCTCCACCCCTCCTGCAAACAGAAGAGATGAGGTATTTAGTTTTACAGCATGAGACCTTACAGAGAGGATATAATAATTTAATCTCATTGCAGATGCACCTGTGGCCCTGGCAACACTACAGCAGTGTTATAAGACAGCATTCATTGTTTTATATCTTCAGGCTCCTTCAAGGAGTCCCTCCTTTTTCTACCTAGCAGAATACCAACTGAATTAATAGCTTTTATATCTGTTAAGGAGTCAGCCTTTAACGTGTATATCGTGTCTGCTTTTTTTATGCACATCGTGGCTTCCCACTTAATGCCCAAACTATGTTTGATTGTGTGTAAGAGAGCTTACTGTCAGTGCCAGTGCAAGGCAGAAGCTTTATGTACAGGTAATGTGCATTACTTAATGCACAACAGACTTTAATAAGGAAAACTCCAATCCAGGTCCTATTGAAATTAAGCACTGTGCTGTACATGCAGACATTCCTCTGGGAAGTGAATGAAAGAGTGGGTACTATATGCAGTTGATAGTCCGTAAATTCAGAGGCTGAGGAAAATGTTTGGATGCTACAATGAAATATATGTCTACAGGTCAATGATGAACCGTAGTTTCAGTGTAGGCTTAAATATCTATGAAGATTTTACATGAAACATGGATCTACTCCCTTCTTATCCCTGAAGATTTACACGTTAGCCAGCAAAGTCTTAGGGCTTAGAATGATATGTAGGAAAATTTGTTGGCTGCCAAGAAACTATTTCAATAGGTTACAGAGAATGGACTTCACTGGAAAAAAAAATCTGCTTTCTTAAATTTCTCAAGTTTTGAAGGATAAAACTAGCTGAATGGCAAAACTGTATTATTCAGAAGATGTTCATATTCTGGATAAAATTGTACCACCTGTTTTTTTTTTTTTTTTTTTTTCCCTGAAGATTTTTTTTTCCCTCCCCATACCTGTATTTTAATTAAACAAGTTAAAATTGAAATGATGTAAAAGAACTTAAAAGATCTTCCTAAATCCGCAGAGACTGGCTGAATATTGTGGAACTGGATGTGGAAAATGGATTGTTCATTTAGTCCCTAAACACTCATCTAAATAACATGATTCAGTAAATTGAGTAAGGAAAGATATATACAAGTGATTCATATATAATGAAGTTCTGGAACAGACCTTTGCGGCAGGAGTTTTAAGAAGATGTATTATAAGAGTAGTTGGAACTGAGAGGAATATTAATTAATGACAAGTGGTACTTGGAAGACATGACAGAAAGAATACATTTAACAATGATGTGATATAGTCTGATTGGGTCCTACAGAAACCTTGATGCCTTTTTAAAGCATTATCTTTGAGTTAATCCAGCTTGTTGGGCTAGAAAGTGATGGTTATTAAAAAGAGTACCTGTAGTTTATGGGGAGAACCTCTCTGTCAGTCCACTATTCTCTGAACAGATAATTCTAGATGTTCTGCATGTGGAAGGTTTAATGTTTAATATCAGATTTATTTATTTCAGGATATTTTTACATTATACACAATTTTGATTTGACAGATTGATACAGCAATACACTGAAATTACAATGAAGGATATAGCAGTTGTAATGAACACTTGAATTGCAATGCAAATTGTCACTACCAGTCTCTATAGTACACTAAATGTACACTGGGCATCCCAGTGTCCAAGAAGGTTGTATGTGGGTTGAAACAATATCAAGATCATTGCTCTTGTTGAAATTATTTTTGTCAGCTGTTCTTTTTTTTTTTTTGTAATCTATTTATTCTTGTCCT
The DNA here is from genome assembly GCF_059628265.1 of Tinamus guttatus. NCBI lineage: Eukaryota > Metazoa > Chordata > Aves > Tinamiformes > Tinamidae > Tinamus > Tinamus guttatus. Next base: position 413,303 of record NW_028288675.1, read on the forward strand.
CAGGGAGACATCTATACTCTTTTGATTAACTCGGAGAAAAACATTTACACAACCAGTTAATTCACTCAGTTGTGATATCGTCAGTTGATCCACTCAACTGATAGAGCTGCTGTAAAAGGCCATCCTTGGGTCTCTTTCATGCTGAAATAAATTCAGCTTTCTTCACACGAGCCATGTTCAGTTACTCCACATGTTCTTCACTGAGCTTCATGGCCTTTGCTTCATGGCCCTTGCCCATCTCCTTTGAACTTTCTTCCATTGTGAGGGTTTGCTGGTTGCTTTCACACCAAAATACAAAAGCTGGGTGGTATTTAGATCATTATTTTTAGCTTCTATCTGTGGTCCTTCAGGCCTTGTCTAACAGATGTGCAAGGCTGCAGAATGAATTAGAACTTAATTATTTTACATTTCATGTGACTTCTGAATGACCCCAGCTCAGGGGTGTAGTCTGTGTTGTGCTGGAGCGTCATAGTTATCTTTTGCAGTGGAAGGGAATTTGGGGAGACCTGGGCAGAAAGTCCAAATAAGTGGACTTACCGTTCTGTGTACCTCTTATTTTTTCCATCTGACTAGCTGTCTATACAGTCTCCAGTTCTCATGAACTGTGGAGAGGGTCTCAGCTGGTCTCCAATCTGGCCTGATGGTGACTCTGGAATGACTCCATGTATTAGGCATTGCTCCGCCTCCTTGGTGAAAGAAATGTTTTAGGAGGAATTCCTATATATTGTTTAACAGGCTAAAATATCTGTGAGGTTTCTTTTTTTTTTTCTCCTCCAGAAAGTTTTGTCAGAGGAAAAGTCCTTAACTGTATTGCATATAATGCCTCCCTTTGGTAACCTTCTGTCAGACAACCAGAATAGTTCTTTTTTTTTTTTTTTTTTTTTTTTTTTTTTTTTTTTTGTGAAAGCTTTCTATTACCTCATTCTATCTGGAAATAATACCTTTGCACTTATCTGAAAGGTTTTTATATTTAGTCTCACAGTCTCACAATTCACTTACAAGGCAGAAAAATGTTAGTCTGATGTTATGGATAGGAGAAGACAAATGCAGCATAATTTAAGGAACTTCTTTAAGGCTTGCATGGAGTCCTTGCAGAGTCACCATCAGGTGAGATTGCTGAATGTGTTCTTCTCTCTGTGTTCTTGCCTCTTCTCACATACAAACTACACTGTCACCTGGGAACAGGGATATATAGCAGTGTGAAGCTTTTCTCCTTGCAGACAGCAGATGAAGTTTGAATAATAGAGGAAAGATGGTTCACTCTGTGGGGAGAAAGGAGGAAGAGGACATTTCTGCCCTTCAGAACAACCAAACTTGTTTCTCTTTAATCTTCTATTTATCTACTGCTGATTTTGTTCAGAGTAAGTTTTGTTGTCCTTGTTGGCGTACTTCTGACTGAGCAGTTGCGCCCTAATTTCCTCAAAATTGTTCACAGAGCTGAGATTCTCTGCAAACTTAGATGTTAGCCTCTGTGCTGAGCAGAGTTGAGCATGGTATGAATAAATGGTGGTAACTTGAGAAGTGCCCATTGCTTCTTATTGGCCCTTTTATAGGTAGGAGCATATTCTGTCCCTCACTTGATTGATCAAGGATCAAAGAGCTCGTTCAAACTAAGATGTGATTTGTCATTCACGGAAAAGGAAAAAAAAGGCCTCCGTGGGGCAATAAAGTTGCAAGCAAACAGTTTCCTGTGTATTCAAAACCAGTGTATTTCCCCCGAGCAGGCGTTCACATTCAGTGTGTTTGATGTCGCATCTGCTACTCGTGTAAAAGCAAGCATATCTCATCTAACCAGGCATATTATCTTCTGTTGACCAGATGGGAACGTAAGCATATTGCAGTCTAGTTCATGGCTGTTGCCACGGGATATAATGGGAACGTGGTGGATGGCGAGACGGTGTAATCACCGTGCAGAGCGTGTAGACTGTCAAGTGATACTAACACAGTAGCTGAAGTCCTCTTATCCCACCTTTGGTCCATGCAGATCAATCTGCGCCGGAGTAGAACAAGACTGTATTCTCTGATTTTGTGTACGTAAAATTCAACTGCAACAATAAAAATAGACAGCAGATGACCACAGAAAAGAACATTTCTGTGAAAATGGGGTTTTGTCACACCCAATATCTAGGATTTTGTCTCTTAAAGTGAGGATTTTACTATTTTTGTGTCTGCAGTCGGTACATGCCAGGCAACTGCAGGAGGTAGCGGGGGGCTGACATTTCACAGACCAAGTGATGGCTGAAGGATAAGGCCTCTATCGTCACTTACTTTAGCTCCAGATTGATGAGATTCAGCTAGTTTTCCTTCCATTCCAAGGTGAATTTTTTTTGACAATACTTTGAATAGAAGAAAGCTACTCACTTGGTTTCTGACTGAAAACCCAGCAGAGAAGAATCATTTTTGGAGTGGTAAGAACAAAACTGTCCATACTGTCTTTACATACTGGAGCAAGATTAGTTTCTTGTAGATCTATGCATGGCACATCCAAAGGCCGAGTATCAATTCTGAGGGCTACGGCTAGCAAAAGGCAACCAGAAACAATGTGTCAGTCAGTTTTGCTTCTTTACAATGATAGTATAAATTGGGCTTTTAGTGCCCTCCTTTGCTAAACCAGAAATGCCAAGTGATGATATCTCTTCCCTCAAAAGCAGGTCGAAATAATCGGCTCTTAGAATGAAATGCCACTTGCCACATGGGCTGTGCTTTCCAAATGTGGGCTGAAACAATTTTCATAGTGGTTAAAAGCTCATGTATTTATTGAGTGTAAGAGAGCTAGAGGCCAAAGGCACTGCATCTTTTCAGCTCAATTCAATTTGTGATTCTAGAATGGAGACTAGGCTTTTACTAATATAGTGTATATTGAGGCTGAGGACTGAAAAGATAAGCCCTTTTGCTCTTCTTGCTACTCATTTCTGGGACCGAAATGTGAAATGTGAACTTTTGCAAAGGTGCAGAATGGCACTTTAGGATTTTTTGAATAGCCTATTCTTCTTAATGGGCTTTTAAAAATCCTGTTCAGAGTGTTTTTCAAATTGTACCTTATTTCAGATTTTATCTGGTACTCCTACCTTTACTCCACAATAACTTTCATTGTAATAGCCAGGGCCTCTCTGCATTAAGTGTCTGTGTTGCAGTAGAAGGCAGGGAGAATTTACATTTGTTTTGCCTTTTTTTTTTTTTTTTTTCCCTAAGGCATCGTGTCTTCTGTTTGAATACCAAGGCATTTATTTGCTTATGTCTGCTCACATTGCCAAGATCTGTGTTCACATTTAATTCTCACTACAGCCCTTGGAGCAGATCCTCAGATAGGTTAATTCTCATAGTTTCCTGAATTTTGATGAAGCAATGAGCACTTTATGTCGACAGAGCATTGGCTCTGCTCAGATTTAGCTTTTCATCCATCTCATCCATCCTCAGTAACTGTGAATCGCTGTTGGATTGATTTTGGAGAGAGGACAGGACGAGATGGGAAGACCAAGGTATAGCTGTTTATAAGAGTTAAGCTACCCAGCTGTAACAGGCAGGTGACACAGAAATTCCTTACTGTTTAATGTGCATGCCATATATTCCCTCTTTCAGGAAATATCTTTCTCTCCTAGAGGTGCCATTTGTACATGTTTACAAGGTATTCAATGTCTACATACTTCAGTGAATGATGAAACTGTGCTGGGAAATTACAGGTAGCCACCCTGCTTGTATTCTGCCCACAGATTTGGCCCTGTGAGGACAGTAAGAGCTCAGTCCACTAGAAAACACCAATAAACTAAATTAACTTCATAAACCTTTGATGCCTTTGCATCAAATTGTACTGGTCTGAACAGAAAGGTCTCAGTAGACCTTCAGAAAACTTCAGTATGAGCTGATGACAGCTTTAAAAGACTCAGTGTGGTCACCCCTGCCAGAAGACAGCAGAGATGAAGCAATCTTTGCCTGTAGAATAGAAATTACATTGTCCCAAAAATCTGTATCAAAACAAAATTCAGTTTCCCTATTTTGTGCTGTATAAAAAGTTGTGATGCTTGGAGGTTGCTGAACCGAAACTTTCTTTTCTCTCTCTCTCTCTCTCTCTTTTTTTTTCTTCCTTGCACTTACATGAAGAAGTGGGAAGCATGAGGAATTGTATTATAAGGATATACAAGAATATAAAGATTATAAGGATAACAGGAGTTGTTGAAGGTGGAGGAATATTGTAATGTCTAAAGCTAAAGCAACAATTTATACAGGCCATCAGCCTTAGGGATGGGTTATAGATGGGCTTAGGCATCTGCTGAGCCCTGCATAGATAGACTCTGCTTTGAGGTTTGCTCAGAATTTTAAGGAAAAGGAAAAAATAAGGAAATTTTTAATTTCCTAATTAAGGAAAAGGAAATAGCATTCCACGCAAAGGGCTTTTCAAGTTGACCCTATAAATATTTTACTCTCCAGTCTCTGCTGTATGAACAATGAGGGGATCAACATTGTCAGCTGTGATGCATGAAGAAATAAAAAACAAAATATGAGAGGTGAATTTTTGTAGATCAGGTAATAATTATGGAAATTATAGAATTAAGTGAGGCATGCAGAAATCTGTATGGTTTCTTGGAAGAAGATTGCTTAGAGAAAGAACTAGGAACATACTTCATTAGGTCTAGTTTTCCGTCTGACCAACTGTTGCACTCTCAAAAGTTTAGTATTAATCTGGACTCATTTCATACTGCTATGTTACTGTGGAATAGCATCTTTGCATAGGTGATGTGGACTAAGGTGAGCATTAACTACAGACAAATTTGGGAATGGCCTCAAGACCAGCAAATTGGACCCTAAAAGGGAGATCTGTACAGTTTTAAAAATGTCTGAAGTGTTTTTAGGTTTGCATATAAACAGCTCTTATAATGAGATAAACATAATTCAGCTTTAACGTTTTTGCAGGAATAAACCAGAACTTCCTTCACGATACTGGAAAAAGCGTTATTTTTATTTTTCCTAAAATGCTAAACATGTTCAGAAGTTTTCACTTTTAACTTCCGCTAGGCCTTAAGTGGAAGAAAAAGATTTTTTAAAAATATTTTGAGATTTTTATCCTTGTGTTATAAAATGTTCTGTATGGACTGTAACTTCTATTCACACAAATTTAATCTTTCTGTATATTTGATAAAGATCAATATTGAGTGGGAAAAGGTAGGAGTGATCTGAAAAAAAAAATTAACAGGGAATGATGAATAATACCTTATAAATGAAGGCTGGAGAGTAGCAACAGTTCTTACATGGACTGGAAAAGCAATATCAACAGTTACTTATTTTTCCCATCTGCTTTTTCAGCTGTCTCTGTTACTTTTGCAGAACCAAGTCAATTCCTCAGCGGTGACATTCAATAAGAAGAGCCTCATTGCCCATCAGTCGTGCACTAAATGTCCTCTTGTTCAGGACCACAGTGTCAGGCAAAATGAACATATTCTATTTCAACCCTACTGAGCTTCTGATGATGACTTTTACTTCCTTTAAAAGGGATTATGTCTCCAATATTCCTGAGAACACACAGAATCAACCTTGGTACACCAAATCACTCTCCATTGGTTGTGGAATGATCAGTTCTTGTAATCAGCAAGAAGCAAATGTCTTTTTTTCCTGATATGCTGCATATCTAACACTTGCATATTGCTCACGATCTCCCTCTTTTCATTTTCACTGCTGCCACAAGATGTCTGCACAGGCAGAAGAGTAGCTCCCATTCCTGAGTTTATTCCACATCATGGTGCATAATAAACTCAGGTAGGATGAAATTAAAAAGCCTGGGATGAACTAGTGGTCGGGGAGCTGTGAAAATCCATCCCTTGGCAAAGCTGACCTTGGTCTGGGCGCAGGTATGGCCTGTACCATGTGGGTGTCTGATTTAGAGCTTAGCACTGAATGGGAGCTAATCACTGCAGGCACTTTTGCAAGGCAAAGAGAATATAAAATGTGTTTGAAATACAGAAAAGTAATTTTGTGCTAAATAAGGAAGGCTTGAATGAGTTTGTCGTTTTTTTTAAATCAAAAATGCATTTCTGTTACTGACCTATTGCTAAGGGCGGCAGCGTTACAGTGGAAACAGACTGCTAATAACATAAGCATTTCTTTCTGAGGATTCAGGATTAGTACACCTTTAATTAAATTTGCTGGAACAAGTGCTTTGCTTTTCTTGGAAAGGTGAAAAATTGTTGATAATAATCCTTTGCTAATCTTTGGACTGCATTTTTCTAACAATCACTACAATTAGTGAATGTTGCCTGGATAGTCTGAAGCAAAATGTAATGTTACAGCTTTGAAATGTATTCAGTAATCATTTTACACGTGTACCTCCTAGCTAGCTGCTAAGATAAGGTAGTGATCCCAAGGAGCTGATTTTTTTTTTCCTGATTGTCTTGGGGCTTGCCCAGCAACAGGAAACCTGCCCTTGGCTTTGATGAAGAGTGGGGAAAAAAAACTTTATTCTTTCCCCTTTATTTCTGAGCATGTTAATGATGTACCACTAAATCTTTTAATAGAAGTAAAGCTGGAAAAACAAAAAGGGAACAACAGCTTACTTGTCAATTTGTTTTCTCTAAAGGAGAAGAAGGTGTCTTATACTTCATAGGGAGCCTGTCATCACCAACTAAGTCTAAAAGAAGAGCCTATGTCTTTTATTCAAAAATATAACTGGTGAAATTTCCACTGCTCTGATATCCCTGGGAAGGGAGAAAAAATGCTGTGAAGGCTGCTAATGCAAAGGAGGTTGTGTTCCCTTTTAAAGTCCCCACAGTACCTTCTGCCATGACAATATAAATTATAATAAATATGCTCCATATAGTAAAATATTTTTTAGTAAAGGAAATAAGGATTTTTTTTCTGCAAATGCTTATTACTGGTAGATGACATGCTTGTTTGTTAAATCTTTTTTTAAAAAAATAGACGGTATGAGAAGGCAACCTCCAGTGCTCCTGCACCATGCGTAGTGAGGAGGGAGGCAAAATACACTGAAGCGTATTCTGCTGATGTACTGACAAACATCGCAGATGAAAATGTCCCAGTCTTAGTAATTTTAACTTGTTGTAACAGTGGAGTGCCCATATATGGACAAGCATTACAAAAGAAAGCTATAATTTAAAAAGAACTACATTCAAACCTATAGCAATAATATTGACATTTTAACAAGTAGCTGAGGATATAGTATGTATATATATTCTTGGAATGAGCTACTGTTTTAGAGAATATATTGTCAGTGACCTTAGAACAAGCATGTATTCCTGTCACTATTCATGTATGTTGAGAATGTCAGCAACCCTCTCTGAGGAAACGCCATGCAGGGTCCGTCCTTTTAAGCATGTCAAATGAAATCCTGGGATAAAAATAGAAATAGAGGCCTTGAGTTTATAAATGTAGATGAATATTTATTGATCAGTCTGAATGCAACCCAAAGAGGAAGTGATTTTAATGAATAACAGAAAAATAAGCTTGGCCTGTTTGTGCTGATGGAGGCTAGTGATCACTGATGCTGAGGTGTGGATCCTGAGAAAGTGTTGAATCTCCTGCTGCAGAAAAATATATATTGTGAAATATGGTTAGGGAAAACAGAAGCCTTTTGTTAAATCCTCTGACAAGCACTGTATGGAGTGTTAACATACTATAACCATTAATAGATTTGCGTGTTAACCTATAAAAACTGACTATAACTCATTATATAAGTGGAGGTGTCTTTAGGATCACTAGGTTTACAGATACTAAAGAAATGAGTGTCCAGAACTGATCACTGACATCCTGTACTTTACTACTATATGCAAGTATCACTTTATCATTAAATAAAATGTATCTGGATATTTGGTAAAGATTTTGTTTATTGAATTTTCATTGGAATTTAACAGTCTTTGGGGCCTGGCCATTAAATCTGAAAGCAGTAGGACTTTGAGAACCTCTTCAAGGGTCAGCATTTCAGCATTTGTCAGGAAGTCTGTATACACTATCATAGCTATTTTTTCTCTGTATCCTCGGAGGTAGCGTTTTCTTAATATAGGTGCTCTGGTAAGCTCCAGTAGCTACCTGTTCAACTGACTGCCTATTAAACTTCTCAAGTGGGATAAAGTACGTGAGTTTTCCACTCTTAAATTTGTACGTTGTCTTAAGCAGAATATGCCTACCGAATGCGAAAGGCTTCATCACACTATTCATCAGTATACCAGGAAAGTGACTCTCCAAATGGAAATGAGGTAAATGTTACTTTGATGGATTTCTGTGTGTGTGTGTGTTTGGTATTTCATTTTGCTCTGGTGTTACATAAACACCCAAAATAATTGTTCATCTTCCTGGCTGGAAGAAGACAAAGAAGCTGTAACGATGGAAGATGAAGTCAGTATTGATATAATACTGACTTACTCCATAAACTGTGGGGAAAAGGTGATTAGCAATATCAGAATAAAAAAAGAGTTATAAAAAGGGACACTGGAAGGAAAAAAAACAAGTGAAAAATAACAACTTTTAGCAGGTACTGTAGAAGGTGAAAAAAACATGCTGAAACAAACATTGTCCAGCATCTCCAGAAACCTGTTTCTAATTTGTTCTTGGCGTTGTTTGCACATGAGGTTGTTGGAACAGCCCCCATGGAACTGGATTTCTACCCGTTAGATCCTCAGTTGTGGCTCTCCTCTAAGGAGGCTCTGAATCTTTCCTAGCCACTTTTGGAATGCTTAAAATCTTAGTTTTGAATGCAAAATGCATACTTTAATTTTGGCAAAGTTCAAGAAAAGCATTTTATGGGAAAGCTGGGGCTTTTTATATTTCAGATAACCTAATGGAAACACATTAGGGTTGAGCCCCTGTCGGAAGATGCATATGCAACTGTGGAGCCTCTGACAAATTAAGGTCTCACACAAGATATATCTCCCCACACTGCTTCCCAGCTCCTGGAGACTAAGCAGAAAATGCAAACGGAATAAATATTTACCTAAGGACTAATATAGTTTTGGGTGGCTCACCAAGTGTAAAGCTTATGTGGGAAATCCCTGGGAGTGTAATGAATGAGTTTCTGCTGCTTAGACCACAGGTGCTCCTGAGCCTGCTGTAGCCCTCATGTTACCAGGCTTGAGGAAATGGAAGCAATATAAGAGGCTCAGTGTGATGTGCACAGGTAGTAATGAAAACAGAGATAGAGTTGTTAGATTAACCATAGTAAAACCCAGGGAGAGGCTATCAGTCTTCCTAACCAGCCAGCCAGAAAAACACACACCTAGAGTTTCTTTAAAAATAAATGTGTAGTAATGGTTGCTGCTATAATTGGCAGTCTTTAATGATAGCTTTTGTCCACAGGGAGGCAGACTGAGATTATACTCAGAATTTTGGGTATAATATGGTATAGGCTTGGTAGTTGTGGGAGAATTAAGGGTAAATTTTTGAATTTTAGTAAGGTCTTGGCATTAGCTTGCATCTCTGGGTTTGAATAGGCTTTAAAATGAGGTGGGATTCCATATGGGGATCCCCCTACCAAAAATTTAGGAGAGCGAGGTGTCTATGGGGTTAGATCAGAAGTCAGCAGTGAGTTCAAAGGTATCAGAATCAGACTGAGCAAACAATTCATAAATAGCTGTGTCCTAATTCCTATGGTACGGGACCTCTCTTCTAATATCTGCACAGTTGTTGAGTATAAATGCCTTTTTCTTATTTTCGTTAGAATGAGGTATGGAACTCGAGCAGCCTTACTGGAAGAGAGTGAACCTTACTGTTCATCCCCCTAATACTTATGGTACCCAGCCATGTTGTCAGTGGAATGTACAAATAACAGTTTTAAAGTCTTAGGTCCTTCTAAATGTGCGAAAAACCTTGAGTGTGTGTGGCAGGTTGAGTGCCTCTCTATATGAGAACTGGATGACAAGCTATTAGGTGACCAAACTTTGGTTCATTTCTTTAAGCCAATTACCAGGGATCATTTTCTGTTTTAGGGCTACTGCATGCCTTTACCTAAAGAGATTTATAGGCCTGGGACTCCTGGTTGATGTATTTTTTAAATGTTTTCCTGCTTCCAGCACCGGGAGTTTTGTCTGGGTAGAGCCTGGACACATGTGCACTCAAAAGGCTTCCTGAGCTGCTCTGAGTCAAGCCTTGCTGGTTTGCAGCCTGGGCAGTGCTCATGTTATTAGATACATCTGTCCTCATCTGCTCTTGATGGGATTGCAGCCCTCCCAGAGCAGACGGAGCGAGGGCCTGAAGAGCTTCATCTCCGGCGGACCACAGAGGGTTTTTAATACCTGCCTTGGGTCTGTGAGAGTCTCTTCAACTGCAAGAGGTCTCAAAAGAGGTGGCTGAGACTCAACACACTCGCGATTTTAACTAAATGGTCAGGAAACTATCAGCTGCATAAGCGCAGGGCAACATTGCAGAGAAGACACTATGCTACAGGAGGGTGAGAGCTCTGTTGATTTCATATACTCCTTGGAGTAGATTTCTGTTGTAAGTGGGCAATACTTTCACATGAATTGGAACTGCAAATTTAAATTCTGCCTGTCTCTGCTGTGCTCTGATTATTTTATGAAAGGCCTTGCTTTCCAGCTCCATGCTGGCATACTAATTTGATAGTTATTTCTTTTCTAATTTCCCAGCCTCAGAACTAATGTTTACACTCCCTCTAATTGTTTTTTATTATTACATTGACTGTTTTAAATTCTGGCTTTCCTCCGTACCTTGGGTAGCTTGCTGCCCGCGCAGAATCTTTGCTACACCACTGTGCACACAGTACTCACTGGCTGCATTTACATAATGAGCTAATCTTTGTGGCCTGATTACTTTGTGGAAAGAATTGAACATTTAACTGGTAATAATTGCAATCGATCAAACTGCATATTCACCTCACAAATGATCACAATATGTTTGCTAAAACGTCTACTTGGATTTCATGAGCTCTCCCTCTCCATAGTGACACCTGACTGGAAACGTTACCTAGCAGTCAGAGCTCTCAGGAGACCTAGCATCTCAATGCATCAGTTATTCTGGATTTAACGAAAATAAGAAATTTCTCCAAAACCTGTGAAAATGTTTACCTTTCCACTGAAAGCCTGTGTAGTTGTAGAAACAACTACTATTTTTTCATCTCTGTTAAAAGTACTGATGGATCTTAATTTGGTGTCAGTTTGAGGCTAACAGAGAAAAGCTACTGTTTTAAATAGTCTGTCCTGCCTTGGTGTTCACCAAGTTCACAGTTTGAAGGTTTTCCTTGTAAGCAGAGCAGACAATATAGCCAAAGAAATGTAAGCTTTAAGTAACTCTAAAGTTAAACATTGATTTATCCATCACATCTAATCTAAAATCCTCAATATATCTTTTTGCAGAGAGGGCTAAGCGGGGTTTTACCATGTGGTCTTGTATTCACTGTGGACACTTTTGAACTTGAATTTACAAAAAACATAATCTATAATTAATGAATTTATCACGAAGATTAAACCAAGAGTTGTCCCTACTTTTGTCTGTAGTCAGATGGAAAAGTGGCATGTTTTTCTGAAGTGTTAAAGGTAGCTAGGACCTTGACCTCCATAAGTACTACGTTATTTTTGTGTCTTTGATTTCATAAACATAAGCCATAAGACATCTACTGCAATTCAAGGAATTTCTCATACTTTCCTGTCTCTGTCATTAAGCATTTTGTCATTGCAATAGGCACTGCCAGAATCAGGGTGATGCAAGTGTTGGGAGCATCTAACATGCAAGCAGAATAGCAAGAAGTAGCAAATCATTAGGTTGTCTTAGCATGTTGGAATCTGACATAGAATATGTCTTTGAGGGTCTCTGCTAGTCTCTTACTCCAAGGGAGTGTTTGGGAGCTCCTTTGAATCAGAATCACAGAGTAGTTGAATCATGGAATCACAGAATGGTCACTAGAGATCATCTAGTCCAACCCCCTGGTCCAACAGGGACACATAGAACATGCATCCAGGCTGGTTTGGAAGATCTTCAGAGAAGTAGGCTCCACAACCTCTCTGGGCAGCCTGTTCCAGGGCTCTGTCACCCTCACAGGAAAGAAGTTCTATCTCATATGGAGATGGAATTTCCTGTGTTTTAATTTGAACCCTTTACCCCCGTCACTGTCCTGTCACTGGCCTCCACTAAGAAGAGTTTGGTCCCATCTTCTTTACGTTCTCCCCTCAGGTATTTATGCATATTGATCAGATCCCCTCTCAACCTTCTCTTCTCCAGGCTAAACAGGCTCAGCTTGCTTAGTCTTTCCTCATACGATAGATGCTCCAGTCCCTTAATCATCTTTGTGGCTCTACGCTGGACCCTCTCTAGAACCTCAATGTCCCTCTTGTACCGGGGAGCCCAGAACTGCCCCCAATACTCCAGGTGCGACCTCACCAGAGCTGAGTAGAGGGGCAGGATCCCCTCCCTTGACCTGCTGGCAATACTTCTCCTGATGCAGGAGAGGATCCCATTGGCCTTCTTGGTCACGAGGGCACATTGCTGACTCATGGTTAAATTGTTGTCAACCAGAACTCCCAAATCCCTCTCCATGGACGTGCTTTCCAGCAGGTCAACCCCTAATCTGTGCTGGTGCCTGGGGTTATTCTTTCCCAGGTGCAGGGCCCTGCACTTGTCCTTGTTGAACCTCATGGGGTTCCTCTCTGCTCAACTCTCCATCCTGTCATGGTCTCTCTGAACGGCAGCACAGCCCTCGGGAGTGTTGGCCACTCCTCCCAGTTTGATGTCATCTGCAAACTTGCTCAGGGTGCACTCTGTGCCCTCGTCCAAGTCACTGATGAACAAGTTGAACAGTACTGGGCCCAGTACTGATCCCTGGGGGGCCACCACTGGCCACAGGCCTCCAATTAGACTCCCTCTCATTCATCAGGACCTTCTTAGCTCTGCCATCCCACCAGTTCTCAATCCATCTCACTGTCCACTCATCCAGTCCAAACTTTCTGAGCTTCCCCATGAGGATGTTATGGGAGACGGTATCCAAAGCCTTGCTGAAGTCAAAGTAGACAACCACGGCTCTCCCCTCATCCATCCACCCTGTCATCCCATCATAGAAAGTTATGAGGTTGGTCAAATGTATCTTCTCTAGTAAATCCATGCTGACTACTCTTGATTACCTTCCTTTCCTTGACGTGCCTAGAGATGGTCTCTAGGATGAGCTGCTCCATCCCCTTCCCAGGGACAGAGGTGAAGCTGTGAATCAGAGGCAGAGGTGAATCAGGCTCTGATAGTTTTGGACTAGAGAAATGAGCAGAATGAAAGAGACCTGATGATGTGAAGGATACACCATTGCCTTTTAAATAATACTTTGTTATTTCACTGAATTGGGGTGATGTGCGGTGTGGTTGTTTTAATGGGCAATGTTTAAGAGGTTTTCCCTGACTGAAAGCAATCCCTGAGTTTTTGGAAAATAATTGGTGAATATCTGTTGTACAAAGCTTGTTGCAGCAAAATGTGCTATTGTTATTCACAACGGAGAAGGGGATATTCCCAGCTTGCCAGGGAAAGATGATATTGTTCATCATGGCATGTTAATATTACATCATATTGTCAACAGCTATTTGAAACTCTGACCTCACAGATTAAAAGCAGTTGGCCCTGTGAGTAACGACAGTGGTAATCTGTGGCATGTTTGCATACATAAGCTCTGCATTTGTCCAGGCATTTGCAGGAAACTCTATTTAAACATAAGAAAAATGTTCTTTTAACTGAGAGGGTGGTCAAGCATATGCTTAAAGTAATATGTGAGTCTCTGTCTTACAGAACACTTTGACCTATGTCATGTTTTCAGCGGAGATGAGCCACCAATGATAATTTTCCCATGATAATTTTATGTCATAACTGCCTTGTAACGTAGTCTATAGATTTTGCATTCTAAAAGAACTTAGTAAAAGATACTTCAGTAAAGTTAGGTTTGGTTTTAAGTGACAAGCTAGCATATGAGACAGAAAACTTGAAGTTGTACCTCAAATGAACTATGGGTTCATCTGAATTACAAGCTTACTTTCTTTTCCCAGATATCCCAGTCTGTTAAATATTTAATGTTTGTTGCCTATTACATAAGAACTGTGGCAAGTCCTCTAAGGTGCTGGAAGTTGGTCAGACACTTCCTAGAAGAAAGGGCCAGCTGCCAGCTTTTGGGGTTCTTGTTCGGTTTGCTTGTTCATTTGTTTCAGATAAGTTTGGAGTTTGTAAGGGCATAAAGGTCACTCACTTGTTACGAGCAGTTTGAGAAGTTGATTCTCTGGCTCTGAGATGAGATTATTCTTGGTCTTCTGTGTCACAGGAAGACAAATGTAGTAGGGCCTTTCTGAAGTGAATGTATTATTAAGTATTAAGTATTTATCCCATATTTTTGGCATAAAACCTGGAAAGAGATTGCCTTATGCAAAGAAGGGGAAAAATCAACACCTAGGAACTACCGTTGATAAGATTGTGTATGGTGGTAAACAAGTAAAGAAGCAAGAGAGTAGATTTGTCATTACTATCTTGAAAAGTATGTGATAGGATTGATGGGACTTTCAGTAAAGCATTCTCTTAAATGACAGCAATGCATTTTAACATCTGATCCTGCTTAAAAAAAAAAAAAAAGTAGATAAATAAAAGTTCCATGGCAGTGCCAGAATCCAGTTAGGACTTAAGCTATTGTTTCACCCTAATGAAGTCAATCATCAGACCTGTCACTTCAAGGTGACTAATGCAAGGAAAGGGGCTCATTTCAGACCAAATTCCTAGACAGCTAGAAGAAAAGAATAGGAAATTTCTTGGGGTTAAGTTCTCTGTAATGTAATTGAGTATTTTTTTATCATTTGATTCATTTGCATTTTGGCTTAGAGATTCCCAGCACAGTTTGTAAAAGACTAAGCAATGGGAGCCTGCTGTTTTCCTGAGGAAGAATAAATCCCAAATAGTGGTGGAGTGTTGTGCTGAGATTCCACCACTCATGCAGGGTAGGAGATTTTGGAAGCTTCAAGTGTACTACACACATGTTGAAGGTGAAAATAATTACTCTGTATATGAAGTTAATTTCTCTAAGGGAGAAAAATGTTTGGCTCCTAGTATGAAGCTTCATTAAATTTTCATGGCAGCCAAAAGGTTTGGGTATCTAGAGGCCATGTTTTCCGCTCACCTCCATAGTCTGTACAAAAATAATTTCCTAACAGTAATTGAATGACTCCAAAGTGATTTAGACAGATGGTCTCTCTAACTTGCTTCATGGGTGCATAATTTCCCTTTGAAGGAATTCTTTGCCAAAATGGTTGTACTGGTTCCAAACTTTGTTTTCCCATTTTCTGGCAGAACACTTTTCTTCATTGATTTAGAGTAAAAAAAAAAAACAATATTTGAGAGAAAAACAATATTTGGCTAAACACCAATCTGAATCAAAATGGGGAATAATTTATTTTGGACCTGAAGGAGTTGTAGCTCGAAGGCCCATGCTGGCAATCTGGGTCATTTGCAGCTCTGGGTTTTAGGATCTGAGAAGGTTGATATGAAAAATCCTTGCAGTGTGCCCTCTGAAAACTGCACTGCAGGAGGTAGTCTTGGCAACTCCAGAAAAGGTAAACCATCCAGAATTTGGTAAAGAAGGAAAGTCAAAAGAAACAGTATGACAAAATGAGCTCAGTTAGTTAAATGATCACATTTATTTGTTGTTGTTTTTTTTCCTTCTTTTTTTCATTTTCTTTCTCTCATCACTTTTACTGCTTTGCTAGAAACTCCCATAGTCTACTCTAGAAAAAAAGTTGATGAATGGTTTAGTTACAAAGCTTCTTCCCTTCTCAATAAATGTTCATTTTATCCGTGTGCTAAGACCTGCCATTTCCTGATTTTATTACCAATATTCCCTTATTTCATCAGTGACCTTACCCCCAGGTGTGTTACAGAGGAATGCTCTAGTGTAAATACCTTGTGTTGGCTCATTAATATCTGTGTTAATTTAAAGCGTAAATTTCCACAGTCCCTTTTAAAAGCATCTATTTCCAACATCACAGATGAATCTGACATCACGATAGGCTTTGAGTTAGAGCACAGGAAATAGCAAAAGCAGACGAAGTCTTTGAGAACTAAAAGATGGTTTCTCAAATGGTTAATTTACCTTGCAGTTTTGGGGAATAGGTTTACTTCTTTAAATATCCACCAGAAGAAATGTCTGCTTTCACCATTCATCATTCTAAGTGTATTTCATGTATTTTCCTTGTCTCATTCTATTTCTGAGCAAATGAAATAGGAGTCAAATGTCAACTCCCAATTCAGCCACAGCTAAACTATTTTTTTCAGTACATGGTGATAGCTCTCTATGTACCAATTTGTACATTAAGCTTTAAGATATGGTTGTTGTTGTTCTTGTTGTTTGGGATCACAGGGATAGGGAAGTAGGGTTTTTCCCGACAGTCTGCTGAATCAAAATATCAATGAGCATATGAAACTTGCTGAACCAGTTCTTGTTAGCTCAAGCAATAAAATTGGCACTTCACTCATGGTCTAAAATAATAAAAAAACCACTTTCTGTATTACTTCAAAGTTGAAAATAAGTGCAGCCTGACGTGGTCTGTATATCTGCAAAGAGAATTTTAAATTCTTAGAACTAGACTGAGTAACCTAGCTTTGAAGTCAGAGCCATACCTCTGTCTATTTATGAGTGCCCAGTTAACAAATAAAATGCCAGCAGGGGTGTCATGAACATGCTCCACGCATTTGCAGAAACAAGACAAATATTGCAGCTCTGCAGATGACTTCATTACAATAAAAAAAATGCTAGTTATTTCTTATGACACTAATATAATGATGTTATGTTTCAAACGAGTTTTGATTTTCAGTCTGCTCACACTGGTTAAAATTGCATCTGAAGCATTATAATTCAAAATGAAAAATATGTGCTGTGATTACCATCTTCTGTAAATTCTTTATATAATCTCTTTCATGTTCTACCTCAGATTAGTCCTGGTCTAGCTCCTGTATTTTTTATGTTTAATTAAAATGCATCAAATAATACTGGAAATTATCACATCCTGCTAATATGATTTTTTTACTAGAGACAGAAAGATCAGTTATCATAGCCCTACCTTGGGCTGTGGAGCCTTATGCTAGAATAAATCATATATTTTAGAATGGCATGTATTCTAGAATATATTTATTCTTGAAATATCTAATAAAGTAGCCACTATTCTAACGGTTAAACTTGTGCAATTAGATAGTTATCTTTGTAATAAAACAGAAACTTTCGATCTGCTTTCATAGATTCTAGATATCATACATTCTTAGTGGCAATGCACCTCTTTTGTTCTGCTTGGAAATTTTTGGGGAACTAGAGTTACCAGGAATATCTTCACCTAAACAATTACAGAACATGGATCAAACTACCTTTTAACCTTCTCTTGAATTGACATGTTGTGCAGGTCCCTAAGTATATGACAAGTTTACCTATCCATCCATACCTATTCCATCTCGTAGCTCTTTTCTCAACTTGTATATTTACAAGAGCTTCCTGAGGGTGTGGGGACTGTAATGGAACACTGCAGGGCAGTGGGCGAGCAGGAAGAATAATACCCACATCAGAGAAGGTGGAAAACACAGGAATTAGAAATGAACCCTGGAGTCACTACTTTGCATTATGTCCCACCACAGCCTATTGCCTCTAGTCTGGCATATTCCTTCCAAAAGGAAGGAATACGTGCTCAGCTGTGCCTCTGCTTTCATTCTGAGTTGAGGTCTCTTCTCATTAATGATAATACGATATAATGAAATTCAGCCTATTCAGAAGGATATTGGAATCCCTGTTGGCCTAACTTGGCTCCTTTTGAAATCAATGGAATGTTTCTGTGGATTAGCTAAAAGTTACTTGAGGATAACACAAAATGCTTTAGAGAAGCAGAGAGTGTTCATCTGTTGACCTCATGGCTGAGTTTTACATTTTAAAACACTGAACACCAGGTTTAGAGTTCAACTGTCTAATCTCAATCTACCTTTTTCCTGCCAAAATTGAAATTACTTTTTTTTTTTTTTTTGGTAAATCTTCTACTTGCTTCCACTTTCAATATTTATCTCATCAGATGAACATAAGAATAGGACACGGTAAGAAGGAAACGGGGTTAATTTAACTGCTTCTCTCTGCAGGTCTGTCATTTTACCAAAGGAAGGAATACTTGATTTTTTTAGATATGTACTCAGTGTTTTTAGAAGCAAAAATAACTGACAGAAAAGGGCATGGTAAACATGAGCAGCTGAAAATAATTTCTGTATATTACTGACTTTATCTCAGTCAGCTGAGCCATGCTGCAGAGGGGGTCTGGAAAATACACCTGTCTTAGGGGTAACACAGGTGTTTCTACTCAGCAGATGGTTAGTGGGATGTGACCAATGGCAGGGACAGGGGTAGTCAATGCCCTAAAGCAGCAGCCTGGGTTGGTGCCACTGGCAGTTTATTTGGGGTGGTGGTGTCGGTGTCTCCCTACAGGTGACTACTGAACTTTTCCAGGTTGGTCTCTTTTTATTATTTTTCCTTCTTTAATTATTTATGATGTTTATTTTAAATCATAGTAACAGCTGTTAGTCACAAGCAAGGAAACACTTCATATCCCTCGATGCTTACGTTTGGGGACTGTGGACAATGACAGCCACATGAAATAAGAGGGATAAAAGAAGAAACAGTAAATAAGGGAATGAAAGTGAAAGGCAGGGTAAGAGAAGTAGGAAGAGGCAACCAAAGGAAGTATATATGGGTTCAGACAGAAAACTTCCAGAACGTGCTAGAGAGACTTGGATTTAGTTTTCCCATGTTTAATTATTTCACTGAAAGGCAGAAGTTGAGTAAAGAGCAAAATTTACTTGTAAGCCAGCAAGGCTGGATGAGGAAATCCTCAAACCAGAGGTACTGTGGTATGTCAGTGTGTCTTCAAGTATCTGTTGCTAAAACGGGGGTTTGTTTTTAGGCTATCCTTGACGCAAAGAAATTATCAGCTTTCTCTGGCTCCCATAACTTCAAGCTCTATTTCAGTCTACAAGTGATTTGGGTGTTCATCATATATCATATAGGGAATAATGGGGTTTTATATTAGTATCAGATAGTAACATTTAGTGTTTACATTGAATTTTCATACACTAAATGCTTTAGAAATACTCTCCAACTAATCATCTCAGTACCTTCACAGACTATTTTACTGTAGCTTCTTTGCACATGAGGAAACTGCAGCTGACAGAATTGCTGGAAGCAATGGAAAACAGCCTTTTCCAGTAGCAAGCAGCATTTAGTACTCACTCTATTGCCTCTATACTGGTATTTGGCTCATCTCTCTGATTACTGTGTGCTGTACCTCCCTGCATGGATTTGATGCAATATTAATGAAAGTGGTTGGTATTAAGGGTTCTCTCTGTAGTGCCTTTATTTATTTATTTGGTCAGGGGTTAATAAAGAAATTGGCAGTTATTTAGCTGGTAAAAGTCTCTGGTTTACCCAAAATGCCTAGCATGGAAGCTAATTATCCTGACAAATATCTGTTGCTGATAAAGGAATTGGCTTTATAATTGGTACCTTAAAAGCAATCTGCCATAGTCTCTCTGAAAATATATAGATTTTTCAAGTACACATATATGAGCTTTCAAGTGCTTATTAACCATCTGGATGTTTGCCACTGGGGTATGTTTTGAGAAACATGCCCTCCAAAAGTTATGATTTAAAAAAAATAAAATAAAATACAGGCTTTATGAGAGTCTTAATATTTTTTTGAGCCTGGTTTCAGGCAAAACTTAGTTCCATCAGCTGTTGTTATAGTTCTTTTCTTGTATTTGCCATTCTTTTATGAATCTAGCTAAACCAACACAGTTCACAGAAGTCCAAAATATTTAAACTCAATAGTAAACTAAATTCATAAACTTATGAAATTCAAAGTCAAGAAAACAGAAATCTCTGGCAAAACCTTTGCCAGTTCTGCTTGCTTTTGCGTTATATATAATTACAAAAAGAAAAAAAATCAGTGCAGGTTCTAATGCATTTTATATTTTGAATAGTTTTATGTCTTCACACATTTGTTTTCAAATAAAGTTCTGCTTAATGCTTAACTTTTGCTATATAATATCACCTAGTAATGTTGCCTATGTAACTGGGGAATATATATGGCTTAGTTATTAAACTATCTACAGAAGGCATTTGATGAATTATGCCAGCTACTTACACTTTCTAGAATAAAGACTTACAAGAAACAGATGATAAGTAATTTTTTGCTAGTGCAACAGAACCTTATATCACCTAAGAAGCAATGTCAAGGTACTCATAGAATCATAGAATGCTTAGGGTTGGAAGGGACTTCTAGAGATCATCTAGTCCAACCCCCCTGCACACGCAGGGACACCTAGAGCACGTGGCACAGGACTGCATCCAAGCGGGTTTTGAAGATCTCCAGAGAAGGAGACTCCACAACCTCTCTGGGCAGCCTGTTCCAGTGCTCTGTCACCCTCACTGTTAAGAAATTTTTCCTTAAGTTCCTATGGAATTTT
Source organism: Tinamus guttatus (assembly GCF_059628265.1). Lineage (NCBI taxonomy): Eukaryota > Metazoa > Chordata > Aves > Tinamiformes > Tinamidae > Tinamus > Tinamus guttatus. The sequence continues at coordinate 433,742 of NW_028288675.1, forward strand.
TGGTGTTTCAGTTTCCGGCCATTTCCTCTAGTCCTATCAGTGGCCACCACTGAAAAGAGACCATCACCGTCCTCTGCACTCCCTCCCTTGAGGTACTTATAGACACTGATTAGATCCCCTCTCAGCCTTCTCTTCTCCAGGCTGAACAGGCCCAGCTCCCTCAGCCTCTCCTCATAGGGCAGATGTTCCAGGCCCCTGATCATCCTTGTGGCCCTGCGCTGGACTCCCTCCAGAAGCTCCACATCCCTCTTGTACTGTGGAGCCCAGAACTGGACACAATACTCCAGATGCGGCCTCACCAGGGCTGAGTAGAGGGGCAGGATCACCTCCCTCGACCTGCTGGAGATGCTCTTCTTAATGCAGCCCAGGATTCCATTGGCCTTCTTGGCCACAAGGGCACACTGCTGCCTCATGGTCAACTTGTTGTCCACCATGACACCCAGGTCTTTCTCTGCAGAGCTGCTCTCCAGAAGGTCGGTCCCCAGCCTGTACTGGTGTCTGGGGTTATTCCTCCCCAGGTGCAGGACCTTGCACTTGGCCTTGTTGAATTTCATGAGGTTTTTCACCGCCCAGTTGTCCAGTCTGTCCAGGTCCCTCTGGATGGCAGCGCAGCCCTCTGGGGTATCGGCTACTCCTCCCAGTTTCGTGTCATCAGCGAACTTGCTGAGGGAGCACTCTGTGCCTTCCTCCAGGTCATTGATGAATAAATTGAACAGGACTGGACCAAGGACTGACCCCTGGGGGACCCCGCTAGCTACAGGGACTGAATGTCTGATTTTTACAACTTTCTGCGTGAAGCAATTACCAAGAAAAAAAAGAAGTCTTCAAACGGTAATGGAACAGGGCATTTGATTTTAAATTGAAATAGTGTAACTATTACTTTGGGTGAAATTTTACTGAAGTCTGTAAAAATCTCTGAATGAATGAATATATTCAGTATTTGCCTTACTCTGTGGTTGTTAGGAAGCAAGGGCAAGAATTCCAAGAAACTTCTGAAGAGTTGATGAAAATGTACTCAAGAAGGATGAGTATCTCAGAGTAAGAACAAGATATTGCCAAAGATTAAATCAAAATCACTCCAGTGACACTAAAACATCTGATACTGATGACACTAAAGAATTTTTTATACATTCATAGGTAGTAATAACCACTAAGTTATATTCTGTTGCTTATGGAATGACTATTACCTCATGAAATTGTGATTTCTTTTTAGATGCCAACCACTGAACAGGCCCCTAGACAGCACGACCATAGGCTGCAATGTAGAAACTTAAACTCTTAAATAAAACTTAAGGCATTTTTTTGAAAAGACCTTGTAATTGCACATCCTGGATTAGCCTTGATCTAAGAAGGGCTCAATGAGAGGCTTGTTCTGTTATGTTAGAATTTCTGCACGACTGTTTCAAAGAAGTATTGCAGAAATCAATTAAAATATGTGTATGGGGGCAAGTGAGAAATCTCTATGCAAAATCTCCACAAAAGCCAGTCCTAGCTTTTTTCCATTAACTCATTAATTCAGCTAAGGAATTGCTGCTTGTTGTGGTGGTTCTGGAAGCAAACTTGTTTACAGATAATCTGGAAAATGTTTTCCAGTTTTAGTCTAAGACACCTAACTATGCTTTCCACTGGTTTTACAGGCTAAATCTGTTGTAAAGGGTTTCAGACAAAGCAATTCTCTGCAAAATAATTTTTAAGCGTGACAAAGTGAATATCTAAAACCAATTCTACATCTATTGCAACTCTTGAGCTCTTGAACACTCAGTTTGCTGACAGCTTCAGCTAGCTTACTTTCAAGTTTCACCTCTTTCTTGCTTCATCTCTCTTGGTATTTCAGATGTGAGATTTGAACACTCCAGAAAGTCAGCCAGCTGCCCCTTGCTGTTCCTGGATGCTGCAAATTGGAACCTGGAGGCAGGATAGATGAGTGTGTCTAACCACGGACAGGCAATCCTGCTTTGCAATGCTCCTAAACGTTCCTAAGACAATGTCCTTGCTCTGGATACTGAGCTAATCCCTCTAACACAGACAGGAAGAGACTCGATTTTTTTTTCTTTTTTTCCCCCCTGCAGCCTGAACCATGTGTAGGACCAAGCTCAGCCAGTGAATTTGGTTAACTTTTAAGGCAGAGTTTTAAACCAGAAAATTCTACTGGTAAGCTAGTGTGCAAAAGCAGATGCAAGTCCTATTCACTGTAATGTTGCTTTTTATACAGAATAAAAAAGTATTGTGGAATAGAGATTGTGAGACAGAGAATAGATCTTGTCTGTTGAGAAAACACGTAAAAGAACAGATGAAAAACTCTGAATAGAAGTCAAGAAAATACTATAGAAATGAGCAGATAAAAAATGGCAAAGGCAAATGAAGAACTTGTCACCAAAAAGATTAAGTGGAGGAGACAGAGAAAGGAAGCTTCAGTTTGGCATGTAATGGGCAGGAAGTGCTTCACTCGCTTCTGCTCTGGTGGAGGTGGTATGAAGAGAAGGGGAGCATGAAAGAGTGGCCACAGGGAATGCTAGGACAAAAGAGCTCTGGGCTTAAGTACTTGCAAAGAAAAGAGAAAATTTCCAAAAGAGGAAGTTTACGGGAGAACAAATCCATCATCTGAGCTATTCCGAATAGACCACACTGTCGCCCATCTCACCTGCCCTAATGCCTTTCGAGACACTTTTATAACAAGTTTAGAGAATAAATTTAAATTACTGTTCTACTTCTGGACTATTTTAAATGTGATTATTAAGTTCTGCAGTTAGTAAACTAGTATGTTAAATGTCTACCTTTCATCAAAACTCATCCAGTAAAGGTTAGATTTCTACTTGGTATTTTCTATTTGAAATTGTGATGCAGCTGTGTAACATTTTTCATACTGAAAGGTCACAGTATGGTATCTTGTTGTCCACGTACATCCTTTGATTACTTACAAATGCTGAAGGAAGCCCTCCTGCTTGGTAATAGCTATCATTTTATAGGCCATAATTTCAATCAAATAAAATCCTATTAATTCCTATCAGAGCAACTGTAGTATTTATTTTAGGAACACACTGTCAACAAATTAAGTATTACTTACTGACTTCAAATCTTGTCTGGTGCTTTGAAACTGAATTCAGAAAAATAACTATAGATTGGTGAACTTTTTATATATTTATTTTAGTGAAGCTTATTGTTATTATTGTAGTGAAATTTTGGGGTAGAAATCTTACCTGAATGGTAATGATGTCAGAATACATCTATCAGTCATAATTCTTGCATTTCCCTGAAGATGAAAGGCAAGCACATAAAAGCTTCTTATCTGTTTCCCTGTCTGCTATGAATGAAAACATTTTTTTAAAAGGATTTTTACTGAGATACAAAACAGTAAGAACAAAGGTGAACATGAGAGGTGGAGATGGAAGTCAAACATTTTTTTTCTCCACTTCCCAAATGCTGTCAAGAACAAGAAAGTTGTATTTTATGAATTTTATGATCTAAGATTTTGAGGCCAGGAAGATATTCTTTAAAAAGTTGCAGAAAACATTTTCTCATTCATAATTCTTTAGCTTAGGAAAAAAAATGACTCGAGTGAAAAATAACTACTGGTTTCTGGTTATTTGAGAAATACCTTTTAATGAAAGAAAATCCCAAACTGCAAATATTAAAAATTACAGTGTACAAAGAAATAATTAAGGCTGAAATTCCAAATGTCTTTAGTCTCTTCGACAAGAAAGGAAGCAATTTTCAGTGTTAGCAGTAAGTTTAAAGAGGAAAAAATATCATGATCTCAAATCAGAAAACACAAACAAGACAAAAATAAATGAAAGTTCAAAGTAAATTCAAATTCCTTTCTGAATTTAAATGATATAAAAATTGTACTAATATCTGGAAGTAAAATTTTTCTTCATTTTTTCATGTAGCTTAAAAATCACTTTCTAACTTATCTTCTCTATATGCTAATGAAAATGCACATACCCACATAGCCTGTGACCAGGCAACAGGAATGCTGCTAGACTAGTTTGAAAGTATGGATTTTTTTTTTTTTTTGAGACACCTTAATGAGAGAAAAACGGAACCTCAAAATCTGCTACCCAGGATGCATCCCATATAAACACATCTAGTGAAAGTAAGATTCTGTTTAGAGGGCAGTCCTGTCTCAGAATGTTAGGACAAAAACAAACAAACAAAACTCCCTTAGTCCTTCATATGTACTGGCTCAGAACACAGAAGAAAAGAACAGGGAGATGAAGCTCAGGCAAACTGACTACAACCTTCTTGGAGTATGTTTGCATGGCAAACCAAAGGTGGTGATAACCATCCTAACTTTAATCAAGCACAGATAAGTAAACAGCATGAGCAGTAACAGCCTCTGTTATTTTACAATCACAGAACCACGTAGGAGGGAAGGAAGGCCCCAGAGGTTTTTTTTAGCATAATCTCCTATTCAAAGCAGGTGCAGTTAGACCAGGCTGCTGAGGGCCATCTTTCACTTCCACATATTGAGAGCGTATGCTACAAATAGCTGTTTATGGCAAAATGATTTATGAGGAAAAAAAGGGGCATTTTCTTTGCATGTATCTGGTCACCTCATTTTCTCAACTTTATCCACGAAGTCAGAACAGCTGCATACAGAATATTTGTTTTGCATTTGTTCACTTCTCATGCACAAATTTACAGTTGCTTTAAAGAAAAATCACCCTGTCAGGTCCTTGCAAAATATGAAGGAAGACTGTGATCCAAACTGATGAAAATAATGGAGTGCTTTGGAAACAGATCCCAGGCATTATAAACAACACACTTAAGCAATCTCCAGGCAGGTTCTGAGGCCAAACAAAAATAAGGCTGCGATAATACACTGCTGCAGGTCATCCAATTTAGATGAAGACCTCTTGTAGAAACTATATTCTGAAAACTTATTTATTTTACAATACCTACATGTACACAGCCTGACTTATTTTTATGGAGATTGATATGTCAATCAGCATCCTTTGCAAGAATGTAATGAAAATTGGAAAATAACATGCTGCTTTGCTTTATCTATGCCGTCTGCTCTCTGATATTCCTCATGTCTTTCAGCAACACTGGCCTGTAGATTGGCTCCAAGCTTTCCATATATTCTAAATAATCACTCACTCGAAATCCATGGAGGGCTTCTTCCTGCACAATAGTACACAGAAAACATTTATTAGCTTGGAAAAAAAAACTGCATGACTCAAATTTAATGAATTCCAGGCTGTTGAAGATAGTTCATTTTGTTCTGCTTGTCACTTCCTGAGTGTTTGAAATGCATTTTATTACATCTAATTGGAAAAAAAGAATTAGTATATCTACTTCTAGACAGTTCTTCCTAATTTCAAGATTGGTAACAAACAGATTTTTCAGATGGAACTTCTTCATCTCCTTTTGGAGAACACACCATCTGGAAATTTTAAGGAAAACAAGTTTTAAAATATTTAAGGAAAACAAGTTTTTAAAAACAACTGTAAAAACTTTAAAGGAAAATGGGTTTTAAACAGTCAGATACCAAAATATTATTTTAAAAGCTTTTTATACTGGCACACAGGATGTTAAAGTTTGTTAATGTGCCTTTTATAACCAATTAGATTCTCAATAAACATAACAGCAACAGTAGATATTTATTTTCAAATATCATTACAACATGCTTAAAGATAAACAGAATAAACATTTCTGCATTAGCACAAAAGAGGTAACTCCTACTAAGCCCAAAAACTTGAGCAAAAGAAGGTGGCCCAGGAGGCAAAAAGGGTAGGATGCTTTCTTTGTTTGTGGCTGATCTATGGGTTTGCACCAGCCAGGGGATAAGCAATTTCATACACTATATTCCACAATTCCTTTAGTAAGTCTATAGCTGGTGTTACACTGTTATTATGCTGCTGTAATATTTATGCTGGTGTAATACTGTTATTAAGCCATGTTTACTCACAACATTGAACAGTTCTGCCTATTTGGGCATGGCAAATGCAATGACAAAGAAAGAGGAAAAAAATCAAACAAGCCAAAACAACCATGTTTTTATGCTGTCCACAGCTGAGTGGCAGGAAAATTAAAAAGTCAGTATTGAGATGTACTGACCACATCCTCTACACACAATCCATCTGTTATGCAAACATACCTACCCCTACTGATCTCATAAAGTATCACAAAAATAAAATAAGCCAAACCAGACACACACACACACACAAGCTGCAGGGTGAAATAATGTGGAGGTTGAGTATCACCAAGTCAGAATTGTACCAACATCTTTCAAATGCAGGGCTGCCACAAATTGCACATTTTTTTTCACTCTCAAGTCTACTGTGATGCAGTGGATCCAAAGTGGATGCAGTGATATTTAAAATAATCAATCCCTTAATGCCTCATCATTAAATTAGAAATCAAAATCACCAATTTTCCTATGAATCGCTGAAATGTTTGGCTTAATCTTGATATAAAGAGATCAAATACATTATGTCGAAAACCTAAATGTCAAAGAATTTTGCATCAGTGTCATCCCAACTTGCTTTTATCTATTCAGCAGAATAGGTAGAAAAACAACATACAAAAAAATCTGCATTACATCAATCTGAACTAAATTCCAAGTTGAGAGTTTACCTTTTTTTCTTTTTTTTTTTCCCTCAAATGGCGTGTCATGGTTTTAATGAACTCACAATCAGTTGAGTATTAGGTTATGTATATATTATATGGCACCTAGTGAAAATAACATAGCCCACTGATTTTTGTGCCTCATCTTTTCAAACTTCTTTGTGTAAACCCAACTCCCTGGAGAGTACCTAGTTTAATACGATGTGGACCACACCAAGAGACCTGAATTAATCTCCCCAGGGGCTTAATGTTACTATTTACATTGATTACAAAGGGTGCTGATCAGGACAATATGCAAGAATACTATTCTTTGCAAAATCCTAGATTACATTTTCCTGCCAGGTAAGTTATCAAAATCAAAGTATTGTCTCACTCAAAATCAATATGTAAAGTCAATATGTGTTTTTCAGATTAAACAATATGTTTATTTCCAGTTCACAAAGTTTTGCTTCCCTTCAGCAATTGAAAGACTAAAAAAGAAACCCTTACTTTAAGAAAAACCTGAAGATCTTGAGCTTCAGTGTGTTTCAGAATGTCTTGCTGTAGGTGTCTGAACACAGCTATACACATATATATTTGATAATCAGGACCAAGGAAAATACATGTAGCAATATAGTGACAGATCTCAATCCAGTCCATGTAGTTCCAGAAACACTGAGTTATCCACTGTAAACAGATCTAGATGAAGATGAAATTATACACATTATTTAGTGAAGAGCTACAACAATAATCTTATACTTTAACGTTATCTCTTAACTTTTTATTCTATAGCACCTTTTCCTATAACAAAGTCACTAGTTATAACAATGAAAGCCATCAGTCTTTATATGATGAGTTTTCTCAGGATTTTTGCGTGGCCTAGAGAGTAATGAGGGTGATGAAGGTGTCTTTAATGTAGACTTTCCTTTAAATTAAAACAGTTACTTGCCTTATAAATGAACACTAGGCCCTTCCCTAAGGCACTTTTGCATTTAATGAAATGAGGATGGAAAACATTTAGCAACTCCTTTCTCCAGTTGTACCTCACAATGTACAAAGAAGAGCACAGAGCATTTCATTTAGTTGTAGACCACAAATCTTCTGCAAATCAGTCCTTTAAGCGTTTAAGAATACGCAGTACAGAAAGTACCAAGACTCTAATTAGATGAAAGCAGCCATATTCTGCAATGAAATCTGCATTCAGTTATTTATTTGTGTACACAGGCACTTCATCACCCTAGAGCTGTTTTCACAGTTCAGGACTTGGTTGTTCCCCTCCCAATAAAACTGGAAAATCACATAGGTAAGTTCTTATCACAGTGGCTCCCCTTAATGATCTTTCAGTAGTACAATTAATCAGATCTTGTTAGCAGCTTAAAATGCTAAATCGTTTACCATGAGGGGAGTGCAAACTGAGGAGCACAAAGGACAACTTACACAAGAATAATCAAGGAAGGAAATCATTGTCCCCTTGTGTTTTCCCACCCCGAACCAGGAGCCTTATAAATACCTCATTATTCCTATCATGAGAAAAAAACCCTCATTTATCACTTTTCTCTCCTGAAAACATAAATCTCAGACTGACTTTTTAACCAATACGTGGAAAGTGCTGGAATCCATCCTCAGTAGGAACACTTTTAAACTGCAAACCTTGGGACAAAATGTTACTTTGAATGTGTAAGATGAAGAGTATTTTTCTTGCCTTGGAACAGTAATTTAATAGAGCCATAAGCTCTCTTTCCATGGTGATGAAGCTGTTTATGCTTCATCATGACTAGTCTTTACAAGCAATGTTCCATATATAGGATTCAGTTATTTCCAAAACACTGTAATGAAAAGGAAAATGAAAGCTAACATCATGGTGAAATACTCTTCTCTAGCAAAATCTCCTTAATACACAGCAACAGGATTGTTTATTTTTTTGAACCTTGATTGGAATGGCTGTGGTAGCCAATATAAAAAAAGCTCCAATATTGCCTAAACTGCTTCCTATTATATACCAATTCTAATTACTCATTTCCATTCCATAAAAAAAAAAAGAAAATGATTCAAAAGAATAGATTTTAGTCACTTTTATCTATAAATCTGAGTTTTAAGTATATAGCATTTTTTTATCAAGTTTTTTGAATGAACATGTACTGGAAGATCATCAGCTGCAGTATACTGCCACTACTCTAACAAAGTTAATCAAGTTCTCTTTTCAAATGCTCTAAGTTGCTCTGCATGCAGTACTATCTCTTACTCCCACTTTCATACCCACCATCCGCCACTACTGAGAACAAGCAGTAATTTGTTTGGTGTGGAGGAAGGTTGGAACATTATTCTTAAATCATTTCACTATGATGTAAGCAATAAAACTATGACTGAATTTTATTGCTTTTATTGCTTTCAGTTTTAACTCTGAATGTCCTTGATTTTGCGGATTTAAGTCTAACAGTTAAGGTTACTTTGACATGCCCTCATCCGTTACCTGTGATGGAGCGAAACCAGAGATATGGAAGGCTGAAAAGACAAGTGGCACCTCAGCTTTCAGCAACATCTCAATGTAGTGAGCACTGCAAAAATACACTGGATGGATGCCAGACTCCACTGTGGTAATAGGCAGGTGCATCTGATGATTAACAAAAGTACAACCAGTGACAAGGTAAGACATCCCATGTAGTTATTATTGATAGCTGAATATATAAGCAAATACATAAAAAGCTGGTGCTAACATCAGGAAAAACACATAGTTAAATTAAGTTAAACTGTTAGAAAATAATGTGAGCTGTTCCTTATCGTTTATTACATGTATGCTTTAGTTGTCAAAGCAGGGGTGGAGAATCTGTTGTTATATTTTAAACAAAAAGAAAAAAAAGATTTTTTTCCCCCTTTGCTGGTGGGTGAGTAGAACTTCTGTATTATCTAAAACTGTATTCTGTGTGAAGATTTCCCAGTGGTATGCATGGCTGGAGTGAGGGAAATTCTACTTTGTGCAGCACAAGGGAGCGAGGTTGTAGGTGTGCAGAGAAGGGCAGTAACCCGCCTGCCACGCTGAGGGGGTTTAGTGAGGGCGCCAGCACGGGAGGTCTCGGCACCGATGACGTTCGGCACAACCGTATTCACACGAAGGAGCAAAAATTCTTTGTGCTGGAGCTGTCTCAGGGCTGGGCTCCATGATCTAAGTGGATCCAATACAGGCATTTCTGGTGAAAAGCCAGCTGAAATTAATACAGAGGATACAGAATCGAATCTTTTTTTTTAATTAATCCCAGAATTCTCCAGTAGAGACTACAGTTGATAGTCTAAATCCAAAACAATTAGACATTATGACAAAGTTAAATTGAAGGGTTACTATTTTAAATAGATAGTATCAGGTCTAACAACAGATGGAATTACGTTGTTTACACTACAAACTTGACTGAAAACACCAATCACTTAAAATTACAAAGAGCTCAAGTACTTAGGCAAAAACAAAACTTTCAAAATGGTTAAATATGTTGAACATTTTTCTCCACAAAACTGCTAGATTTACTACTAAAAAGATGAACTCCCATACCGCAACAAGAATAAAAAGGCTAGTGAATACTATCACAGCCTTCACACAAAATTTAATGCTACTAACAAAGTTTATTTTATTGTCAGCTTTAAAATTCAGTAGCACTGCCATTACCATCAGTCCACCTGTTCTATTTTAAACAACTATTTGAGCAAATCTCAAACCTATGTTTTTCTGAGAATTTTTCCAGGGACATACATTCACTTAGAGGGCTTTCACAGGAAGTTAACATATAAAAAAAAGAAAAAGAAAAACACCTGAGGTGTTCCTTGATAAAATGTCCTCTAAAATTTTTCTAAGTTGTCTTTCAGCGAGAACAGCTTTTAAATACTTACAGACATATGCAGTCTTGGTAGCCACAGAAATGCTGAAACGAGAAGACGTGAAAATCGCTGAAGAAATGTTAACGTCTTCTCCCTGTCTCCTGACATTATCAGAAACACAGAAGATGCAAACCAATCGTAGCCAGCATAAGCTCCCTGCAAGCAACCTGCATGAGAAAGTTAAGGAAATCACAGAATCACAGAATGGTTGTAGAGGAATGGTTAGAGAGCCATGGACATGGCTGCCCAGCCGGCATGCTCAATCCGGGCTTCCAGGTTTCAGTGACAAAGGGACTGCTAACTAGGAGATAAGGAAGTAGACCAAGGTCAGAGGGAATAAAAGAGCTGTTGAACTAAAAGGATGAGCTAAACAAGTAAGGGGGGTTGTAAGGGTCTTAGATCATTGTCTACCAATTAGGAGCCTGTGTAATTACATCACTAACTGCTAAAATCATATAAATGTACTGCATGTAAGCTAATAAAAAAAAAGTCAGTTCCAGCTTCTATGAAGTTGCTGTCTGGCTTTCCTGATCCGCTCCAAGCTGCAACAAATGGTTGAAGTTGGAAGGGCCTCTAGAGATCACCTAGTCCAACCCCCCTGCTCCAGCAGGGTCACCTAGAGCACGTGGCACAGGGTGGTGTCCAGGTGGGTTTGGAAGATCTCCAGAGAAGGAGACTCCACAACCTCTCTGGGCAGCCTGTTCCAGGGCTCTGTCACTGTCACAGGAAAGAAGCTCTTCCTCACATGGAGATGGAACTTTCTGTGTTTCAACTTACACCCGTTACCCCTTGTCCTGGCCACCACCGAGCTTCCAGCAAAGGAACCTTTTACTACCATGCAGGAAATGTAGCTCTCCTCCCTCCCCATGCCAAAATGTACAGAGCTAAGGATTGAGAGATGGGACACTGGGGATACAGCTGCACTAAAGATGGACTTCTGAATAAAAAAATCTTAGAGGTACACCTGCCTCTAAACCTGAATTATGAGAGGGATTTAAGCTGTTTTCCCTATATTTTTCACTTTTTTTTTCCTAATCATCTCTAAATTATCAAGCCAAATCAACAAAAGAAAACAAAACACAAAATTTGCAAAAATGGAAATAAACTGAAAACACAGACCAAAGTAAGTCTCCTTACAGTAAAAGAAAGAAAAATAGAAAGAAAAGGAGGAAAACATGAGTTGTGATAGTTAAGTAGAGAGCAAGAAAGTAAAAGAAAAGCTTCAAACAATGATGAAGTTTAATCCAATATACTTGAAATATGTTTTTATGTAGTAAGTATTAGTAATATGTAAGCATTCTAATGCATAAAAAATGTTGTAAACCCTCTAAAGGGCTAATTTTATTTTTAAGAAGATCTGTAGTAAGTCTGAAAAGTCAGAAATCAAAACTCTCTTGCTGATCAAATGACAATCACAGATTATATAACATTAAAGATCACTAACAGAGTCGTTGCACACAAATACATTGCAATATCCTACACTCTTTATCAGAAACATTTGATTCATTGTTGTAAACTAAGCAGTTTACAACAACGAATGAGACTTGCAACATATTTTTAAAAAGTATAGGAACCCAGGAGGAAGATCTTCAAGCTCAACCAGAATTCACAGGAGAAATGAACTTTTTTTCCCCTTCAGAATATACTACACATCTACATCACCAACAGAAACACAAAGTGAGAGTTCAAACTCCATTGGCATTTTTCAGGGAATGTAATTCACATCATCAAGAAAGGATACAAAGTGAGGATGCTACAGTTGTTTGCTGTTGTTTTAGAAATTTTTCACAATTCAACAACACCAAGGACAGTTCATTTTCAGCATGTTCTTTTAGCAAGTTTAAGTATTTCCCATATCTAACACAAAAATAATAAGGTGGCAAAAAGGTTAAATATATCTTTCAAAATTCCTAAAAAGCAGAAAGTCATATTTGTTAGACTTGTAATAGTAAGTCAAGCAACGTTCTTAAGAAATAAACAAGCAACCATATATATGATCCATTTCATTCTGTGTAATAACACACGATTCATTATTTAGGTATTTAAGTGCAATTATTAGCAGCAGAATTCAAATATTAATGCTAAAGGTAATGATTTGTGGGACTACAGACACATTAACTTTTCCTTCATCATGACTCTGCAAATTATCAGCCAGATAATAAGTGTAAATTGCATATAACTAAGCTTAGCTAAACAGAGCCATTAAGAGAACTAATGTGAGGTGAAAAAGACAGGTAACTCAAGATAATGTAATTTTAGCTGTAAATCTTACTAACAAGATGCAATTAGTGCTTACAACAATAATAAACATATAATTTGTAAAGATAATTTAATTATGTACCAATACCTCTTTCATTTTGAGACTTAGAATTCATTTTCTCAAAGAAGATCTTTAGGTTTAAATGGTATAAAGCACTGAGTTGATGGATTAAATACCATTACAGTCATTCCAAGAAAATCAAACAAATTCCGGAAACACTCTAGGGAAGTATTTTAATGCTGTTTACCTGACTGTCATTTCAACACCGAGGTGCTGCACAGCGGAAAGGCTTTCACTCTTCACATTTGTACCAGTAACTAAAAAAAAAAAAAAAAAAAAAAAAAAAAAACCACAAGGTATTGTTATAAGTATGATTTTAACTGAAAACTCATATGAAGCTTTTTTAAATTTATGTATCGATACTAGTTTTGAAGAACTTTTTTACTTAAAATGCGTTTAGTGGTGTTTGAAAAGGATGCATCAATACCTTAAATATAACTACATAACTTTTTTTCTTTCTTTTTTTTTAAATAAAAGAACTTTAGAAGAAAATGGTCACTTTTTACATGGTGATCTATAGCCTTATGGAATGAAGAACAACCAAGAACTATTTCAGATCCATTTGTTAATATAACTTTGTCCCTTCTGGCATGGAATTTGGACAAATCAGTATTTTCTCATGTACTTTCTTACATTCCAGTGGACTAAGTGTCCAAGTGGTAAAGTTAGCCATGTTAACAATAGATCTATTCCACTATCAATCTCATAAAATCCATTTTAAGCGCTACATTAAAAAAATCCTGTAACTTCTGTGTTTTGTTCTTTCAGATACTAGTAGATATCCCACTTTGTGTTCTTACTGAATATAAAAGCTCTAAGATAGAGAAATTAAATATTCATTAATGAAAGCAATTTCTCTTAGTAACATTTTCTCAAACTTTTCCATTCTAAATGCAAAAAGGCACTCCCTTTCTTGTGTATATCTCTCATAAATGATAAGTGTATCAGAAAAAATGTTACAACCCAATAAATGTGTTATGAGTTACAAAGCTGGAGGCTAAAGCTCTTTATTTTTTCCTCTTTACAGACAAAGTGATAATAATAGTAATAATAAATAGGATAATAATAGTAATAATAAAAAGGATAAAACCAAAGTGCCAATAAAAATACAAAATCAGTACTAAAAAAGAATCTTAAATATTTTCATGTTTTTAAAAATGAAAGGCAGCTGAAATCAAAGCATATTCATGCAAGCGGTTAAAGTAAAACTACTTGGAGGAAGTGGATCACACTAAATTGATATGTATTTCTTCTATAGTCTTCTCAGATTAAAAGAAAAAAAAATCAAACTGAAGGATTCCCTGGTTACCCATCCAGGTAAACGCTCTATGCTACTGCTAAGCAAAGAACAGATAGTATGGTATTAAAATAAAATGTTTATTAGTTAGGGGAGAAATGCCTCTAAGCAAGAGAAAAAGTTCAAGAGAGAAAAAAAAGCCTTTTCTCAGGTCACACAAAGTAGACTGCAATTTTCTTGATGAAAAGAATACAGCAAAACTACACTTAACAGTGAAGCAATAAAATTCAGCAGCAGAAGAGTTTCTGTAGTAAAACTTTAATAAAAACACATTAAGATAACAATAATATTCATAATAATAGATAAAATTAAAAGAAAAAAAAAAGAGAAACAATAACAAACACTAAGTTGAGTGGAACAACCCGTATCTTTTTCAGGTAATGCTCCAAGCTGTCTGCCTATTCATGCAGCAGTTAGAACACTACCTTGCCCTCAATTTGTTTCCAAGTTCCTATTTGCAATTGTGGAGGCCAGAGATGTACTCTATCCTAGACTACCGGACAGGTGAGAAACCAGGGGCAGTTTGAACGATTCGTGGTTAATTCAGTCCTCCCAACACTGTATTCAATGGCAGGAGAGACCAAAACAGCACAAAAATCTCTAAAACAGAAGGAATCCTGGCCTCTCTGGGGCTGATGAGGTTGGAGCTGGTCACGGAGTCTGACTGCAGTGTCCTAAGGAACGGCTGCAACACAAGCCCTGATCGGGACCAGGGCTTTCCTTTGGTATCGGCCCATGGGGCGGGCTGAATGCTTATTATTGCCTATGAAGGCTAAAAGCACACAACTGATTTCATCCATTTCCACTGCCTTTTCTTCTCCATTGTAATAACTTCTTAGTTGCTGAAAAGGGTTTTTGCCTTATCAGTTTTCCCTCTGATATTTTCTTCTGTATTGTGAAAGAAGATAAAATTAACACGGAGTTTGGACTGAATAACAATATAATATGATTCAGCGCCGCCTCAAGGCAAAACCTCCTGCTTTTGTACACCAGTATATTTGATATAATCATACGTCTGTAAACCAAGCAGTTGAGTTACTGCCAATCCACAACTCACAAGGGGAACATACAAATTGTAGTTCTTTGGCCTGTGTCAAAAGTCTTGATTTTCCGTTTTGTTTTCCAATTAATAGACTGGGAATAGTAGGCTTTAAAAAACTATAAAGTCATTTAGAATACACAAAGGACTACTTTCCACTGATTAAAAATCAGACTTAGAAACCTTAAGTGCTCCTTTAAGCTTATAAAATTATTACTACTAAGTGGGATGCTGATATAGTGCAGATTACAAATAAAAAGTTGACTAGTAAGCTTGCAGGAATGCACTGAAAGCACTATTGTAATGAAGTCCACAATAGCTCTGATTTAATACAGAGTTCAATTTTCTGCAAAACTCATCTGACAGATATTTATCAATAAAACTGATATAACTGCGGCTTTGAAACACAACGGATTCCAAAAGAAAGGTATTGAAAGATCAATTTTCTAAATAAGAATTTTTCCTCAATGGACAAAGCACATCTCTAAACATTGAATTAGAAAAGGATATGATACAGCATTGTTATTTTTATTAAATTGAATGAATATAAATAAAAGAGAAGTTGCCAGAGCATTATCTAATGTATGGAAAAGATTAATAAACTATGCAATAGCTTTCCATTTATAGTCCATTTATAGTAATAATAATAATAATATTAATAATAAACATGAAACAAATATTTTAAATATCTAATTTAACAAAAGTATTGTAAAAGGAAGTTCATCTAAATCAAAGCTAGTGACAGTGAGGATGTCAGAATTCCACATGCTTCTTTAGGAGCACTAAAGATTTATAATAAATAAAATGGATTATAAAGTAAACTTTATCTATCATTCTAAAATGCATTAAAGAACACAACGATAAGGCTAGACCATTTAAAAATATAAACAATATATTTTATCTAGCCATGCGATCATGTTTTTACTCACAACCTACAGAAGGTGCTTCTATTGAAGCACAATCATAAGATACATCGGTATGCCTTCTTCCAATATTTCTAAAAAAATATTCACTATTTAATACAATCTTGCTCATTAAAAACAGAACATGCTTACTTTAAAATGCTTTTAAGAGCCAAAGATTGCCAACTATTAATTGCCAGGGTAACTTTAAATGGAAAAAGAAGGGAATACAATAAATGATGATGAACATTATTTTTTATTACGACTTGAAAAACTGCTTCTTGTTTCCAACACTTGTTTCCCTGACTTTCAAATCTTATCAAAAGAAGGGCAATTCTGATGTACTTGTCTTATTTATTTTTAAGTGATTATGATTTCTTTCTCTTTCCCAGAATGACTAATGGGAGAATTCCCCTTGGTCTCTTCCCTCACTCCTAAGATATTCTTCAATTTATCACGGAAGGATTCCCTCGTCCTTCTCCACAGAGCTGCTTTCCAGCAGGTTGACCTCCCACCTGCACTAGGACATGCAGTTTCTCCTCCCTAGGGGCAGGATCCTACCTTTGCGCCCCATGGACTTCCCAAGGCTCCTCTCCCCTCATCCCTCCAGCCTGTCCGTGTCCCTCTGGATGGCAGCGCATCGCTCCGGTGCATCAGCCACTCCTCCCAGTTTGGGATCATCACTAAACTTACCATTGCTGAATAAGCTGAACAACCACATTTTCAGTCCAATTACATTTTTTAATTAAAAAACAAAACAAACAAAACAAAAGAAAAAATGGCAATAGGCAAAATGTCTTTTATGGGTGTAGTCCTGCGTTTCTTGTCTGTTAATCCCTCTGAGAAAAGCTACACTGATAGCTTCCCGTTTAAAAACTTTACACCTCTAGTGCACACAATGTCTTTGTTAATACTACAGCAAATTCCAATTCCATGCCATCCTATTGCAGCTATGCATGAAAGATTTGCCTTTCAAGGAATACGGTACATTTTTAAGAAAAAATAAATCAAAAAACAAAAACAAATGAGTATTGACAGCGTTCATTAACATTTAAAGTCCACATTCTATGTATTTGTACTGTCATCTGAATCCAGGTCAGAGCAAAACCACTGCTGCTAGAAGAAGTAAACTTCACGTAAGATTTGTGATCCTTGTTATAATTAAACATTGCAACTGTGTAGTAGCTTATCAGTTATTTTTCCTTCTTTCTTATCTTGCAAATGATAACAACCCAAACTAATTTGATTTTTCCATATTTTCAAGTTTTCTAATAGACTGAAATCCTGAGGGATTCCACAGCAGATGAATGACTGTGCTATTTTAATTACACCTACAGGTTTAGAAAGCTGTCATATTTTAAGATAATAAATTTCTCATTTCAAGGAACTTGATAAACACCGAATATCTATGCATTGTACTGAAACTACTTCTATGAAAATTGTGACTTCTCTTCATTAAAATTAAACAGCTGTTAGAAAAGGTTTTTCAGTTCCTCAGATCCCAAATTTATTCAAGAGAATGAATGGAGTACACATGAACTTGTCAAGAGTGTCTCTGGCTTACTTGGGTCTGGAGCTGGGAGACACATTTAGAATACTGCTTACCTTCTAGCAACTCATTAGCTACTGCGAAACCAGGAAGATATCGCTACTGTAACATCAGTTTTAGGATGGCATTCAGTAATTAACTGTGCTGCTTGGAGAAATTTCCACCTTTAGAAACTCCAGAAAAAAAATCTTGGAATATATATAAATCTAGCCAACCACTATTTAATCCTTGACAGAATGAGAAACCCAATATTAAAGAAAAAGTATTTTGAACGTGTTTTGCTTGTCCATCCTGTACAAATATAGGAAATGTAAATATGCAGTTTGGGTCTTAAAGCATATTTCTCACTTTTATAGTAATTTCACACTGCGTGTTTTATTATGTCTAAAAGAATCTGCAATGGCTGTAATTCATCTCTACAAGTGACTCTTAGATTCAAGTCCTTTAAATCTTCCAGAGTGGAGTACAACCATAGATTCAATTTTATAGCCAGATTTTTGTTTCACTTAATGTTAATAAGTGACTTAATGTTAATAACTTCATTGGTTAGTCTTCACGGCCAATATTCATTTCAATACCTGACTGAAAAACACGCTGACAAAATTTAAATACCATTTTCCTATAAAACTCAAAATACAAACAGGTTGGAGCATATTCTGCTTGACTGAAAAACACCATTTCCTGGACTGGAGAACTCTTCTCCCAAAGAATCTTTGACAATGGTGTTGCTGACAGGGAAACAAAACATGAAAGGAACAACTGCCCCTTACCTACATTTGACAGAAGTGCTTTGACCATCACACTACTGGTTATAACTTGTCTTCATTAAGACACTTAGAACCTCAAAAGTGTTTGCAAATGAAAATATCACAAAAATCAATCATAACTATTCTTTGGGATTTTTAGTTCCAAAAAATGTACTTAGTGAGTGTGATTATCATAGAATTTCCAAACTTTGTGTCTCTTCAAATCTAACAATATATTTTAGATTAAATTTGCCCTCTCACTCTGTCTCTTTATATGGAGACATATTACTCTCCATATAGCTGGAGAGTGAGCGATAGACTGATCTACGACCTATAGAGGGAGCAAGAAGGGAGCAAGAGGGGTACTCTGGTGTCAACCAATGAAATGAATGCATTATGAGGGCTCTTAAAGGAAACATCCGAGTCATAACTTGAATTGAGAAAGGTCAGAAATACATAAATAGCAAGTTTTATGAGACCATAAAAAGCTTTTTCTTCCTTGTTGTGCTTTCTGAGAACTCAAAACCTAAAAGACAATTTGATACAGGTCACACAAGGACTTTTTATTTGTGTGGTTTAGGAAACGTTGGGATTCAATTTTACAAGAATTGATCTTCTGAGGAAAAATGTTTAGTAGTATCAGAAGAAGTGGTACTTCAGCAACTCTATAAGCAAAGGGAGAGATTCTCAAGTAAAATTAAGGGTATTCTATCAGCAAGCTAACAGCAGGTAGATAGCTAAAGGCAAGGCCACTACATAAAAGAAAATCGTCCTGTAAATTACCGAGGTGATTTTATGCTTTGAAACTTCAAAGGCAAGCCTGTGGTTCCCTGGGACACTGTATTTGCATTCTATGTATGTGCCAATAAAATAAGTGTATAAATGCAGGTTCTCCCCAAAGTTGGTTAGATTCTTGAGTATTCTTATTACTGAATAAATACTGGTAATGACTAACCAAAATGACCTACCCAGAAATAGTCCTGGGCAGATAGCAACAAATCTGTGGTTTTGAGTAGGAATTAAAAGTTCATCTAAATGTTCTCATTTTGCATTTCAAATATTTAAAATTGTTACTTTACACTCAGAATAAATCACATCATCATTCATTCTTTATTCTTGATTGTAAGCAGGATCTATGTAAGAAACATTCATTACTCTGTTCCTTCGACTCTCACATTATTTTTAAAATACATACTCAATATGTTTAAAAAGTACCTAATGTATACAACTGGCATAGTTATGGGGTGATCATATATTATGAGGTTTTCAATAGATGAGACTGATTCCTGATATGAGCTATGCTGTCAGCTATGCCAATCATTCTGTAGGAGGTGTCAGCACATACTTTATATCATACCGCACCTATATTTCATCTCCGTCTCTTCACTGCCTGTACAGAAATATGGAAACACATCACTAATAATTATCTGCACTGTTTCCTCAAAGTCATATTTTCCTCCAAAACAAGGTATTCCCCATCAGTTAAGCAATGCATTTCTGAGCTGTTCGAGAATATTTTCAACAATGCCCAAAATGTTACAAATGCATTTAAAAGAAAAGTAATTGAAATACAAAGAGGCTGCAAGGTAATGAATTATTAGGAAACTGACCTTTACAGTCCCCTGCGCTGAAATAACAATCCGATGGGTTTTCCGAAAGATGCGACACAAACTTTTCCACTAATTCTGCCAAAACTACAAAAAGCAAAAACCCATTAGAACATTAGAGGCAATGAACAAAATGTAAAACTACATTACAAGATGACAGCATGCAAGTAAATAAAGCTATCTGAATAGCTGCATGTTTATGCATGTTTTTACGGGGGAACAACTCTAAGCATGCCTTGTGCTTTTGCATTGCTAACATCATTCCTAACCTAAATTAAATTTTAATAGCTTTACTGAGAATACGTTCAGTGTAAGCTGAAAGGGAAAGGGAATCACATATTATCTTTATATCCTCCAAAGATTACTTTATAATTTGTTACATGGTGTAAATATAAAATGAAATTTAGCTAAAATTAAGCTACAATATCTTATCTCATTTGTCTGTGTGTGTGTAGACAGGAAAGCAAAAACCTCTATACCAGTAAAAGTTAATGAAGTTTTAAGAGCTGTTTCCAGTAAACAATATAAGATTGCCTATGCAATCACAAGATAAAAATTACACACTTAATTTTAAGTGACAGGAGAATTTCCTTTCAGAAAATTTATTTTCTATAATGAGCATGAAGTTCTTGCTTGATTCTTGAAGTTTGCAGCTACTGCATAGATAAGCCAGATGATGAAATCTGGTTTCTAGATAAGAAATCATATCTAAAAGAAATCGCATCTCATACCTTAACAGAATATTAACCAGGAAATTAGACAGGAAATTTTCCATGAGAGTTACAAATCTCTCTGAAAAATCATTAGCAAAGACTGTTGCTAATCCTTGATTCTGTAAGCTTGATACTCCTGCAGCTTCTTACAGGTTCAAGCAAAAGGATACAAGGAAGCCTTTACACATACCGCACAGAGAAAGCCCATACTAAGATGACGCATATCAAAAATTCAAGAAAACAACATTTTTTTCATAAGTAAATGTTATCCCAAGACAGCTGCATGATCAATTGAATTTAAAAAAGCAGTGCTGCAACTTTCTTTTCACAACGATCTGAAGCGAGGAGGAGGATTTAGAGGGCAATGAGCGCCGCAGCCCTTGGGGTTTCCTGCGCACGCTATCGTTTCCTCGGCAGTTCGCCAGCAGAAGGGAACTCGAGCTGCACTGCGCTCATCCATTCCCGCACATTATATCCACGCACCCACAGGTAGCTTTGGTGTTTTAAAGCTAGATGATTTCACTAGAAGCACAAGCAAGGCACAGCAATCTGCGGTGGAGGTGGTGATGGAAAAAAGACACGGAACTCTGGAACTAGCCTTCCCAGCAGGAAAACTAACACAGGAGCCTGCAGTGCAAGCTATTTAGTGTGTGAGGGGGAGGAAACCCAAACATCAGCTCTGCCTGCAGCCTGATGCCTCTTATGCTAGAAAAATAATGAAGAAAAATCTCATAAAGACAAAAATTTAGTCTTCCTCCAATCACTTTAAGCTAATATATTGACATGAAATCATAACTCTTCCTTATTTGTGACCTAAAACATTTAAAAGAATGCAATGCTTGCACAACTCTAGAAATAAATGCAAACTGTCATTTCATAAGTCATGAATCAGCCCATAAAGTTTTTAATAGTTTGAGCTTCAGTGTTCATGTGTTGATGGGGGGCAGGAGGAGGAGACGTTTCACTACAACAGCTAAACACATTGTGCAGTTAAAGCAGAAAGATCCAACAGTAAAGAATTAATTTTGCATTGCAAAAGACTACTTCATAAACACAAGCAGCCATCTCTTGGGAAATCAAAATAAATTATGCATATAAATTTTGTTCTTTCACTTTCTTTACAGGCAGAAGAAACTGCTAATTAAACTTTATATAGCTTCTTTTAAACATGGCTCTAATAAAGCAAATGGATTAGCAAAATGCAATTTATTTTACAGAACAACAGTTTATTCATTTTGTGAATATCAGAATAATTGTTCTGTGCAGTCTTTTTTTTAATCAAAGAAACTATAAAAAAGGGCTTACACTTGGAAAGGTAAACTGCACTTAAGAGTTAGTCGTATAGACCTCACTTGAACAATTGTATCATTTTTTTGCAAGGGTATGGGAAAGTTCATGATATTGCTCTGAAAGCATACTGCATCAAGAGGTTCCTCTACCCCTTTCTCTTCTAAGGATACTAAAGAAATTTGCCAGTGCAAATTAATATTTTAATTATTTTTTATGGAATAGTACAGATTAGTACAGATATATGTCTTAAATATATGTCTTAAAGTTTAAAATCGAGTCAGAGCGCTGTACATTTGTTTCCTTCCTGTTGGAAGGCATCCACATGCCTGACCTAACAGTCAAATATTTCAGCTCAGTGCTTGAGTTAATGGGAGAAGTGACAGCTCAAGTGCTACGCGTTTTTTTGAAACTCAAGCCCAAAACAAGATTTTCACCATTCAAACGTATTTATCTAAGTGCCTATCAGGATCTTTGAAAGCTTTTAATCAAGTCTGAGAGAGGGAGAGACACAGAAGTGGAGTGTATCAAAACAAATTGGTTAATACACAAATGCAAGGTTTTCACAAGACATAGTGCCTTTCAAGAGAATGTTCATGTGAAATGACAAGTGATCTAGACTACTCTTTTTGTGTTTTAATACTAAGCCAATTAGCTGTTATTTACAAACCTTCTGAAAATGCTTATGAAGATGGAAACTGTCCCAATAATTTTTCCTTCAACTGAAAAAGTATACAAACCAAATTTAGAAAGCTCGCTGGACATTAAAGCCAGGACTGTTTAAAAGCACTCATTTGAAGTCATTCATAAAGAATTAAAGCACAAAAGACTGGTAATCAAAATTGCTTTTAAACAATTATAACAATTAAACAGTATCACAGTAATGAATAATAATAATAATAAAGATAAAAAGATACAATTCAAACTGTTAATATGTAGCCACCACAAGGGGTTATCCAGTAGCTACACACGGAAGTGTTTAAGCCAGAAAAAAACAAGAACTACAAGGTGCCACTAGAGAGCTGCTTTAAATATACTCTAAAAAAAGCATCAGAATTTTCTAGAATTTTCTAGTGTTACTAGATCATATTATGTACCAACTCTCAGATGCTTCAAAGAAGTTTAAGGAGTGTTTAAAGCAAACAAACAAACAGGAAAAAAAATACTCTCTCAGGAGTTAGGAGTCTTCTATGACTTATGGTAGATGTTACAAATTCAGGAGAGAACATCTTGAGCAGTTGGCTTCCTTTTGTAAGAGCGGTCAGAGACTTCTAACTCCATCAGCTTCAAATTATTCAATCTATAACAAGCTTTGTCAGCAATTCCATTATTAACAGCAACAATGAAGAGGCCCTTTTTCAATCCCCGGGATCAGTCGCGGAGATTGTTGATTCTTATACAGTGAAATAAGAAAGGAACCAATTGTACTTTCTTCAAGAAAAAAAAAAAAAAATCTTATTTTTAACATCTTCATCTTCTCTAATAATTGAAAACAAACCTTTTAAATTCAACACTAATCAAACAGTGTAATCTTCTCTCGCATGCATGCACATTCACAGACACTTACATAAGAGATAGCCCTTTGGAAGTTGTACCAAACTGGTTTGGAAGACAAAAGAAAGAAATTTTAATTTGCAATTATGGTTCCTGTATGACCTGAAAGAACTACATTTTGGTTCTGAAACAAGTCTCCTTCAAAAATCAGATAAGGACAAAAAGGTAAGCATCTTTTTGTATTATTTTCAAATCCTCTTTGGCAAATGTTATATTCTGAATTTGGTCATACCAAAAAAAGGGGGAAGTAGGTAACGAATTAACAGAATCTAGATCTAATTGAATTATCTTGGAGACAGAAGATTCGGGTAATATTTAAAAAGATGAAACTGTGCTTGGAAAACTTACGCGGTTACTATACAGAAAAACAGGTTCATGGGAGAACCGATTTAGAATGGAAATCTAATTCAGCCGCTCTGATTCGCCTTTTTGAAATGATAGCCTGGAGAAGTTTCTTTCGCACACGAGAGCCTGTGGGAGAGCACACTGCAGGACTGCAGGCTGAACTTACTCAAGTCTTTCATCTCGTGAAGGCTGAAGTTTAAACCACACTCTCCTAAAAAGAGAACCCACGCGGCAGCACAGCTGCCTCTCACAGAAAAGTTTCTGTGAATGTAATATTGTCTCAAACCACACAGCTAGCAGAAATAGTGCTGTTTCTGAAATATCTGCATGCAGATCTACCTCATTTAAAGAGCAGCATAGATTTCACCTTAATGTAGCGCCACTTTACGTTAGTGCTAGTCTTTAATAGTATTTTTTTAATTTAGTATTTCATTAAGCCAAACTGTTTCAATTTTACATTTACTTGTGTGGCTTATGAACGCACTTAGAAAAGCTGTGAAAGAGACTAAAAATTTCATGGATAGCTTTCTGCCTTGCTTTTACATCCAGCTCCATCTCAGCTGGAAACAGTTATTCAGAAGAAACCCTAATCTCTTCCTTTTGGGTAAACAAATTTTAATGATTCTCTTTAAATTCCTAATTCTAACTGCTGGTACCTCCAGCAAACTTGCAGGAAACAACCTACACAGGTTTGAGGCTGTCTGTAGTAGAATACTAAAAAACATGAAATAATTTTGTTTCATTTTTCTTTGTAAGCCAACTACATTAAGCATATGTTCTGTTCTTATATACAATTCCTATAAATTCCTGTATAAATTAATATACAATATGTAATTCCTTTTGCATGTCAGAAGACAGACTAACAATTTTAACATGAATTTCATGTAATCCAAGAAGATATCTGTTTAGGAAATATGCTATATTCAAATAAATTGATTTTGCAAAGAGTGAATTGTGCTTCACAATGTGTAACATTAAAAAAAAAAAACACTCACTGGATTACTAGTTCTGTAAGAAATAAGCAAGAAAAGGAAACATATCTCTATTGCTAGCAAAACGTAGATTTTTTTTTTTTTTAAGTGTTCTATTCAATTTATTCTTCTTACAATAGCAGAAGCTCATATAAATCACATTTGGTACTTCAGTTTACAAATCTCCATTTGTTCATCTGTTTTACTAGAGTCCCCTTACTTTCTGAATGAATACATCCATTTGTGGATGTGTACAATGTAATATACATAATAAACACATATATGCATTATAAACAAATATTTTCTGTCTACAGACACGCATTCCTCAGAATGGAAGGTAAAAGGTCTGACTAAATTATCATTACCTGATTATAAACACAAACTCATTTCAAACAAGCTACAGGAATGCAAAGCTTGAAGAACTTTGAAAATTTCAATAATTTCAGACTTTAATCCCATTTACGCAAGTGAAAGTTTCTTATTTATTGTTTTTATACTGAATCGGTTCCTCTATAAACGACTTTGACCCTGGAATTTTTATATAGCTCTACTGATTATGGTAAAATTCAGGTTTCTTATACAAACCACACATTGCGTTACTTTGATTTCACATAGAATATATTTCTTCTGCCTTGACTGTCAGTGGTATAGATTGGTTTCCTAAAGAATTTAAAGGGAAGTCTTTGGAATATGTAAGCAAAAGATCAGACCATGTACTAAGCATCTTCTATAATCAGAAGATAATCAAATTACAACCTATAATCTTCAAGAACTGCAAGTCAGTATTTCCTGAAAGCACGTAGTTTCGTCATTTTTATGTAAGTTTCTCTTACAAATCTGTTTTCCAGTGATTTATGTCACATAGGCAATTGCTGATTTTGTTTTGGATAGTTGGTTTGTTTTAACTGACTCATACCAATGCTGTAGTACAAGCTCACTATCCATTACCCATTCTGCACACAGAATGAAAAAAAGAAAAAAAAAGAAAGTGAATGAGTGGATGCACTGATGTTTAGTGAGGCTCAGTTCTGAAAACTAACAGAATTGGCTTTTCATATCATTTATTTTCCCCTTTAAAGTAATTCACTGATACCTGGAAAATATTTATCTTTTCTCTCAGGCTCTCCTTTCCACTTTCTGAAAACCACAATCATGTACCCTCTTCCTCTATCAGATTTTGCACAAAACCACCAGTGGGTTTAAAGGTTATTCACAGGGCTGGTGGACAAAAACATGGATACGAACAGAACATGAAGCATAAATCTTGATCTCATAGGAAAAAAATCACAATTAAAATAATTCTCATAATCAATACAAAATGGACTAATTGAATAAAATAAATGGTCAATTTAATTTCATTCTCAGTGGAAAAATGCTCCTAATAGCATTTTGTTTGCTTTTGTTTAAATGAAGAAGCAATACTCACTCTTTCCGCTGATGATGTCAGGTTTGGCTTTCATGACTTTGCAGAAAAGTTTTCTACAGTTTTCTGCCCAACCTGTTTGTTTATCTGGATTTTTTAAAAGTGATAAGAGCTTGTCCAGATCATTATCTAGAATAAAGAAGAAAGAGCATCATTCTTTAAAAACAACCTTAATGATACTAATTAATGAAAAGCTGTAACCTACAAAATACCCAATGTATATAACAGATGCATTCAGAAACCAGAAATAATTTCAGAGAAAAAGAGGAGTCAGATACAGCTGAAAGCCTTGTCACTACATGGTATTTTGGTGGCCCTCACACATCAGGAAGAAAAGACCAACAAACTATCCCTTATCCTGTGAAACTTACACTGGAGAAGTAGGTAGTCCTAAAGCTGATGACATTTCACTTTATACAGAAAATTTACTTGTAGGGTGTTGAACATTTAAGACGTTCCTGAGACATATCTTTTACTACCCCTACATTTTATAACCTCCCTGTCCCCAAACCGTAAGAGGTGAAAACATATTTTAAATAGTTTGATATTTCCATGTCATTTCATGACTCTAAAAAAAAAAAAAAAGGGGGGGGGGAGAGAAATGGGAGAAATCAAAGCTCCAATAAATGTCATCAAATGCATAAGAAAACTGAAGTGGGAGCACCTTTTTGTTGAACATGAAATGAAATGTGATTGATGTCAAAGTAATGGTACTCCATGGAAAATCCCTGCCTCTTTATATAAGCAGGTTTCCTTCAGATGCTTCTAGTCTGGACAGATGCTAAGCCTCATGTTGCTACATACATCTAGTACATTTGGGAAAAATATACTGGGTTGTCCATGGTACGAGAGATTTTATACCAGCTTTATGGATGCTCTCTGGAATTTCCCAGATTTAACCCAGGGACTTCAAATGGAGACACATCGTGACACTGAAAGTTTGCTTTTGCTGTCACTGAAATGAGTCAACTTGCAAGTAATGTAACGTAAGTAATGTAAGAGTCAACTTACAAGTTCTGTTTAGTCACAAAATTCATAAAAACTTATTAGATTTTCACGTTGTATTCTTGATTTCAGGTGCACCCAAGACACTCCAGCTGAGGGCCACGGGCCCCTCTTTGGTGTTGTCAGAAGTTGCAACAATTTCATTCAGGCATTTTTTATTTACGAACCCTTAGACTTTGTACCAAAGCACTAAAACAGGGTCTCCTGGAATAATGCTGACACATATAAGGCACAAATATATCTGACAACATCTGATGAAATGCATGAATGCCTTATGAGTTCAGTTTCGGCATAAAACAAATTTGTGTATCTGTTTAACAAAAAGCCTTTGTGAAAGAATCTTTTTTAACACAAAGAAAATGAAAAGGTTTCAAAGATAGCTCCTTACTGTTACCTTAACCTTGTTATTAAAACCATATTCTCTTTTCCTACACAATAGGGAGGCATGCCTTCAAAATTAAAACCAGTACTGATGCAATAACAAAAGGAGAGTAAGTATGTTCTCTCTTAGCAATAAAACACTTTTTCACCTTCTATTTTCTACAGAACTAGAGGAAATTACACATATTTTGCCACTTTTATAGTACACAATATCACAGGCTGAGGCAGTAAATTTCATAACTAGCTCAGTCTAAAAGGGTCTTGAAAAGAAGAGAACCACAGTGACAAAACTAAAACCAGCATTTTCAGCATCATAGCTGGAAATTTTGGGCTGCCTTTCCATGTTTGTACTTAGAGGAATTCTCTCTTTAAACCAACCACCGTCAGGAAGCAGAATGTCTGTCCTGGGATCCACACTGAACAGCACCTAAAAGCAAGCTAGCTTGACACATGACGACCCAGCATACTGGGTAATGCAAAATAGAAATTAAAAAAAATAAAATAATTTTGCATATATATGTCTTGTCAAAACCAGAGCATTTCTTACCCTATGCACAATTTGATAGAAAATAGTGATATAAAGGGGTGACTATTCAGTTTATTTTTAACAAAAGGCAGAAGAAATTTCAAGTTTTAATGCTAAATTTTATAAAGTAATTTTAAGTTAAAATTGACCAAACCCAGTTTTCTAATAGAAAACACCGATCACACAAAATGGAAAGAATTAATATCAAAGCCTTTTCCCAGGCACCTTTGTTCCCTGAATACAAAAGGCTGCTGGGATTCCTGCATCGTTGACAGCTGCCCAGGGGGGAAAGCTACAGGACAGCCCTGAAAGATAACAGAAACTTTGTTTCCATAACAAAATGGAACCAGAGAATTTCTTACTTGCATCTTCCTTTTTCCTTTTTTTTTTTTTGGCAAAATACAAAAAATTAGAAAAAATCTTTTCTAATGCAATTCTGAACTGCATGAGTCAGGAAGAAAGTAAGGGGATGTGTATACATAAGGAAAATGCTAAGCATCATTGTAGGAAACTTATAGAATCCAGTGTTCAGGCACTCTGAACAACAGCTGTTACAACTGTAGAGCTAAAAAAACAAAACAACAAAAACTTAACAAATAAAATAGTAAATGTTGCAGTTACTTAACCTTAAAAGACCTACAGAAAATATTACAAGTAAAATAAACCACATAACAGCTATACTCTGAACAACAAAGGGCTGTATCACTCTTTGAAAAGCACTTAACAGCTCCTTCTCAAATTATGTTACTAAATTATGTTACTAAAATAATAATTGAACAATTAAGACAAAAGAAAAGCAACAGGGTATCTTGCTGCAGTGCAAACAGGTGGAAATAGCATAATTAATTTCCACATATAAATAAGGATCTCCATAAATCATTTGAAGCTTCACTATGAATTATATTTGACAGAAATGAAGTGTTAATATACTGCCATCCAATAGTTTTCCAACTCTAAATATTGCTTGAAATAATTAAGGCAAATTAAATTGCAACTCAGCAAATTTATTTTTCCATATACCCTTTCCTAAGGCAATATATCCCATATAGACGAATGCCTAACACCTGCAGAAATGGGGCAGATATTTGTTAAGAGTGAAGTGCTACAGATGTTCCTTAAATACAAACACACCCTCCGGGTACTCTGCCCATTAGAGAATATCACCATACTTGGAGAAATGCAGGTACTAATTTTGCCTGCATAAATGATAACTTCTTTTTCAGTTTGACGAGGCAAAATATCCAGTTGCCAATATGTTTGAGCATCACATCGAGACGCAGGGCGTAACAGTAAGTGCTCCCTAGATGCAGGCTTCGGGCACTGCTGCTGGGAATAGATGTTCCTGTCGCTGCAGGATCAGCACTGCTTTGTGTTTTCTTACAGCTAATTCATCTTCCCCCTACTCAACTGTTCAAACTAGAAAGGTCCTACTGATGCATTTACTACTACTACTACTTTACTACAGAATTAAAGGATAGAAAAACTATACTATTTATTGAATTTTCTCAGCAGAAAATTCAATGTGCATAAGCCTTTTCAACAAACACCTAGCACCTGTTACTACATCTATGGCTTCTGTTATCTCAGCTACTTCCTTAAGTACCTACATAAGGTCTGGTTTCACAGAAAGGAAGTTCACTGCTCCCTGACCTCAATAATCCGTAACCTCCTCAGAGAGCAATAGCCAGTCTAGATTCAAAATATTCACCAAGTAATTTTGGCTTGCGCTCAAAAAGACAACCTTCATTTAGCAGAGACACCTAGGAAATAAAGGTTCTTTTATTGCATCCGTCCTTCAACACCATCAGAAGGAAGGGGTCAGAAGAAAACAACTTCAGAGACAGTAATATCATTTCTCCGTGCACTTTTGTAAAGGGCATTTCTTCCTTCCCCAGCAATCTCCAATATCCATTCCGCAGACATCACTTATCAAGCAACAAACCAACAAACACAAAAAAACCAAAACCACTGACAAAAAAGTCTCAGGATATATTTCCGCAGCTAACAGCACAATAACAGAACAAGGAGCCAATTTTGAAAGGAAAAAGAAAAGGTGAGTTTCTCTTCAGGTGTTTATCTCCTGGGAGAAAAAGAGTGGAGGTAAGTAAGAGGTCAAGGCAGAGAAAATAAAGGCTATAGTTATAACCTTTTCCATTTCACCCAAATTAGTGCTACATTCTTACACAAGGCTAAGAATCCAGTGGTTTTAATTATTCACGTAATATAAGCTACTCTCAAGACAACAGAATGATATCGTACAGGTTGCATAAAACCTCCACAGCATGAAATCCAAATACAGACATCTTCAGGATACTGCAGAAATACTGTGCTGGCCATAGCTTATTAGTGATAGATATAGCAATATTACAAATATAACAAATCCAATTCCCACCCATAGAGAGTGTTTGAGTGTTTGTATGGCTGCTAACTCTTGATGAGCTCTGTATGAGCCCTGCTCACCTTTCACTGAAGCAGAATTAAAATCAAGTAACTGCTTGTCAGCTCTGAGGTTTTAAGGCTGTTCTTAAAACAGCCAAGTTGCCTAACAAATTCTGAATACTCACCACTTCAGAAGAGTTGTTCACAAGATCTCCAACAAATATTTCATGATTTTCTCAGATGCATCCTGTTATAATTTTTTATTAATTTGTGACAAATCTTTTTGGCCAGCTCAACCAACTACTCCTTTTTCTGCAAAGGGACATGGAAACCAAATCCATCTGCCCTCTTTACAACCCCCTATTATATAATCCGACTTGCATCACTTCTGCATCAGCCAGTTCTAATTTCTTCGATCTGTGCTCAAGTATCATGCTTCAAAGTTCGCATCTGTGAACGTCACTAATGGCTCTTGTCACGGTGCTGTAGAACCTCTCATATTTGTTTTCCTCAGAGCATGATTCCCAGGGTAGCCTGGAGGTGCTCTAGGCAAGGACTCACTGGCCTCAGCTGATGGGAAGAATCACCTCCTCTCTGTCGTAGATGGAATATCCTCCAGGCTTCTTTTGAGCAAATTCAGTGTTACTTGACAAGATTTCAACAAGTTCTACTCCTAGTTAGTTGTCGTGCCCCTAAACTCAGAAATACAATCTCTACTCCATTATCCAACTTGCTACTTTTGAGTAACACAGTTGCTCCAACCGAGAGAACAGAGAAAGATTCTGTGCAATTCTTCAAAATATAATTTTCCAGTGTGATAGCAGCAGTTAACACCTCCGTAGTAGAGCTAAGGTCTCCTTAAAGTTTTTTTTTTTTTTTTTTTTTTAAATATATTTCCAATCATTTTATAGCGATTTGATCTGGAACTTTTTTTTTTAATCCTTACCTTATGAAAATTGTATTGAGAACCATGTAACATTACTACTAAGGTAAAGTTTAAGAAGTTTTTCTCTTCTTGTATAACTTGTCTTTGTCTTGTCAAAGAAGCAAATTAGACTGATTTACTCTTGACAAATTTGCCAACTCTTTTCTATTTGACCTACTCATAATGCATACTCTTCATTTGTTACACTTTTGAAAATCTCAAGAAATTCACAAGTAATTTTGAATAATTGCTTGCGAGGATATAGTCTGGAGGATATAGTGAATACAACCAGGCACAAATAATGATCTATTATGACAATTCACCAGATTTTTCTGGATCATCTATACAAATTAAAAGTTGAGGGGAAAAAAAAGATTCTTTGAGATGGATTAAACTCCTTTGCCTACATAGGTCTTCAAAGGATTCTTCAGCCTGCCCACACTCCAAAGTGATGTTCAATGTGAACAACAACTATCCTAAACACTCTCTGTTTCACACACCACCAAGTTTTGAAAACACAGGAAACAATCACACACACACAAAAAAGTGTAGTTTAATTGTACTGTCTTGCTTCAGTTACTGTAGAGATATAACATAAATATATCTCATGAGTCACCCACCTGAGCCTGGCCAAAAGGTTAATCTTGAAGTTTGCATAATAATTAAATTACTAAATAGAACTTTGCAGATTGCACAAGGCACAACAAGCAAAAACAAACCTACTTATTTAGCAGCCAAAAATATACAGCCAAAAATGAAGTATTTATGAAAGTATAAACTGAAAGGAAGGAACAAAAATCAGAGATGCTTGGTATCTACACAATTTGCATGTTCTATACCTTGTCTGAAATCAGCTTGCTTAGGAAATTTCAAAAGATAGCAGTTTGGCAAGGGTAATGATGCAAACATTGGCCAAGGATATGGATCACTGCCCTAGAAACATAACCAGAAAGAAATTAAGTTAGGAGATGCTTTAGCACCAGCTGCTTGACTAATACTGAGGTAAATTAGGTAAATTTACCTAATACTAGGTAAAATTCACTGAACTATTGTCTTTAAACCAAAACTATGCTTGATACTCGTATTTAAGATGAGATATTCCAAAATACCAATATTTAAGATGATAATCCACAATTAAAGACAAGTTATAGGACACATAAATCCAAAAAGCATTTCAACCAGAACCTATGTTAGTATTTATCATTGAGTTTTTAGTATTTTTTTAACAAAAAGAGAAACTGCATTTTTCAAAAGAAAAAAAAAAACAAAAAATACACACACAAAAAAACCTGTATTTCCATTTTTATAGATTGATCTCATTGTTTTTGCTATGCTGACAGTAATTTGCATCTCATCTTCTTAAGAATGACAGCCATTGAGAGGCAGAGCACTTAAAGGAACTGCTTAACAAACACTGCATTGTTAGAACAGCAATGCCAGTTACAGGTATTAGATACTGCAGATGAAAACACAGGCAGGGAGAAACAATTACACAAGAGGAAGATTTAACAGACGGAAAACTAATAAGGAAAACTCAGAAATACAAAAATAAAAAAAATATACAAACTGCATTCTTTTTCATAGTGGGAGAAGCAGCATTTAAATACACTGGTACAAAAATCTCTTTTATGTCATGTTCTAGGCACCAGCTGAACACCAGATACAAGAGACAATATATTTTTTTCAGCACACCTCTTCTTCTTAGAGCCCTTTATAAAACTAAAGGCAAGCTGCATTTCTTAATGTTAAGTAATATGCCTTATATGCTACCAACAAAAATGTTCAATTAATAAAGGCAGGAGTTAAGGAAAGAGAAATGGTTAAACTTTATGCTCTGACCTTATCTAGTGCTCTTAAAGGCAAAATCCTCTCCTGTGGTCCTCCAATAAGATTTATTCTAACAAGAATATGGTTTCTCTCAATTGACAGACCATCAATTATAAAATCTCTGTTGAAAAAAAATAAAAATAATCAGAACCACTTTGATTTACCATCATTTATTTCAGAAATCATTAAGGAACAAAAATAACCTTAGAGACACCCCAGAATTAAACCAAGACTTGGACAACACATAAACATGAAGAAATAAATAGAAACATGAACTATCTCGAGATGTCTGAAAGTGTTGTCCTAACTTTTTACTTCTCCTACCTACTACTGAATTGGAAACACCTAAGCAAGTAGTGGTCATTAGCAGGAAATTTCAGAACTGTTGTTATGCCTCCATGCTCAGTCAGGGCAGAAGACTGTTCATGTAAAGTCAAATTTAGTTCCTGATTTGGCCAAGCAGCAAATTTCTGCTTCCTTGAAAAGACAGAATTACTCAGAACTAAAGGCACACCGAACTTGTCACTGTGTAGTTCCAGGTATAAAAGTTTTTAAAAGGAAGAAAACACATTTTTTATACACCAAGTTTCTAAACTTTCTGTTTATGGAACAGAGGTCATCTTCAATGGACAACAACACTCTGTTTCTGCTGATTTTTGGCCCATATTGTTTGACTTAAGCTCTGTACCCGTCCCATACAGCAAAAAAGACAGTGGAAATCTCCTAACATTCAACATGCTGAGGAACGGGAAATAAACTATCTGTAACTAAATGAATGTTCACCAGTGCTCTGCAAACAGACTTTTCCTGGTACTTTTTCACTTGAAAAGGTGCATCATGCAACTTTAAAAGTCAGCAATGAAAAGTCACAGAAGACTGGAGAGTTGATTAAGTTATAAACACAAAAAATCAGAGTTTTGATGATGCCTTTAGCATGCTGCTATACATTATAATATTTAATACAGTTTAAAAATCATATTTCACATAATTTAGAAGCTAATTTCAGTGACAGCATTTGTATGAATACAATCAGCAAAGTATAAAACCATTTTAAGGAAAATTGCCTTAATGTTGAAATAACATTTTTATTGGTCACACCTTACCCTCGTCCTTCAGAAGTTTCTATGACATTTTCCTCCTGAGCAGTTAGTAAAACTTGCGACACTTTATACTGAGTCTCTAAAAGTAACAGGGTATTGAGCTCGCAGCATAACACATTCAACAACCTGTAGAAGGACACATTGAAATGACAGAACATCAGTCAGGAATCCAGGAACGCAGAATAAAACAAAGGTGAGCATGCTTATGATATCTCAAAATAGAGAAGAAGAAGAAGAAAAAAAAAAGAAGCCTGAAGATACCCAGATCTATCCAGGTCAAGTGCAAGTTTTTATACTTTTTTAGTCACCCAAGTGCCACAGCACTAAGAAAACAGAGAGAGGTTCCTAACAGATTTTTCCTGTGCACTGAACAAGCACAGAAAACACTCACAGGTCAACTCAGCTTGCTTCCTGTTTGCACTGCAAAAAGAAGCATTATACAGACTTAATAAGACATTCTGTGAAACGTGAAGAAATTATACAGCAATAGGCTGGTAAGGCAACTTAGAATCAAGTTATCCTTGAGGAAATTAAAAATCAAGATAAAAATACATATTTCAATCAGAAAATAGTTCCTTAAGCAGTTCCATATAATCAAATTTAACACAGATCAAAAGCAACAAAAGATCTAACATGTGAAAAAACAATGCATCTATTTGGGAGAATTTTTTTTTAAATGTCAGAAACGAACAGCTGTGGTAAATTAAGTTAATAATCACAAGAACACATGACGGCATGCAGCACATTAAATACAATTTTATTTTATAACTTCAGGCCAAATTAACAGTGACAGTGCTCTACTTCAATATATTTTATGAAAATATCAGCAAGGGCAATCCAAATTATATTATTTGTTTTTAACACTACTCTATTCACTCTAATACAGTAACAGGATAATTTAACTGGAGACTTCCTCTTCATGGAAAATGGTATGACTAAATATTCTCATTATTCTTATTTTCTGTTTATCACAGCCATTAACGACATCATAAATTAAGCCTTAGCATTATATTTTCCTCTCACACAAGATTCTGTTGGAACTAGAGATTATGTATGGTGTGAAATTTCTGCACTGTGAGTCAATGCTAGTTTTCTTCCACATAATTCTCAATCTGCTTCTACAGACAACAATAATTTGCAAGCCATTCTGTGGGTAATTCAATACAAATCGTAGTCAAGGAATAAATAGCCAAGACTCTTTTTTTAAATAACTTTGATCTGTTCAGTTTCGATCCTCTTCAAGATCTGCTTATTTTCTATTAGCTATTTCCTTACATTGGATCATTCTTAGTATTTCCTTAGAG
Source organism: Tinamus guttatus (assembly GCF_059628265.1). Taxonomy (NCBI): domain Eukaryota; kingdom Metazoa; phylum Chordata; class Aves; order Tinamiformes; family Tinamidae; genus Tinamus; species Tinamus guttatus. The sequence continues at coordinate 469,352 of NW_028288675.1, forward strand.
CACAAAACAAGAAATGACAATTCAACTGCAATAATTATTATTTCATAGAAGAAAGAAAAATACATACAAAGAGCATTGGAATCATTACGAAGATACACAACTCATTCTGCTAAGCATGATAACTCTAATGGCAAAGAATCTGACTAAGGTTTCCAGCAGTGTAAACCACTTGCTTATAACATCTCCTCTGGTACAGAACGCAGAGAAAAAAAATCAAATCAAAACATAAACAGAGTTAGGTAAGAAGGGACAGTGGTAGGATAAATGACAAAATACCTGGGTTCCTAATGTAAGCAATTTCTGCTGCAGCTTCTACTGAAATTGTATTTTTCAGTGTAAATGAAAATTAAAAATACAGTCCTTAACGTACAGATATTTATTAAAATACTCTCTTCTTCTACTTTCTGAAGTATTAAAAGTAAATACATATACAAATAAATAAAATACTAAAAATACAATAAAATAACACTTTATAGTCCGCCTATTTCTGAGTATGCCTAAATACAGCTGCTGTTTTGTGTTTTTTTTTCCTCCATGTTTGAGACCTAAGAATTGCAGCAGACCACTTAGCCCGCTATCCTATGTAGAAGGAGTGCACACATTGATGAACAAGCTATAAAGACTGGTCAAATACATACAATAAAATTAAAGCATATTTCCTGATTTTGGCAACGTTTCATCTGAGCATTCTACCTTCTACTTTAAAAATAAAACAGAGTCTAAAATACATTAAAAACTCTCTTCTTTCAGCAAGATTCAGAACGAAATTAACTGATTTTCTTCAAATGTTCAAATATTATTTGCATTGAACTTTGATCAGATGCAAAAAAATTCATGGAGTGCTGCCATGGATGGAGACAGGCTTTTTAGGAAGGACGGAGCGGGATGGTGAGGAAGGGAGTTGCTCCATAGGGAGCCCAGACAAGTGTCTGGGCTGCTGCCTGGGGATAGGCAAGAGGTCAGCTGAAAGACTATGGGTCAGGACTAGATCAACATGAGCAATAGAGGCTGGCATCTGCTACAGACTGCCCGAGCAAGTAGTAGTATGTTAGGCCTTCTTCAGGCACCTGGAAGAAACCTCACATTCACGGCTCCTGGTCCCCACAGGAGCCTTGATCAGCCTGTCGTCGGCTCTGCTATCTGCTGGCAGGAAGCTTCTCCCATGCAGTGGTGACAACTTTGTAATTCAGGTGGCCTGAGCTCCTGGCTAGGGGAGGCACTCTGCTGGATGGCATATTTAAACAAGCAAGGACTTGTCAGGGATATGAAAGTCAGGGGCATTGTTAGCTGCTGTGACCACAAGATGGCTGAGTTCAGAATCTTGTGAGAGGGGACCAAGACAAAAAGCAGGATCACAACCCTGGACTTCAGGCGAGCCTCTTCTGGAATCTGCTGGAAGAATACAATGATAAAACCTCTGGAGAGAAGAGGGGTCCAAAAGCAGTTGTTTTTCAAGGACCTCCTCCTCCTCCCCCAAGCTCAAGAATGGCCCAACAAGCATGAAAAAAGGTTGCAGAAGGCCAGCAATGATGATCAAAAAGTTCCTGGTTAAACTTAAAACATTTAAAAGAAAAAAGAAAGAAAAAAAAAACAAACGTACAAGAAGCAGAAGCAGGAACAGATCTCTAAGGAGGAATGCAGAGACACTGTTCAAGCATGCAAGGATGGAGTTTGGGAAGTCATGTGGAATGCACCTGGGAAGAGACAAGAAGGGCTTCAGAAACAGAAAGGCTGAGGTTGGAAGGGACCTCTGGAGACCATCTAGTCCAATGCCCCTGCTCTAAAAGGGTCACCTACAACACCTGGTACTCTAGTTGCACAGGATTGCATCCAGGTGGCTTCTACGTACCTCTGAGGAAGGAGACTCCACTGCCTCTCTGGGCAGTTCTCAGTTACTCTCACAGTAAAAATGTTTTCCCTCATATTCAGACAGAACTTCCTGTGTTTCAGTTTCTACCTGTTGCCTCTCACCTTGTTGCTGGACACCACTGAAAAGAGTCTGGCCACATCCTCCTTAAACCCTCCCTTCAGAAGTATAAAGGCATTGTTAAGATCTCTCCTCAACCTTCTCTTTTCCAAACTGAACAGCCCCAGCTAGCGGAGAAGGATCAAGCTAGGGAATATTTCAATTGGACACATACAAGTCCATGAGACCCAATGGGACAACTCCATGGGACCCAAAGGGATACAGCCAGGAGTGCTGTCGTGTTTCTGATTTCCATGTTCTCCTTTCCTGTGTTACTTGAGGGTATTTCCTGGATTCTCACCCACTAACCATTATTTCATATGAACTATAAACCCATATGTACTATGCACCCATTTAAACTGACTAGCCTTTGATTTTTTTGGTAGGTGTAATCAAATGCTATGTATAACTACAGAGGAACAGAAGATCTTTCAAGGGTAATATAACTTCTAGTAATAATTGTAGTTGCTAAAAATATCTTGTCAATTTTTACTTTTCCTGTAGTCCAATTTTGTTCATCAGAAAATACCATATAATGAAGTCACCTATGAATTTATCTGATTTACTAAAAGGTGCCTATTATGAAGATGACTTGTTCCACTATTTTTTTAATTTATCATTTAAGCTCCTTTTATGAACACAAAATAAGTTGGTGTTCTTTCTACTCTACTTTCCTCAGTTACATGCTTTTCTTTCAAGCTCAAGGCATACCTCTTTCTTCCGCCACCTTTCATTATGATAATACCAATTCTAGTTTTTTGCAGCTCCCATTACAGGCCATAACCCATTCTTCCTTACTTTCAGATCTTATGTCCTTTCCAAACTTAATTTCATAGTCTGTCCTCACTTCACAGATGCCTGCAAATGTTCTGCTGGCTGTGAAAGATGCAAGATACCCTTCTTGGACATAGTAGTTGCAATTGCCCTAGCAAAAGAAGATAAAACAAGTTTTCATAAGTGGAACAAGTCATCCACTACAGGAAAAAAAAGAATGTGGTATCAATTTTTAGAAGCAGGAGACTTTCTTGCTAAATAAACAGGTACACCATCAGAGAACTCCAAAACTAAATTTTCCTTTAACAATTCCAATATAAACATTATAGGGCACATAAGAATCTTCATCATCAACTTGATTTACTCTTTATTATACTCCAAAAAACTCCTGAGCTACAATGACATTGCAGATGCAAAGAGTAAGTTGCAATTAAGATCAAGTCTACCAGACCAGTGGACAAAGGAACATGGCTAGTACATTGCTTATCCAAGGTAAAAAATTGAAACTTTGTCACATTTTCATCAAGCAAATAACACAGTTTCACTATCACTGGGTATACCCATGTCAAGGAAATAAAGCTGGTCATTAAACTAAGAAAAATCTCTGCACATGCAGTACGTTAAAAATGAAATAGTCTGATTATTACTGTAAATTCCGTTTTTTTTCTAGGATTTGTGCTCTGATAGCAGTCTACATTCAGAATCTTCTGAAGTACAGTGACTACAGTGAATTTCGCTTGAGCTCCTCTGTACCTACATGTTCAGGCTGCACAAAAGAGCAGCTGAAAGAGCCTTCAGCAGTCTTTTATTGACCAACCTTATCTGACTGAGACTTGCTAAAGAAGTCCAAATCTGCTTTGAAGCTCAACTGACAGTTTGAAATGCTTTCTATATTCACATTAAGAACTGCCTATGTACTTTCACTTCTATTCTTATTCCCAACTTCTTTACATTTTGAGAAAAAAACATGAACTGAGCAGGGGCTTCAAGTGAGTAAACCTTGTTCTAGAAGAGTATCAGAATGGCTGCGATCTACGGAATACAAGCTTAGAAAAATCTGTACCGTAAAAAAGAGACTAGAATTTAAATCTCAACTAGACAGCAAACAGCTAGAAGCACCTCAGAAAATTACAGTCTTGAACCTTCAAGACTCAAAGGGCTCCAAATCCACAGTCAATTCACACAGAGAAGAGAGAGGGGGGAGGGGGGAGAGAAAAAGAAACTTCAAACCTTTCTAAGTAAAATAATATGGGTAAGAGTTTTCTGCAAGTGTTAATACTGTAAACAGTAAGGCACATGCAACAATAAGCCAGAATTCCAAGATGATTTCAATAGGAAACTCTGAATAGCTATGTAATAGTACAGTTTTTCTTTGTACTGGCAGCTGAATTAGTCACAATCAAAGGTTGGTATGTGCCTATTCTCTATCATTAAAAAAAAAATGTATAGCAAGCCCCACATGCTCTTGAAAAGCCATTTACTTACTAAGAAAACACATTCTTAGACTATTTGTGATATGCACAGGCACATTTCATAATACCTAAATTGCATTTGGCTTGTTTTTATACAAAAGACAATTAAAGAAACAGTGGGGAGGAGGGTTCCTCTGCAGTAAAAACTGAATCTGCTAAGCATGAAGTATGAAGTCTTGGTATTACTGAGATTCCAAAATCTCCGAAGAGTAAATCTCTATTGAAAGTGACATTTAAACTTTTAATTATGACTTAATTTGATTATTATCCTTTATTTGATTATGACTTAATAATGAAGATATCTACCACTTTTATGAACAAGAAGTATCCACACTAAAAATAAAATATTCATTAGTTTTTTCTTGCAGCTTGGCAGCTTAACTTTGATTATGAACTGAAAAAGAGGAACATCAGAGACTTCATAGATTTTCACTTGGTTTTTTGTGCCCTGGTCATGAACTTCTGGAAAACTGTATTTCTGGGGTGAACTGTAAAGCTCATCTTATCTACTTACACATATGATTTATTTTAGGTGATTATGGATGGACTATTTATGTTGCTTATATGAGCAGTTATGAGTAGGTCAGTTGCCTCACAAGACATAGGCCTTGATAAAAATATTCTAGGCATTACACACAACTTCAACACAGGATTCACCAACACTCTGTCCTGCATTACGGGTATTAACTGCTTTTGTGTTCAGAGAGAGTAATTCATTTCTGCCTACAAGCAAGAAGGTTCCCAATATCACAGCAGAACTCTCTTCCTTTACCTCTAATTTAAGGCAGCACCTTTTGAAGGTAGAAAGCATTCTAAAAGCAAATGGGTATTTTACACTTCTGAACAGTTCACTTTCCATTATGCCTAATTAAATGAGTGGAAGCTCCGTCAAGTCTTCTATGAAGTCAGGATAATCCTGAATACCTAATAACATCTTTGTTATCTAATTCTGTTTTAGGACTTCTCACTCCTATTCAGCTAGCGAATTCTTCCAAAACAGTATCTGTAATTCCTGAGTTACAGGACTAAACTATACTCTTAAATCCTAACATCTCCTAACCCCAAATCCTGCACTGTTCATCTCCTTCATGCTCCTTCATCCTTAGCAACAAGTTGAACTATAAATTACGGTTATTGATTCCATATTATACAATCATTTTATTCTGATACTATAGTACAAATATGGCTAAAGAGAGCTAACATTGAGGTGTATAATCCACTGACCTTTAACTTGCCCAAGGAAGGTTATCAAAATTTTCTATACTATGAAGTGCAATCCAATAGAGATTTTACTTCATCTGTACTGTATATCCTGCATAAACTACTAATGAAAGTGTGAATTAATAAATTCATAAACAGAGAAACTATGATTTCTGTGTTAAGATATTATAACACATTTAAATGAGCATGACAGAGTAAGCACACTTGAAGTGTTCAAGTGTTGCTTCAGGTTCTAGAAATATTTGGGAATTTGCTACTTCTCAAAATGAGCATTGGTGAAAATAGTGATAATTTAACTGATACATTAAAAAAAATGCAAGGAGACAAACCAAAGCCAGATAGAATCATGATATAATAATAAAAAAAAAGTTTTAGTACTTTGGTATGATTTCTGTCTTATACACTATGATGGATGTACTACATTTCTTTCCAATCAACCAGACAAAATAACAATAAGCAATTTCTATTACTGTTTGTCATATTACAATATATCCATTTACTGTAATAAGATTAGATTCATTGCTATTCTCATTTTATAGGATGTATTTTTCATTCAATTTCTATTGAATGAAGAAGAAAAAGTGAATTTCATCTTCATGTATAATAAGACCAAACAACATTAACTTGTTGGAAGCAATGCAACAAGCATGCTGTATGCTCTTTGTTTATTGTGACCAAAAGATAAAAAAAAGAGCATCTTACCTCAGACCAAATATATGTGATTGCTCGTAACTGAATAGGGAGTGAATTTTAGCCTCTGAATTCAAAATTATAAGCCTGTCAACGACATCCTGCCAAAAGAGAATAAATAAAAAAAAATCATTTATGTCTTTAGATTTTATATATATATGTTTCATAGGAATGTTTACTACAGATGGAAACCTATGATTAAAAACATGGGAAAAAGGCAGAAAAAGACTTTCCTCTTCTTACAAAAGTCAAGAAGGCAAAAAAAGCCAAAGGCAAAAAAAAAATAGTACAGGCTGTGCAAATGAAAGAACCTACTATGCCGGAAAACAAAATATTAAACATACAAAACGATACTAGCGTATCAAGTCTTTTACATATTATACTTTAATACTAATCCACGATAAAACTGTTTATTACATAGTTGAAATGGGTATACATCTATTTTCATGCAATTAGCATTAAGAAGGATAAGCCATATCAGGCTGAAAATGCAATACCCTTACTGTAATTCCCTCCCTAATGCCAGATATTTCTAAGTGCTTTGGTGCCCAGCAATCAGTCCTGTGTATAGCAAGGTTTGGTGTGGACGTTGAGGCTTATCTCCTTCATCACACACAGTCTAACCTAATAGACAATGATCTAAGGCTGCTTTGTATTTCTTCCATAAATTCCCCCAGGTTTACGGCACATCTGAATTGTTTCTGAAGTAATAACTTCATTTAAAAAAAAAAAAAAAGGAATTGAACAAAAATATCCATTGATGTTATAAATGATTGCTACATTAGGGTCAGAAGAAAAAAACAGCAAAGTCTTTACAGGCTTTTAAAAATCTGGATTAAATCCAAACTTTTATTTTATTTCTATTTAATAAGTATGGTCAGAGACAGCAGAGGGGATTATTATTCAACTGTTTGGATCAATGAGTCTTTTCAGTAACGTATTAGAAAAACAAATCAGGATCCATACTTTCATGAAATGAACTTAAAGTTGTATTTCCGTAAAGACAATGAAGTAAACACCGCAAGTAGAGAAAAAAAAAAAAAGGTTGCCAAAGCAAACTGTCCTCTTAAAATGTAATCTTATTTAAAATAAAGTAAAACTATATTTTGTCTATTAGATTTCTGAGGAAGGTTGGGGGAAAGGGCTGCAAAGAAAGTGCTTTCCATACAGAGAAAAAAAAATAAAGCAAAATTCACAATAAAGCCCATCTGTCTGTCCTCAGCAAGCCCTGTCAGCTTAAACTTCAAATGGGTCTTGGCTTTCCTACTTCTATCCCTGCATATTCAGACATATGACAGAAGACCTTATTCCAAATCTTCTGGTGGCAAGGAAATTGCTTTTACTTTGCTTTACGGCCATAATTATATCTGGTTATAACTTTAATTATTTGCAGTCAGTGACCAGAAACACAGTTGCAATAACCATGCAGTAACTATGTCCACCTAACCTCCACAGTTTTCTGAGCACTTAGTCTCATCCATTAGACTTACCCATTTTCTTTATTAGCTACTTCATCCTGGGTGTTTATCTTAGACTTACACAAAGGTCTTCTTTTAAACCATAATTAAGTGAACCAAGCCCCATCCAAAATACCTACGTGTACCACTGTTCAGGTAACTTTCAACAGTAACACCGGTACTGCTATTCTCGGGGACATAAAAAATCCCAAACTGTCTAAGTTCCTCAAAAATCTAAGTGACATAGGCCTCCAAAAGCCACAAAATTATTACTTGACCTCCCCAATCTAATAGCTCTCAAAGATATACCACCTTTGGCATATATCTTTCCTATTCTAAGTGCCTCACAAAACCTTATTACTGAAGAAAACTAGTAGACATATCAAGACTGAGAAGACTGGATAAATTAAACCTATCACTGCATTTCCTTCTGAAATCCACCTTTAGGTGAGTGTATTGCAGAACAACAACAACAAAATCTTCCCAACACAACAAACACTACTACATTACCAACTGCCCAAACAACTTAAAGTACTATCAATCCAGAGTTTACACTGAACACTTTCATGCATCATCAATTAAAACCACTGACTCATTAGCAAAAAATTAATTTTAATTGCAACTCAATTGCTTGTGCCTTGTAGATAAGAAAAAAAGGATTGTAGTTAGATAAAGGATAATACTAGCTACTACATAATACAGGATATTTCAACATACAAGATTTGTAGTCATACAGGGTATGTAAATAATATAGAACAATTCTGAAGTACTACAATAGTAATACTACTTTATTTAAGACTGAAATATACCTTAATCAATAATTTTCCAATTCTTGATTTAATGTTTGTGTGAATGCTCTGCGCTATTTAGAAAGACTGACTGAGGTTTTGTTCGAACCCAGATACCGGGATAAAACAGTATTATATAAAACACATGCGTAGGCATGCAATTGTAGGCACATACCTATAAAAGGCACTTTCTCCCTGAAAGGCACATTTCTAATACAAGAAATTGGCTCTTTAAATTGGACCACAAATTTTAAATGAAAATTTAGGTTACCATAAAGTGATATGTGCATATACTGCCCTCATGCTGCTTTTATTACAAAGTGCAGAAAACTTCAATATGTTTCAGTCATAATAAGAAATACTTTATTATTATTTTCTCAGGAAAAACATCTTTATGGAAACACTGTCTTTTATTTCAAAAGGAAAAACATACTTACAATTATATCGGTAGGAATTTCACGGAGTGAATACACTGGTTTATTTGGTATGTCTTGTTTATTCAGGAGTTCAAAAACTGCTGGAAAGGTGAGCAAGTTTATCAGAGATAGAAAAGACTAGTGAAGGAAAAAAAAGAAAAATGGTGGAAGAAAGATGTTAAACGGTGAAGTATAAACAAACATATTTATAAAATAGCTTGGCATTTAATTCAAGTTTTTTATCTTCTACGGAAGAGAAAACTGACATGGGTAGAGCAGCCCAAAATAATTCTGCAGAACTGGCAAGTCTATCTACAATCTAAAAGGGCAGCAATACCTGTGAAATACGTATAAACTGTAAAAATTACACAAGCAGATGGCTTAGTGAAAACTGAGGTTTTTTTTTTTTTTTTTTCTACTGGTGCAGAGGAAATACAATTCTAGGAATTTAGAATTCTTTCAAAAGCTATAATAATTTATTGTGTAGTTGTAAAATTCAGAGGCACACAGCATATCCTAAAAACCCAATAACTGATCTTTCTACAATATTCAGATATTTGAACCAATGGACAGTATTTTAGACTTTCACTGTCACCATAATTGTTATTATTTTATACTGACTTTAATGGAACCTTGGCATTGTGACCCTCTGTGCAATACAACAACTCTTTCAATAAGTAATTATTTGACTGACACATTTCACCAATTTTGCCCCACACACCTAGAAACAAGTATAGCTGCAATAAAAAAAAAAAAAAACTCAGAAAGGTATGCAAAAATCCTAGATAAAATATAATGTTGTTTTCTATGCCAGTGTAGAAAATTATTACTAAATTATTCTCTCTTCCCTCAAGTAACTTCTCACCTTTTGACAGCTTTGGTCAATAGGATCTACTGGAAAAGACCTGGGTTGAGTTATCCTCGCATCGTCTTTTCCACATTCCAGCAGAGACCATACTTCAGTTACAAGTGCTTTTATAAAGCCTATAACAAATTTTTGTTCCAGTCATGAGAATGGCAAAAATATCAGAAAAAAGTCACATTAAGAAACATTTTATCCTCTCTATGCTCAATTCTGCAGTCAAATCAGCTTTCTACAGTGTTCTGCTTATACTCAGCCTAACAGCAGTTTGCAAAGAATATTTTTAAGTTTAGGATGATATTTATATATTTTCCAACAAAAGTAAGCTCCTCTTCTTCCCTAACTAGTTAATTCCTATAGATCAGCGCTACTCTAGTTTGTCCCATGGTTTTAAAACTAAAAAATGTATTTAATTCACCAATAACTAAAAACATACCATAATGATAAGTTTCAAAGCACTGAAAAATATTATTAATCAAATCTAAAATGTTAAATATTACATTAAAAAGGAAGGAAGAAAAAAGCCATCTAACTCAGAACTCTCCAGATGAAAATGACTATTAGTAAACAACTTCACAAACACTATATAACCTTCCCTCAAGGTTAAAAAAAAAAGTGTTGAACTTGACCCTATTTATTTCTAGTCGACCATTTGATGCCAAAGACCACAAGAAGTGACTTGGCTGAGAAATTTAACCATGACAGATGGAGTTACTGAAGCACATCTACTCCTTAATTTCAAAAAGATCCCAGAAACATACATAAAACAATTAACAATCAGTTCAGCTTCCTTGACTAGCAGAATTTGTCTGCTGTTGTGGCAGTCTCTCAGTCAGTTTTTTTCATTACACATCAACCACTTAGAGGTATTAAGAGAGTACTTCTGTACCTCACGGGCTTCTTTAACAACTTAAGATGCTGCTTTACTTTATTGGTAAGACTCTTGCTAACTTACAGACTACACAGACACTTGTATAATATGACAACATTAAGCTCAGTGAATCTGTAGGGACTTTTCGCCATGGGCTGGCACATATGAATCCAAAAAAAAAAACGAGAAAAAAAGAATCTCAATTCTAGATCACTATAGTATTCAAGAACAAATGACATTCAGGGCTGTGCATTATATCACTCTTTCAGCAGTCAGCAGCCCTGGAAAACTGTAGTTCAGTTTCAGAATTCAACATTATTTCTCATCTGTGGATAAATGATCACTTGCAGCTTGTAAGGAGCTTACTCTTAACAGTCATAAATGCATTTACAGAAAATTTCTGGTAATTCAAACTATAGAATAAAGATATTATATACTGTAAGAAACAATACAACTGCATCAAGACAACTGGATGACTTAAGAATTTGAAAGAACTTCTAATACGAGGCAATCAAGACATTTGCTAATACTACATAATTATTCCAAACATTTCATCTTTTTTAACATCATTCGCAAAATCTTTTTCTACTGTTGAAGGCTATAGCAAGTAATTACTCCTAATAAAATAGTTCTTCTAATTACCTGAACTCTGCAGAGCTACTGCACCTGTAGGTATCGTTGCTATTTGGGTAAAAATCATTCCATTACCAAACTCTTCACAATCACTTGTCTGTTAGTAACAAATATAGAGCGCTAAGTGTTAGTGATATCACCATGCACGGAACTCTTAAATCCTAATCTCTGTTTACAGAAATTAATCTGCATTAGACTTGGACAGTTCATAAAAATCACACTCTACATATTCGCCATAGATTACAAAACAAACATTTTTATTAAGGGAGTATCAAAGTAGAAATGATAAATATGTTATTTGGGACACGCAACATAACCATTCAGTAAGACTTAAATATCATTATCTGGTTTTCCACCTAAAACATAACTTCTTCATGTTTAAAATGTTAAAACTGTAAATACTACATACTGTACCTAAATTTTATCAGCACTTATCAGCTTGGTTTACAAAAACTTCAACTTAGAAGAAAAACAACAGCAAAAAATAAACTTTACTTTTCATTTTACACTTAGCAATAAAAAGTCATCACAGCTAAATATATGTCTGACATTCTGAAGATGAGTGGCATGCAACAAAGTTAAATCTATATGGCATGCATTAAGATTAATGAGTCACATATTAAATTACTTTTGGCAAAAATTAAATAAAAAGGGTTTATAGTTTTATTTCCTTATTGTTTTCTCTCAGTAATTAAAAAAAGAAACTATTGTACATACTCTGTTATACTTACCTGTTTTTTTCTTGACATACTGCTGAACATAAAAGTCACACAGTCACTCATGGCCCCTGTACTATGAAGCAGAAATAGTCCTTTTGGTGTGGCAGAAAAAGTTAGTAAGGCATCTAGCAAAGTCTCTTCTGATAATGAACTGTAAGAGTAGAAAAACAGGCATTAAAATATTAGAAAAAAAAAAGCATAAAAAAAAATAGAAACACTAAAATTTGCAGCTTTGAAAAACAAAAGTATATTGTTCACTGGACTATGCCTATGTTATATTAGCAAAAGAAATAATTGAGAAAGTTACAAATTAGATTAGACTTTTATGTACAAGCATGCAAACCCACGCTAGCTAAGATTCAAAGATGAGAGAGAACAACATAATATACAAATAACTCCTTCAGGAATCCAATGTCTGTCAATGTAGGTTGACATTGCTCTGTCTACCTACCAGTATATTTCTGGCAAAAGGCTAAGAAAATACAGTGTTATAACATGTCTCAAACACCAGAAAAGTAGCAGTACATGTTCATACTTGTGCACGTGCCTAAACTGAACATCTGTACTTGCCTGTTTTTTGACTCTTGGCTTATTGACAAGGGGGAGCTTGCATCACTTACAGGAGTGGGAATTCTTTCTGAAAGCAAACTTGTCTGTAAAATTAAGAACAAAATCCAGCTCAATTGCATAATTTTAAATGGCAGACTTCCTTATTTTTTGTTAAAAATGTGTGTGTATTTATATATATGTATACACATGCACACACACATGTATATACACACACACACAAACTACACACACACATATACACCAAAAAGGGGAGTGACTATGTTCTAACCTAGCAGAGAATATACCATTCCATTCCATTCTGTATTTGAAGAAATTTTTTTTTTTTACTTTTTCCTTAGGTATAAACCATTATAAAGCTAATCATATTTTTAAATTATTTTTCTTAAAATGCCTTTAAAAATTGTTTTTAAATATCAGCAGCTTATTGCACTATTCATTCAAATGAAATATATACATTATATGGTACAGATAGTGAACATAGCAAAGTTCCACTCTTACAAACACATTTGCCAATTTATCCAGAAAAAAAAATCCTCTATTAAAGTGATCAGTGGTTCTAGATCTGTCAAGTTTCCTTTTATCTGTGCAACAATGCCAATGTTTGGCCCAGAATTTTTACCAGGATCTGGCCTGAAAAAATTGTTTGCCCACCAGTGTTAAGTGCCAAGAGATATGCAACGTAGAAGGAAATAAGCCACTAGTCTTAAAAACTTGCAACTAGTGCTTGCATAGAACATTTTTTTTTCTTTTTTTAATACAATTCCAATCTTTTAACTACACTATAAGTGACAGAATATTTTACAAACCATGGTTGTTTTAAAGCAGGACAATGACAGAAAATTATTAAAAATAATTAAGACGACAGAGTTGAAAACTTGAGTGTACTAGCTTGTGTGTTTCTGAAGCCGTGAATAGGTAATCTGCACTTCAGTCTCAGTTTGACCTCCAAAATGACATGAAAAAAAAATGGCATTTTGTCAGTTAAATGTTTGGCAATCTTTTTAATTCTACATATGTCACAGAATCACACCGAATCACAGGATGGTTGAGGTTGCAAGGGACCATGATGGACTGCATATGATGATAATTAAATAGAGTAACAAGCTAGTTCAAGTAAGAATGACTAGCTACATAACAGGAAAGCATAAAAAGATAGACTTATGTCAGCATGATTCTATACTACAGCATGATTCAATTAAACTAAACTCAATTCAGCAGAATTCTAGGATTCTTATTGCAAATTCAGTTTCAAAAAGACATTCCTTCCTATAAAGCTTAGCTTACTGTGATCCAGTTATATTCTAATAATATATTTTATTTTCAACTAAAAATGTATGCTTTCTTAGTAATATTCAAATGTGATAGTAGTGGGAAACATCCACGACAAGCTGATTATTTTAAGCCTCTCTTCTATTCATGTTATGTACTTCTGATATATTCTGTCTCAGTATACATTGGGACTGTTTTCATTTCTAAAACTTCTAATTAAAACAAAAGCATGCCGCATTTACAGGAAGCCTAACGGTTCCATTCTACTCCTTGGGTACAAAAATCTCTCCCTTTCTCTTTCTTTACTTGTTTAATCATGTATTTGTTTAACCATTTTTTTTCTAGTTTTGTCTGATCCTTTGCTTATAAGTAAATATTTTATAGTCACTGAAGGGAAAAAAAAAATAAAGATGTATCCATTTTTAGTCAAACATTTTTATTTCATTTTTCCATTATACTTTTAATACCTGTACTTTAAATATAGTTTCCGTTAAGCGGGATTCAAAGCTGAAATTTTGTATACTATCCTTTTCTAATACTGATGATTCAAATGTCTGATTTTTTTTTCCTCCACTGAGAACTTAACTAAAAACTGCTGTTTGTTGCATCCAGAAACACTCTCTATGTCAATTATATGTTACAAGTAAGAATTTTCACACTGTATCAGAACAACAACAAAAAGTTTAGTGAATTAAACTATTTAATGCATGTGCAATATGCAGTCGAACTGCTGGGCTCAAGCTCTTTCAGGCAGTAATGGACTAGTGGTCAGACCAAGAGCCCCTTTCAACACTCCAGTAAGATATCCAAGTGTGCAAATGGGAAAACCCCTGCCTATATAGCTCTTCAGATCTCCTGAAAATATTTCAATGGCATCTAACCAAATAAATCAAACATTTCAATTTTATTTTTTTCCTCCTATTTCCCCTCAGAACTATTTACATTAGCCTAAAAAATACTAAGGCCACATCTCTACTTTTTTCTTTCCGTATATCCAAAGCTAAGACTCAAGAGCAGACCTGCGGTAGATACTGGCTATTATAAAATCAGATAACCTCTATAAGGACAATGGTTAGAAAGACATTAATCTACAAATGACAGATCTACCTATAAATCTTCAGATTTCCTGGTTTCACTTTAAAACACAGAGACCTCAAACTAAGCACCTGCCAAGTTTACATACAGAAGTAAGATTTGAAAAACAGAACTTAGTTTTTAGAATAAGAACTTCCTAGCATTCTTATCTCACTACTTAATCTAAACCAGAGAACAACTATTGCACAAACTGAAGCTCTCACAGTAAGATTTTGCTGATCTTCCCAATCCCCAGTGAGATTTACCTTTTTCCAAGCCTCTGCAAGAGTTTCATGTAAGCCATAAGGAATGAGCACCTGCAGACCTTCACAAGTTCTGTACATCTGACGACATACAAAAATGAAAGCTTCTTTAACAACTGGCAAAAGCTCGGATCCAGGTAAAAGAGAAATGTCGTCATGAAGAAGTTTCTTTGTAAACTCAACAATTACATGAACAGCTGTAGGACTAGAAATAAAATAACACTTAAAATTGTTGCTTTGTAATCACCAATAAAGCTTGAAACAAATCCTTTGCATGACCTTATTTACATTTCTATAAGACTAAAGGAAAGAAACGCAGGCCCACTCTGCTAATCCCTGTAAAAACATTCAGAAGATAAGAAAACTTATGGTAAGTGATTTTACTTTGGCTACATAAATCAAAAATGGATCCGTTGCCTTCCATCTATCCCACATGGCCACAAGCTATACAGGGTGTAACTTTATAGAAAGCACCCAGCCAGGATAGCCATTTCAGCTTTTGCTTAATCAGTACTATCCATCTTGATATACAAGGCAAAAATTTATCCTTATTATTCTTTATCTCTACCCGAGATCTGCTTCTAAAATCTACAAGGTTAGTAACACAAAGGACACCTTTTCCTGCAAATCACTATCTTTTACTCCCCCGACACACATTCCACATAACTGACAGCTGTGGCTTTTCAGTTTATTTCATGACCTGCAGCTTATTTACTTCTAAAGGCTACTCTCAATTTTACTGCCCTCTTTGGTATCATATAACAATATGCTGCTACCTATTGGATCACACAGACACAGCTTAGATGATAGGCTGTTACATTTATCAGCCTCTCACAAGAGATCTGTCTATCCTGGTGTATTAAAAAGCATGCCTCTTAACTAGGGATTCAAATGGTACAGTAAATCTATTCTTAAAAAAGTTTATTTTTAATATTTACTTCAAAAAAACACGCAAAAGAGAGGCCTTTGGCCTGAATAGTAACACAATGAGTTATTAAAACTACATTCAGGGACAGGAAAGCGCTCGCTCTCTCTCTCTCTCTGTCTCTCTCTCTCTCTCTCTGTCTCTCACAAGTAACACATAAACCATGGAAATTTTCTTTAATAGAAAAGTGTTTCTTAAAAGTGTCATTTCCTCAGCTAGTCACACAACTGTCTCCATAATACACCCGCTAAAATACTTCGTATCTTACCTGATAATCAGACACTATTAGTCAAAGCATAAACAAAGAAATGTTACAAAGAAATGAAAAAGGGAAAGCAAGTCTCACTTTATATGACTAATGTAACTCATTAATGCACTCTTACATATCTTCTTTGGCAGACTTTTGATTTCCTCCATAAAGAAGAAGAGAAAGACCATCTTCTACTGCAGCAATCCTTTCCAAAATATCTGCTACATGAATTAAAGTGGCTTCAAGACAGTTTATACGCATCTGTTTGGAAGCCAAAAAAGATAAAAAGTTTAAAATTAAATGCTTTTTGTAAAATCTGTTAGTTCAAGTCTGTCTGTGTATGCAGAACCTGAATGTCCTTTTTCTAATGACTGCTTAAGGGTTCAACATAGTAAGCAAGCAGACTACATTCAAATCTTAATCATGAATGGCGATAATTACCACTTTTAATGATTAAGGCAGAAGTCCTCAGACTGCACAGATATAGAAAAGAGACATTTCTTAACTCCTTTTTCCCTTCACAATCAATGCAAAAAGACTCCTTACAAGTCTGTTCAGGATGTAGAAACAGTATCTTGATCAAGGTGAGAAACAAGGCAACTGGCTTTTTTCTGTGTATGAATTACCAAACCTTGGGCTAGAATTGGAAAGTTAATTTCACAAGATCTTGTTTGTCCACCTCACTTAAATTCTTTCTTCATAATTTTGCTCTTGCTTGTTTCTCCCTCCTTTCCGCAAGTTACAGCATGGACGTCTCTTTCTAGCTGAGGCAGGCCTAAACAGTCATTTGCTTTGAAACTTGGAGGGAAGTCTTCCGCATTAGAGCAAACCAAGAACGTCTTGAGAACTCTTTACGCACATAGGAGACCATGAACATTTAACCAGGGGATTCAGGGCCTGAACATTTATCATTATTATTCAGGCTGCTCTGTCCAGTATACTTGTGAATACAGAACATCCTATCTGAATGAACACTGAGTTGGCCACTGCTCATAACTAAGTGAGCCAAGTACACCAAAACTAAGCATGTCAAATGTGGGCAAGCAGGGCATGGGCTCCACAAAGGCCCTCGGGTAGCAGCCAGGGTTGATGCAAGATGGACAGAAGCAGAGGCCTCCCCATCAGACGGGCAGGCAGGGCCACACTACTCAAGCAAGGGAAGCAGACCTGGTCCACTCATGGTCTCCAGGCTCAGCCAACAGTTCAAAACCCGAGACGAGCCCATGGAGGCAGAGCAGGTCCAAGGTCATGCCTCAAACCGGAGCTAGGGTCACACGCACAGACAGTAATCAGGGTCAGATGCAGTCCAGCAGTCCCTTTAGCTGCACACCAGCATCATTAACCAAATCTGACAACTGTGGCCATACAAGTATTAATTAGGCTTTCAAGAACCTAAGCATAACTAATACTTCACAAAGTTCTTACGTCTCATGGAGATGTTAAAAAATCCTCTGCCTTTTTCTAATTTACAGACAGCAATTTTTAATAAAGTATTATGTTTTACCTACTCTGTGCTTTGAGAACACCTAACCAACTTGCAGAGTTAAAAAATTAATACAAGTACATTTCATTTTAAGTAAAAGCAGAGCAGATAAGCACCTGTAAAAAACAGATCTATGATTTCATGTGTCCTGTGGGTAAAAAAAAAGTGATACCACATAGCTATATGCATTTTTTATATAATAAATATATAACATGATTCTAAATAAATATATAACATGATTCTATGCAGGTTTAAATATTATTTGAAAGACTACTACAAACCTCTGTGCCACTCAGTAAATTTTGAATGGGATAAAGCAGGGCATCTATGACAGCATCAGTATATAAACATTCAGCAGCACATCCCGTCTGGTCACATAATACTTGCAGAATCTCTATAACAAGACTTGCTGGGGAATAATTGTCTGGCAAACACAAGAAGTATTTATTTATATTTCCAACATACATATATATTAATGTATCTGTACAGTTTATGTAGATACCTCTGAACTATAACTTCATTAAGCACTGATTAAACACAATTAAAGGCAGGAAGAAAAAGTAGTAGGAAGGAAGAATTTGCACAAATACTACTATTATTTGCTTCCCAGTACATATATGCTATCATATCCTGAATTAAAAAATTTATAAAACACATAAGTTATAAAATGATGCATTATTATTTAATAAATTAGTATATATTAAATAAATGTATACCTGTTTGCCCTGTCAGAGCTGTCTTTGGGTAACTTGGAGAGTAATAAATAAGCTGAGTAAATAATACCAATAGATCTATTAATGATACACGATCTATAAAAAAAGGAAAGAAAAATGTAATCTGGAAATTAACATACAGCTTTAATAAAGTGGACTTTGTAAATATACATAGACTTCCTTTTACTGAGGATATCAACATTATATACAACTGATAACATAAAGGATGTGCATCTCCCTGACACTTTGCCACACTACTTATTGCTCAATTTGCAAAGCTTGACCTTGCTCCCAAATTAGCCAACTGCAATCACATCATGTGTTCTATTGAAATGGATGGCAGCCAAAGTTTGAGAATGCTGGATACATGATAGTAGGAAAAAAAAATCCTTTCTATCAGATTAAGTGATACAGCTGAAAGAACTAAACTGTCAAACACTCAAACTCTTCTTCAGATCTGAAACAAAAAAAAATGTTTTGATAAATCAGATTAGAAACTACTTCTCTCAGTTTAATGTAATTATGTTAATAAATCAGGCAATTTGTGAGGAAACGTTTGGCATCTCTGAAATTGAAAAGGACTCTATTAAGAGGATAGATAGCAAGATAATTAGCTATTGCAGGTGACAAGATAAACATCAATTGACCACCGTTTGAGTATAATATACAGCCAGTCTGCAAACAACATAAAGACTCCATCAGTAGCGTGTGTTTCTTCCCGAGAAGACAATCATTTCATATGGGACCTCTGAATATCTGATCCTCAACTAGAGTAAAAAATCCCTTCAAAAATAAGTCTCAGAACTAGTATACAGAAATATTATGCAAATTATATTGAACTAATAAAGACATTAGTGTAATGGTATGCTACTTTTTTCCTCACACTCCTGTATTTGCCAATGCTGCAGTGTACCACTGTATGCAGATCAGAGGGCTTTACCATCTCTTCTCTGCTTATTAATACCTCTACTCCACAGGCATCAAACATCCTTCACAACAGTTTAATATTTACATCAATAAATTAAGCTCAGAGCAATTGTTTTCCATCTGTATTAAGCCTAAAATACTAGGTTTTTATTCACACCTGAAAAACAGTTTTGATTCTGAATACTTGTCTCTCTTCTAACTGATTATAACAACCGATTTAACAAAAGATACTCCATATCAAGAAACACTGAATTGTTTAAATATTGATCCAACTCTCCTCAAGATGAAATTCTTGTACAGAATATAAGGACAAAAGCTCAATTACTATAGAAGATTTTAAAAAAAAGGTACTGATGCTCAGGATTACTTATGCCATCTTTAAACAAAAGTTTCCAGGTCAAACGCTGTTGAACAGAATGTTGTCCTCCACACCCACAGTATTGATAGATTCAGGGTTACATTTTTCTCAGCTCCCCTGTTACCTTTTCTGTTTTTTAGCTGTACTGGAAAAAGATTTCGGCCTTCCTTGTAGATGACCAATCTTCCTAAAAGGCATAGCGAATGTACAAAACAGATGTGCTGCAAATCTCGTCCGGTATAAGAAAACTTCTGCTTATCACCTTTAACAATAAAATTAAAAAAGTAGAACACCCATTTGAACAACTACCACAACAGAAGTGAATTGTTTCAAGTATACAAGTGACTACTGCTATTACAGCTCTCTCAAAGCTTACTCAAAGACCTTGAGAATGTAGATGCTCATGCATATAGTGCAATACATGTAAAGTTACTTACCACAGCGCTGCTGGGAACAGCTGCTCACTCTAGAAGTTCTGTCAAGAGCTGACTTGCAAAACTCAAAGTACTCAAGACATTGCTGGACAGCTGCATTAATCTGTCAAAAAAAAAAGACAAAATAAAAAATGCCTGTTATTTTACAATAAATTAATTTTCTTTTATGTCTAAGTATTATCCCTTAATGCAAAAACCTAAATAGTCACATCACTGCAACAACTGCTTATGTTTCACTGCTTTGTATGAAGAGGAAAACCAAAAGAAGGTGAAATTTTACAGCACTACTAAAATGCATCATCAGAAGCTTCAGTTCTGCAAGCACTAAAACAATCAATCTATGAAAAAGAAGAGGAAAAGAACACATTAGGATTTTGAGAAATTAGTCTGTATTTCGTTGCTATATTATTATCAATATTGAAGCCTGTCATTATCTACATGTGCAAACCTTTGTCTAGAATGTATTTACACTAAAAATCTCTCTAAGTTTGGGGTTTTGGGGTTGTCAGCACTCTTACTCTTTTTGCAAAACTAATGCATCATTTTCATATCATTATCACCTAGTCATTGTACATAAAAAAATTATTTTTATCAACGCAGATTTAAAATTTAATCACATATATAGCACATGACTAAAAAAGTAAGCTTACCACCATTATATTTTGCAGCTGCTAAGATATTTTCCAGATATATTCATACATTGACATACACGCACATTGAAAAAGCTGAAGTAAAATAGACATATATACTAAATTAAATATAAATATTTAATTGTAAGCTTATCCTATACTCATAAATTACCTTAGGCAGGCTTGCTGTAATGGATTTCCTCTCTATGTATTTTTTGCTGCATGGACCATGCCTATTCTATGTTCTGTGCTATGCATACAGATAAACAAATCATAAACACCTGCCTTAAGATTTCTGTCCTTATTTCCATCTGTAGGAAATACCAGTTATAGGCATTTTACATTTATTAATCTGCTTAAGATATTTTACCAAAAATCCTCTTCAATAATGAATGGTCCTAATATCTATATTAGTTTCACTGTAGTTTCACTGAATTCGATGAAATTTCCATTCTAATGGAGATCTTCCCATACAGAATATACGGTAGTATTATCAGAGGATAATATGTTATCATACATTTTCCAATCTGATATATTTTTCTGTCACTTTGAATCTTTAATGCTTCACACTGCAAATTAAAGACAATGATGGGGTTTTTTGAGGCTTTTTCCAACAAGAATCTGAATTCAGTGTATAGCTTTTATCACAATTCTATGCACTTTTTGCTATTTTTCCAACATTTAGAGAAATCATTCTAAATATCAATACAATATGAATACAACATAAATATTTAATTAATAATAAACACCTGCTATAAGGCATACTAATTTCCTCTTACTCAAATTGGGTCACATATCTTTCTTTTCATTGACGATGATTTATATAATGAAAGATTTATCTAAATCAAGAGGAGAGAACAGCTCTCGCAAAAGGACGAAAGGGGGAAAAAAGTTCAAACTACAATGTACAAAGCAAAACCAGTTCCAGCCACAATATGACAACCATAATTATAGACTTACCAAAGATTTATACTTCTTTTCCAAAAGTCTAAACACCACTGTTCTGCTGTAATGTGCATGCTAAAATTGCAAAGAAATAGTGTGAACTTCAAAAATAGCTTTACTTTTGACTACAAAGTTAAAATTATCTCTAGTTCTGTTCCATTAGCAATCCTGTGCACAGCAACATACTTGATGAACTGAACTACAGCAGGCGCAAACCAACGTTACACTCAACTAGGCATTTTGTCTGCACTAAGGTGAGATGACCTTAATTAAAAAAAATCCATTAGGAAAATGGGTGACATATTGTAAAACAGAAGAAGAAAAAAATCAGTAACAACGCTGAAAATCTGGACTACATGTTTACACAATACTGTATAAATCATGAATACATGGTAAACTGCAGAACGCACTAATTCCTGGTCATGTATAACCTGTAGCATGTATAACTAACTGCACTTTCATGCCTTTCTTGCTCATCATGTATTCCACAGAACCATGTGCATCTTTTGATGAACTTCAGTCAACTACGACAAGGAAGATTTAAGCCTTAAAGAGCATAAACTTCCCAGAAATGTTTTAAGGGTAGTACCTGAGCAGAAAGGGAAAGTAGGATAGGGAAGGGGAAACAGAGAAAGAATGAAGGACATACATCCCTAAGAAATCAGACTTTCTTAACTACTGTGTTTATTACAGACCTTTATCAGATCACTGTAGATCTATGATACTAATATGCATAAACCAACTCCAGATGCATGTCAGACATTAAAAAGTTGATGTTTTCTGGTTTTGTTTTTGCTTACCGTCCATTTTTTGAACCAAACAGCTTTGATATCTAGCAGAGCCAAGAAATAGACTGGACTTAAAAGCTCTGGAGAGGCAAGATGACCAGGCTCAAGTTTTAGTGATAGCAGTGACAAGGTACACTCTACTATTTCTTCCATGTATCTTTCGACAAATAGGAAAAAAAATAAAAGAACAAAAACCAAAAATTAGTTAGAACTTTCCAAGAGTAACGTTCAAAGAAATTTACTGTTAATCTCTTATTGTTCAGATAAATAAATATCAACCACGCTGTCTTTAATTCGATCATATGATGTTATTAATACCAAGTGTCATGGTGTCATGGTGGATGACAAGTTGACCATGAGGCAGCAGTGTGCCCTCGTGGCCAAGAAGGCCAATGGGATCCTGGGCTGCATTAAGAAGAGCGTCTCCAGCAGGTCGAGGGAGGTGATTCTGCCCCTCTACTCTGCCCTGGTGAGGCCGCATCTGGAGTATTGTGTCCAGTTCTGGGCTCCACAGTACAAGAGGGATGTGGAGCTGCTGGAGAGAGTCCAGCGCAGGGCCACAAGGATGATCAGGGGCCTGGAACATCTGCCCTATGAGGAGAGGCTGAGGGAGCTGGGCCTGTTCAGCCTGGAGAAGAGAAGGCTGAGAGGGGATCTGATCAGTGTATATAAAT
Organism: Tinamus guttatus; assembly: GCF_059628265.1. Classification (NCBI taxonomy): domain Eukaryota; kingdom Metazoa; phylum Chordata; class Aves; order Tinamiformes; family Tinamidae; genus Tinamus; species Tinamus guttatus. The sequence continues at coordinate 492,523 of NW_028288675.1, forward strand.
ACCTCAAGGGAGGGAGTGCAGAGGACGGGGATGGTCTCTTTTCAGTGGTGGCCACTGATAGGACTAGAGGAAATGGCCGGAAACTGAAACATCAAAAATTCCATAGGAACTTAAGGAAAAATTTCTTAACAGTGAGGGTGACAGAGCACTGGAACAGGCTGCCCAGAGAGGTTGTGGAGTCTCCTTCTCTGGAGATCTTCAAAACCCGCTTGGATGCAGTCCTGTGCCACGTGCTTTAGGTGTCCCTGCGTATGCAGGGGGGTTGGACTAGATGATCTCTAGAGGTCCCTTCCAACCCTAAGCATTCTATGATTCTATGATTCTATGAATAAATTTAATAGCAACATGTTGGTATTCTTCAAAATGACTATAGTTTTAAGTGCTAAATATTATACTTTATACTTAGTAAAAGATCTTAGTAAAAGGCATTTTTATAACAAAGCATTCAAAACGCTTTAAAAAGCAAGATAAACAACTTAATATGACCCATAACTCCTTTTTTTTGCCATTTCGTTATTCCATTTCTATTTTCCTCCTTACCAACAACCAGTTGTCTGTGCACCCTGTCACCATTCTTTTGTTAAAATTATATGTATTCACTACATGCACAAAATCATTAAATTTAGAAGCAGTAATACATTATTGAAGGTGTCGTACTTTTCAGGATGACGGATCCAGAAAGATGGAGCTTCCTTTTGGTACTCATTTAAAAGGCGTACCTGTTAATACAAGGGGTATAATTAAAACGCAAATAACACAGGGTTTTCCAGTTATCACAAAAATGGTGTAAGGTATGGAAAGCTCATGGATACCTTTTTTAGTAAACGATTTATATCTGTGTTAGATATATCCAGACCAGCAGAAATAGGAAGATAAAATTCTTCAGAAAGAAAATACAACTCCAAGTGTTTTGCTAAAAGAGGAAGAAGAAACAATCAAACTCTATGAAAATAGCGACAAAACAGACTGTATTAGACTGCTATACAGCAAAATGTAACCGATTTTCTGGAAATGCTTTAATCACAAAGATTTATATGTAATTTAGTGCACATACCTAAACTGGTATATACTTCTCTTGTCATATTAAATGGAGAGGAAGAAAAGGTTTTGGCATAGAACCTCAAAATTTTCTCCTAAGGGAGAAAAAGAGTCAGCAAGCAATGTATTATATTAAGACATACATAATGCACATACATGTATAGTGTGTTGCATAATCACTAATACATAGTGATGTTATTCTTCATATATTGCTCAGATAGCTCTACTGATGTGAAGCATATTTTATAAAAATGCACCATTTGAGGCCATGGAAATGTGTAGTCCCAAAGAAATTTCACTTAAATACTACTGATGGCACCAATGCAAAGCCTCACTGATCTGCAAAACAGAAGGTAATGATTATTACTGCACTTTTTTATTAATGCTACTTTTTATGTTATTAAATACACCAGTTACTTATAAACTAGCATTATTTTGAAATCAGTGGCAGACCTACTGAACTACAAAACAGAGGTACATGAGATCAGTTGGGATAAATTTTATATTCATTTGAGAAGTACTTTGAAACTGGAAAAAAAGGCCTGATTTACAGAATAAAGTCAATAAGTAGTTTAAATAGTCAATAAACAGTCATAAGCAGTTTAAAAGACTACTGTAATTTTCCCCTCATTGGTATCTGTGCATCACTATTAGCATCCTTTCCCACTGCCATGAAGTACATACCTGACTTAAACAGGAAATATTAACACGAAATGTTTTACAGAACAGTTTGTCAATATATATATTTTTTTCATTTTACCTTACACCTCTTCATTCCACGTTAAAAACACGTAAAGGAGTACATGTGTCTCTGAAGCCCTGTTGAGGCCATCTTTAAGCCAAGACCTCTTGGAACTGACAGTTCTTTTCCTCCAAACTAGTTTATCTGATACGTGCACAAATAACAACAATTGCCTTAGGAAACTGCTGGACTACCCATAACATACACGTAATATTTCATTCATCTCCAGTACTCTCTATTCTAGCTAAACATCTGGTAACTGAACACAGAACATCAGCTTACGCTGAAAGCTGCATCGGGGTCCGACAGGGACATCGTTAGGTGCTTACGCAGCTTGGGCCAACTCTCGGAGTTCAGGATGTCAGAGGGAGGGGCAGAGCACAGTGTCTGCAGTGCTTCTTGGCGCACCTGAAGCGGTCAAAGGATAAACACAACACAAATCTGTCAACGGCAACCTCTCAAATAAGCAACTTGCAATATCCTCTGGAAAAAGGACGGAACAAGTCTTGGATGCAGAAGAGAATAAGGAGTTCCAAGATATTTAAACTCGTATGGCGAATTGGATAAGCCACTACATCAGTGAGAAGAACATCTTAAGAAGCAATGAAACCATTTTTTTCCAATAAGGTTTTCAATACTGCATGGAAAAATTATGTTTATTTCTGTTTATATTCTGCTTTAAATCTGCTTGAGATTCTACAACTGAGTTGAGCAGATTTGTAAAAAGCCAGTAAGGAATTTTCACTTGAATTTTCATCAGCTTTATAACCTAAATAACTTCAAATAAGTGGGTTTGTGCTATTTACATACAAATGTCGTCTCCTCTCATTTATTGCATATTACTGAAATCAACTGAGGGGAGTTAAACAATATTTAATAGCATCAGATTTGTAACTGCCATGACTTCTTCGATTCCTGGACAATTGCAAGCAAATCTTACTGAGAGAGAGAGCTCTCAAAATAATGACTCTCTGAATCTCTCAGAAATAATGATGTTTCTGCAAGCTTCAGAAATATCAGCAGCTGAGTGGTAATCAGAGAGGCTATTAGAACTCCCGGAAAGACAAACCTAACTTGGACACTATATACCCCATTTGGCAGCAGCTGGCTGGCAAATCAGGAGGCCTATCTCTTTCCTGATAACAATATCACAAAGGATAACATGAAGTTATCAAGAGGGGCAAAGGGTATGCATAGAGGAAACCAAGCTTAGGAGATTTTGTTTTTCATACAATCTTTTCCAAATTAAAGAATGATCATCTATAATACATGATCACCTCATAAAAATATACTTCTTCCAACAAGAGCTTTTGAGACAGATATGAATAAAGAAATACTGCACTGAAGTCAAGACTTCCCCACAAACCATCAGAGACAAGCTTTCACTTACATACATAAGCATGAGATGGTTATGTACAGGCACTCTGTTTTCCAACAAGCTATAAACATTTGTTTGTATTAGCAAGTTTTTATTTCTTCCTTTAAACTTACCTCCTTTGGTTGAATAGGGTCAAGCCTTTCTGCAAGCAGCTGCAATTGTTCCTGATTCATGAATATATAACTCTGTAATACGCATTTAAAATTATGATTAGTATATCTTATTAAAGTGAACAGCAAAAGACTAAAAGCATTAGACTTCTGGATATCTTACTTACTTTTATTAATTAGTATTTTAACGTTTATCCTAATTTAACATCAAAATCAGCATTCTAAATGTTATCCGATTGGCCAAAGTTAAGTTTATAGCAACAGAGTTCCTTTATACATTTTGCTTATATTTTATTATAAGATATTTTATAGACTAAATAACTTCATTCAGTAACACAGTGTAGTGCAGCTGTCTGGAAAGGAACTGCACATTAGCTAGCTCTTAAGGTAAAAACACAAAAAAAACGATTGTTTTTCTCATTTTCTCATCTTTTATCAGAAGAGTTGAGCAGGTACATAAGAGGATTCTTCTATCTAGCATGCACTGTCTAGTATAAGATCAATACTCAAGAGTGGAAGAATAGCAATCCATTCCTTTTAGGGAAGATATGAAAGGGAGGATGAATCACTTTTTAAGGATGCCTCTCAAGCTCCACAGACTACAGAGGAACTAACAATTTTTCAGTTTCATGCTTATTTCATAACATAGAAAACACATTGTACTTGGTTGAATGAGGAGTCACTGTCAGAGCAGTTGTCTGTATAGTAGCCACTTTGACATTCTTTCTTAGTTTTACTATCCAGCTCCTTATTACGCATCCGATCTTCTTCAAACTTGTTAATCAAAGATTCTACCACAACCATCATGACATTCTTCAAGGCAAGCATCATTTCTCTGTACCTTCAAAGGAATGATGATATATAATATTAGTAAGCATTAAAAAATATTACACATAAAATCCTGAATAAGGTAAAATGTTACTTAGACATGAATGAACAGGAAGTAATGAAAAACAAATATCCAAAAATTAGCAACAAAAAGTATATATATTTTAGGTAACTGTATTTTAAAATTGTAATAAGATTTCTTTATGTCTTTCTAAAACTACCCAATGAAACCATGCCTAACAATCTTATACTAAGAGGTTCTTGAAAAGGAACAATATGAACACACCTAAAGGGAGAATCTATCTCTGAGAAAGTAAAAGATCAGCTCTGATCCTTGCTACGTTTTCTGCTTCTTCAAGTTCAACATGCAATTTTTCCTCTGATGTAAGCCCTCAGCAGAACCAATGCAAGAGAATACAACTTCCTGATTCAAGATTTTAAGTATAGCTCATGCACACAAAAGAATTTATTTTCAGCAAAACCAGGGTTTTTTTTTCAATTAAATTGACTGAATAATAATTTCCACATGGAACAATTCAAAATAGCTGCTGCCTCAGGGGAAAAAAAAAAGCCACTGTAAGACTTTGGTTTTATTTTAAATTATTTTTTTCTTAAGACTATTATGATTTATTTTATAGTCACTAAAGATAATATGAATTACTGTATTGTGTTTTAACATCCTTCTTCAACTCCGATTAAAGACGTAAGACACAGAAACATATTCAGTTAACTAGAGCTTCTATAATCAACTTTAATGAGCACAGGAACCATAAGTTCCCGATCATTAAAAAACAAAGCAATTTGAAAAACAGTCATATTAATAGCTGTTTTAAAGTTGAAAATAAAAGCCAGGTACCGCTGATTATGAACTCTTTTCTTAACATTAGTTACTACACTACAAGAAATAAAGAATATTTCACTAAGGAGTCAGATTTCATAAGACTTTTTTCTACTTAAATATCTTTATGCATCCTATCATTTCCACCAGAAAAAAAAATCTTGAGAACAAAAATATCCTTTAGGCCGACTTACACATTGCGACTGAATAACACACAGCCAGTGAAGTAATATCAAGCAGCGACTCTCTCAAATTGTACCTCTCCAACTCCAATCACAGTTGTTTCAATATCTTGACAGATCTGCTACCAAGATTTTTATGCAGCATCTCATACTCTTAATTTCAGTGTATGTTAAAACATGACAAATTGCAATCTAAGAACTAGGAAAATCTGTGATAGGAAAAGCAGTGATATTAAGAAAAAAAAAACCTTTTCTAACCTTTATAGTTGAGAATTTGTATTTTCAAATTAAGTTCTAGAGAAGAAAAACGAATACCAGGACCAGAAAGAAACAAACTTATGAGTTACATGTAAATACTCACTCCTTGGATTCACGGGTCTTCTTAGTAACATGCTGGACAAGAGTATCATAGCCAGATACTTCACCCTGACTTTGAGCAGAAGTACATTTTTCTGTTTCTTCTTCAACCACAGATCCCAGAGTATTATTTATATATTGTCTAAGGTATTTCACAAATTCATAACTGCAAAAAATACCCCAAAATAAAATGTAACATATTTCTTTCAGCTCATCTTCAAACATTTTCAGTATTATATTAATGTAGCTATTTTTTCTCACAGGTCTTATACTGTAACGTAAGTGCTGGATTACTGGATTTTTACTTATATTTATACATACATTAAAACTTCTCTCATGAAAACTAAATAACCTCGAAATCCCTGATGTCATAATATACGAGATACAATAACGTTTCACTGCTCTAAAAGGAGAACCTTTCACACTAGTTATGGAAACAGACACCTCCCCAAATGCATTACTCCTCAGGAGACATATTGACAGATCTATTTTTTGTTCTGCTGAATTTTTCTTTTTTACTGTAGGTGTCTTCACCTAAATGATAATGTTGCTTTCAAAAAATATATCATTTTTAATACCAACATATTTTCAACCAATCTTTTTTACTTTCATGTTTATTACCTGATAACCCAATGCTCAAATTCTGAATGATTACCAACGTATTAATAGTGCTGTCTGCTGCAACATAAAACACCATTTAAACAAGCTAAATCTTAAAGCATTTAGCACCTCAAGAGGAAGCAAACACATGATAATTAAAAAGACCAAACTAGCGCTTATGTAAAATTTCACCATTTCACCATTTACTTTTACCTAACTTCCACCACTAAAAGAATTATGCTCAAAGCCATACAAACTTAAGAGAATGTAGCTTATGCCATTCTTCTGAAATAACTGGCCAATGGCTAGCTTTTTCCAGAGAAGTCAGATCACAGAACTAGGGTTCTAATTAAAATTTCTTTAAGATTATTAAAGACATTATTTATGTCTTTTCTCCTGTTATTCACCTGGCACATCCTAGATTTGTCCTAAAAAAAAAAAAAAAAAAAGTACTAGAACTAACTAACTAAAAATAATCTATGTCTTGTAGTTTTGTAGTGTAAGAATAAATTTGGCTACTGTAGACAGGAAATAGGACTGTTGGCAGAAGAAATTCCAGATAACATGTCACTGAAATTACCCTGTCAAGTTTGATATTACAAAAAAAAAAAAAAAAAAAAAGTTAAGGGGTTTTATTCAGAATGTGCATTATTATCTGATAAGATATAGAAGGCTGAGATGCTATCAGCCACTGTGATCAATTATAGATTGAAGCCAAACAGTCTTTTGAAAATTTACCCTATTTTAACAAGCAAAGATATATTGCCTAGCAAGTGTAAAAAACACTGACTTTCTTGTTAGGATTTCTTCCGGCTTCTGTTTACCTGTGCATTTTAGTCCATTAAGAGTTGGCCAAGTGAGCTAGTTTTGTGAGTTCCTTTGTCACAAGCAGTTCCTCAATTACCACTACAGTCTAAATAACATATTATCAAGAGGGGGAAAAAAGAGAGAAAAAAACAGCTGAATTCACTTTATCCTCTATATTAACATCTTTCTAGAGTTGATTAGCCACAGGAAACTACATATGCATTCACACACATCAATACTAATTGTAACGATTTTCCATAAATATCATAGCTGAACACATTCAACCTCTTTAAAAACACTTAAAATTGCAAAATTATTTTTACTTGTGAAAATTTTCATCCGTCTCCTCCAAATGCAAGAGGATCTCTTCTGCACATTCTACTGATGGGGCTCCTGTGATTTTCTCCTTCACACTCTGCAGCAATTGTCTGAGCATAGACTGTAACAGAGCTTCATCTTCACTTGTGAAGTGAGACATCTGTATGAAGTAAATTGTAAGAATAACATACTATCATATTTCTCAGGGTTTTTTTTTATCCCACTAATATTCTAAGAAAATCATCAGAGCCTTAAATTATTACTTTTTTCTCCGTTATGAGCAGTATGAGAACATATTCTTTATCAAATACTTTCTGTCTATAGTCATCTCTTTTGATAAGGCCTAACTCCAGACAAACTAGTTTTGAAATTATTAAATCAGCTTTAACAGACCTCTTGGCATCATAGTACAATATTCTTAAAGCACATATTGCATTAAAAGAAAATCCTTAGTATTTTGGACACGTTAACCCAGCAGGTAAAAGACTCCACTGTAATTACTAAACAAGAGAACAAGTTAAGAAGAAGGATATGTAAGAAGTAATGGTTGTGTCTTTAAAAGAAACCTGAAAAAGTCTCTAAAATTCTTTTCATATGCTCATATACCCAGTTCTGATTTTTAGATTGCTCCCCTCAGACCTGCTGCAACGTCCATGGTCGAAGGGATCAAGTGAAATTGTCAGGGCACTTTAATTTCCCTGTGGTATTAACAGCCAAGAGACCTGACAGAGATGTGTCAATTCAGCGCTAAAACTACTGGGGGAAGAAAAAAAAAAAAAAAAGATGAGCAGCAGCAGTGAAAAATGAGAAACATCGGTCAGGTCTAGAAGATGGAGTCTTATCAGTTCAATTTTCTGTTTTCTTTTGTTTGTTTGTTTGTTTTTGTTTTTAAGGCTCCATTTCTGCTTAATTAATTAATCTAAGTTAATGGCTTAGCTTTTTCATATTCCAAGGAACACTTCCAAACCCTAGTGGCAGTTACATCTTATATATTTCTAATCTATTTGAGGAGAAATGATCTACAGTTTTTTTTGAGGGGGAAAAAAAAAGAAGGGTTAATCAAATCTCTATAGGCACCTGTGAATAAATGATACGCACACTTGGAAGAGAGAGTGTAATAAATCACTTCTTCAGACTTAAATAGATATAATCAGGTCCAAACAGCACCAACCAGCGGTGCTGCCCTTTTTGAGCATAATGGGTAATCAATTTAGCATTTCTCCATGGTAAGCGGCATAGTGGCTGAAGATATTACTTTGATATTACTATCTATATGAAGATATTACTTTGATATTACTATCTATATATAGTAATATATATAGATATTACTATCTATATTATATATATAAAATATAGATAATATATAGATATTACTAATATTACTATATATCTAATATATAGATAATACTATCTATATTACTTTGATCAAACATAATTCAAAATTAACTCGATGATCTTACCATAAATAACACTGAAATAATAATAAAAAAATCCCTTGTGATATTCTCTCAACTTCCTGGTTTGCAGTCCCTCTTTCTTACGAATTTTACCTTCTAGGTATTTAATTAGTTTGCTTTTAGGCCAAAGTAACTCATAAATCCTACATTTTGACATTACCCTCCAAAAAATTTCTCTTAGTGCTTTGGCATAACCAGACCTTTAAAAAAGTGTAAATATCTGGCTGTTGACCAGCAAGCAATGCAGAGCACCAATCCAAACCGCTTACAAACACAATCCATGAATACATGGATACCACAGGTCCACCTCCAGCCTGCTTTGAAGGGTGTTTCTCAGCTCACGCCGGCACCAGCAGAGATACTTATCCTAAAATTCCCTGGCAAAGGTTTAGCTTCAGCAGGCTCCACTCCACGCTCTCCACTCTGTTTCCCCACAAGATTTAAGTTGCCACACATCCCAATTGGAAGCATGGCACCGAGTTTGGGGCAATCTGAGTCTTTTTTTTTTTTTAATTCAGATTTTATTTCATAGGAACTATCCCAAAATGTAAAGAGAAAGACTGCCCTAAAGGTGGGTGCTTCCAGTTCCCCACTGGAGAAGCACATTTTTTCCTCAGGGATTTTTATCTAACGTTTTCAGGGAGGGCTGGATGGAGGAACAACCCAGCGCTAACCCCAGGCACAAACTAACGACTCCAGCGAACAGGAGGACGAAGAGACCAACGGCCTGGACTTCTCCCGCTTTGCGCCGCCGGCTCTCACCTCCCCACGGAGGTTCCCAGCACAGCGGACGAACCCACCCCTCCCTTTGACAACCCCCGACCTCCGGCTCGCTCCCGCCGCCGCCACCCCGCGGGGGACGGGGGGCAGGGGACGGGGGAGCGGCGGCCCCGCCGCGCCGCGCCGCGCTACAAGGGCCCTGCGGAATCACCTCGCGGCCCCGCCGCGGTTCCCGCCGCCTCTCCCGCGCCGCGGCCCGTAGCAACCGCCGCCGCCCGCCCAGTCTCGCGGGGCCCTTAGCAACATCGCGAGAGGCTCCGCGAGGCCGCGGCAGCCGGTGACGGGCGGCGGGCGGCGGGGAGCGGAGCCCTCTGCCAGCGCCAGCGCCCTCGGCAGCGCCATCGGCTCGGCACGGGGGAGGGCGGCGGCGCCGGCGCCGAGCGCCCGTGTCGCCTCGTTCCTGCGTCTTAGTGAAAGCGCAGGGTGTCTTAGTAAATAAAAATACTAGCGGTGACGTAAAAATACTAGTGGCGACATACTGCTCTGTGCTCCTCAACTCTTACCCTTGGGAGGAAGAAATGCCAGAAAACACTCCCCCCCTCCCCCCCCACATTCTCGTACAGGTTAATGCACCGCAGAGCTTTGAAAGTGGTTGGGTTTGGAAATGGTTTTCTAGTGGCGTAGCTGTAACAAGCTGGAGATGTGTTGCAGTTAATGCACAGATCATGGTTCGCCATGTCTGCATGTAAAGTGAAGCTTAATTCCTGCTGCTTTTCTAAAGGTTTTGATAATGCCTGATCTTCTGTAATGAAATGTTTTTTGTAGGTGAATCTGTAACCCCTTTGGTTAGGAGAGCTCTGCTTAAATGTAGGTGTTCACTTTCCCACAGTAGAACTGCTACCAAGTTGTGGCCAATTGGTAAAATGCAATAAAACTGAGGATTTGGGAATTGCCATTTACTGAGACTTACTGTCTTACTGTTAGTTCCTCATTGATTTTGATCTGTGGAGCCTCCCTGGTACTTCTAGCGCTCTCCTCCAAAGCTCTTACAAGTGTCCAGTGCCCTCAGATGTCCACAAAAGAGCTCTGTCTCACTGCTCCGCTGACTGCACCACGCAGAGGAGCAGGATCTTCGTTAAACTTGGATGAGGTGATTCTTGAATGTCATCCAGCTATGCTGGACCCTTCTTCTCTCCAGGGATGTCTCCCATGAGGTTCTTACAAGCAGATTCTTGAGCAAGTCTGCTCTCATGAAGTCCTGGGTTATAATCCTGCTTTTTGTCTTGTTCCTTCCTCACGGGATTCTGAACTCAACCATCCTGTGGTCGCTTCAGTCAGTGCTGCTCACTGACTTGCTGACTTGCCTTCCTTGCTCATGAGATCCAGCAGAGCAGCTCTCCTTGTCAGCAATTCATTCACCTGTGTTAAGAAATAGCCATCAGTGCACTCCAGAAATCTCCTAAATTGCTCATGCCCTGCTGTGTTGTCCCTCCAGCAGATGCCAGAGTGGACCACAGGTTGTTCAAGTTCCCCATGGGAACCAGAGCCTGTTAATGTCAGGCTTCTTCCAATAGTCAGAGGAAGGCTTTTCTTCCTTATTCGGTGGTCTGCAACAGATCATAAAATCATAGAATTGTTAAGGTTGGAAGGGACCTCTAGAGATCATCTTGTCCAACCCCCCTGCACACGCAGGGTCACCAGATACCCAACACAGTGTTGCCGATACTGGTCTGCCAGCTAATCCTGACTCGCAATCTGTCACCCATCCCCAGGCAGCACTGCGCCCTCCCATGGACTCTCATACATGTGCCAGCTCCCCCTCCTCACTATCCCAGCCTGTCCTCCATAAAGAGCCTGTGCACTCTCCAGCTTTGTGAGCTATCCCACCATGTCTCCATGTGCCCAGTGTAACTGTGTTTTTATGGCTGTGCACAAATTTCTCATTTCTCCTGTTTGCACCCTTTGCTGTGTGCATTACTGTATGGGCACTTCAGAGAAACACTCTTGCACACTGGTTTTCCAGAGAGGGTGTGAGAGCTTTCCCCACAGGGCTATCGCATAGGCACTTCTTTGTTGCCTATTTTCATGCATATGCTTGTGGTGATTCCACTTCTGCCCTGTTGATTACGGTGTTGTTTACTAAGTTCCCCAAATTTAGAGGAATAAGTAGGTTTTGATTGCTCATTGCATCGTGATTTGTTCATATGAACTGTAAAGGACACTGGTCCTTTCAAATAATCTCCAATGTTCCATTTCACAGAGCCTGAATTTGTGCCTATGCACTTGAGGGAAATGCTAATGCATTTCTACAGTGACTAAATGGACATGAGACTGTCAGGTTGGATCACTTAGTACTTTCACCTCTACTCGTAAGGCCTGTGCAAGGTCTGTACTAAAGTATGTACGTAGAATTTACATGTGTTCAGTTAGAAAACTTCGATAATTATGGCTTTAGTCTTAAGATACATCAGATGAGTTTGTACCTGGCCAGTGAGAGCTAAGCCAAGATAGGTCACAGACAAGAAACAAAAAATAGAAGTTGGGTCACTTCTGTATGTAGTGTGGAGTTATACTTTAGTTTTGCTAATACTACGTAAAGAATGAAGATCTTACATTGTTATTCCTGATTTCTTACTTTCGAGGAAAACAATTCGAGGAAACTGACAAGAAATCAATAGGACTCTCACATAACATTGTAAAGCAACAATAACAATTAGGAGATTATAGGAATATAATTTTATTTAGACATAATTAGAACTTCTATTGATAAGAAAATGTAGTGAATTTAGATTCTTAATTTCCAGCTATATTTTATGAAGAAGTTTGTAGTAGATACTCTGTGCATGTTTGGAAAAATAAAAAAAAAATAAGGCTTGAACAACCTACATTTTCCTTGTAGAATTAGCTAGTGGGGCTGAGGATCAGTACATCAGATAAAATCTACATTGAAATATAGATTTAAATATAGATTCTACATTTCAGATGTAGAAACTGAGAGGTAATTGTCCCGAATCTTAACATTTCAATGAAAAGTTAAATTTCCAAGTGAAAATCAAATGGTTTTCTGATCCACAATTTTTTCTAGGTGAAACTTCAAGGAACTGAAGACATATGTGTCACTGAGTCCTAACGGCTTAAGGCAAATCTTTCAGCATTGGTGTCCTGCTTTTTTTTACTGGCAAATGAGGATAATAAAATTAGCTTTATATGCCATTATGAAGATTAATGTCTCTATTTGAAATAAAACACAATAACCCAAGTGTCATCACAAATTTATCTTCTAGTTGGGGACTTTTCTGTCATGGGTTTCCTGAAGGTGGCAGCAATACTCAACAGTTGTATGTTGGTTGACTCTTGAACCTGTTGAGATGGAATATTGTAATTGTTTTAATGTAAATGTATAGAAGAGCAGTTCTGATAGGACTTTAAAATACTCATCTGAATTAATAAACAAGAAACTACATACAAGTAGGTGCCTATTTATTATTATTTATACCTTACAAAAAATGTGATTGCACAGATGCTAGTTGTGCACATACTATGAGCAATAGCAGAGTAAAATATGAAGAAAATATGTTGACTGGAGAGGAGGTGTTGTTTGTTCTTCTGTCTGGTAAAAAATAAATGGCCAAAGGAATATACGTAAAGTAAATATTTAATATTAATTAATTAATAATAATTAATTATTAATAATGTTCCTCCGCAGGTGCAGGACCCTGCACTTGTACTTGTTGAACCTCATGAGGTTCCTCTCTGCCCAACTCTCCATCCTGTCTAGGTCTCTCTGAATGGCAGCACAGCCCTCAGGAGTGTTGGCCACTCCTCCCAGTTTGGTGTCATCTGCAAACTTGCTGAACGTGCACTCGGTGCCCGTGTACAAGTCATTCATGAGCAAATTGAAGAGCACTGGGCCCAGTACCGACCCCGGGGGGCCACGACTGGCCACAGGCCTCTAACCAGACTTGGCCTCATTTATCACCAGCCTCTGAGCTCTGCCATCCAGCCAGTTCTCAATCCACTTCACAGTCCACTCATCCAGTCCATACTTCCTGAGCTTCCCCATGAGGATGTTATGGGAGACTGTGTCGAAAGTCTTGCCGAAGTCAAGGTAGACAACATCCACTGCTCTCCCATCACCCATCCAGCCAGTCACCTCATCATAGAAGGCTATCAGGTTCGTCAAAAATGACTTCCCCTTGGTGAATCCGTGCTGGTTACTCTTGATCACTTTGTTTTCCTTGACATGCCTAGAGATGGTCTCTAGGATGAGCTGCTCCATCACCTTTCCAAGGATGGAGGTGAGGCTGACCAGTGTGTAGTTTCCCGGCTCCTCTCTCTCACCCTCTTTGAAGACTGGAGTGACATTGGTTTCTTTCAGTTCTCAGGCACCTCTCCCGCCCTCCATGACCTCTCAAAGATGATGGAGAGCAGCTGAGCAATGACCCCCGCCTCCCTCAGCATTCTTGGGTGCATCCCATCTGGGCCCATAGATTTATGGGTGTCCAGTTTGCCTAAATAATCCCTAACTCAATCCTCCTTGCCCAGTGGATAGTACTCTTCTCTCCCGTTTCTCTCACTTGTCTCTGGGCTCTGTAGTTCATGGAGACTAATCTTAGCCGTAAAGACAAAAGCAAAAAGCCATTTAGTAACTCTACCTTCTCTGCATCCTCCATCACCAAGGCATCCTTCCCATTCAGCAGCAGACTAACATATTCCCTAGTCTTCCTCTTGTTGCTGATGTATTTGTAGAAACCCTTTTTGTTGTCCCTGACATCTCTCGCTAACTCTAATTCCAAACAAGCCTTGGCCTTCCTCTTTGCATCCCTGCATTCTGTGGCAATGTTCCTATATTCTTCCCCTGTGGCCTGGCCCTTCTTCCACATTACGTACGTGCTCTTTTTCTCATTAAGTTTACCCAGCAGCTCCTTGCCCATCCACACAGGTCTCCTGCCCCTCTTGCTTGACTTCTTTCTTGTCAGAATGCACCCATCCTAGCTTGGAGAAAGTGGTGTTTGAATATTAGTCATTTCTCCTGGACTGCCTTTCCTTCTAGGATCCTGGCCCAGGGAATTCCTCCAAGGAGCTCCCTGAAGAGGTCAAAGGCCATGTTAGATATCTGTGAGACCTTTATGCCTGCAAGTCTGCTTTTAGCTCCGGATTTGCTCTGACAATGCAGCATCCCGCACAGGTGCCTCTAGCTTTGGTACTTTTGTCTCACAAAGGCCACTTCTGAGTAAAGGACTTGCATGCGCTATATAGTCTTCTTGCCATTAGAGGCACAGAGCAGGTACAGAGGTTTCTGTCTTAATGAGTTCAAATGCACTTCCAAAAATGTCTTTGATTTGAGGACCTGAACATCTCACCCTGCGAGAAAGGTAAGGAAGAATGCCACTGCTTTGAAATACAAGTACATATGTGAGTGATTCCTCACATAAAGGGACATGGAATAGGAAAGCTACAATTTAAAATGTGTGTTGATCTTACAGTGTGCTTCCTAAGACATCTATTCAGCAGACCTGGTGGTCTTTTGTTCTGTCTGTACATAAGGACTCCCATGGGTTAGAGTCTTGTCCTCCCCAACTACTGTCCATACTTCCTTTTCATCTTTTTTACAGTATCTCTGATCAATAGTAACTTGTGTCAGATTTTCTGCAAAGCTTGGCATTAATTCCTGCACCTGCCACACTGTGGTTTCAGAACTTGTTCATCAGCTCTTCTCAGCTGCTGATGTAGAGTTCTGCTTCAGATGCCTACAGTTAGTCCTCTTCAGATTTCTGTCTTCTGTTTACCTAAAAAGTGTCAATGCTTTCAAATCTTTTAGTAGCCCGTTAACCCACCTGTACTCTAAAGCTTGTATAAAGGATTTTCTGTAGAGCAGTCACACCTTCTCTATGCTCTCCTTGCCATTCTTCATATCAAAATTGTATCCACCACAAAATACTAAAACTTTACTTGCCCCGGTTCTGAATATCAATATCAAAAAATCTAATTTTTTCTCTGGAGCACTCTGTAAGAGTGCTTCCATAATCCAAATGTTTGCAGAATCAAACTTCAGGCATTTGCTACTTAACATTTATTTTGTATTATATCATTAATCTAAATTAATATAAATTAATGTAAATAGACTTTCTTTTAAGGGTCTGTTTTGTTTTATTTTTCTCTAGGAACACAGATTAATCTAACCAGATACAAAGCTTCTTCTCTTCATTTCTGGAATTTCTTTAAAAGGATTGAAAAGTAACAAAACTTCGTTCTCAGAGCACCATTTTTATAATGCTCTTAAACCATTTTAATAGTGTTTGCATAATAGGACAGAATTCGGCCTTTTGTTTGCCATGCCATGTTCTTCTGTAAATACGTTATATATAGTGAACATAGAACAATGCCTGCTTTATATTTTTAGCATTTGCATCATAGCAAACTTCACCCAGTAAAGTGATGCTTTAAATAAAAAGCATTGCTTTTTTTTTTACACTGTTTATTTAAATTCAGTAAAGCACTGCATTTACATTTTTTTTTAACTCTCTTTAATTTCAATTAGATTATATCTGGGGTTCTACAAATACATGCATGAACAGTTAATGAGTGCCTTTGCATTAAAAAATCTAGTCTTTAAATGAAGACTGATTTTAAGATTGGTAACGAAATCTGTCGGGTGACAGAATCTCAATGATAACACACAAACATCCCTTAATATAATGAATCTTATTTCTTTAGAGATATAGAAGTTATGTGTTACAATTTTACTTATTTATTTATTTGTTCATGTTAACAGGCCAGACCCATCTATGGTATAATTCCATCAAATTTTAGTGGAATTATGTTAAAGATGATTTTGATTCAGTAAGTCTGTAAATATATTTCTCTGTCACAAGTAATAATACAATCTCCAGGAACAAACAGAATACTTAGTATTTTCATTGGCATTTATTCTAGTGTTCTCGTAGCAGGAGTAGAAGTGCAAAGAGACATGGTTTTAGCAGTTCGGACTCTTTTCAGCAAGGAATAAAACAAAGATTTCTTGGTACAGCTTCTCAGCAAGTATTACAGATTTTGTAATGCATACATTATCCCAACCTAAGTCATTGTCCCAGAAGATTATTGGCAAGGAAGCCAGATTTTACTTTATTTTAGTACTCCAAGAAAAAGCAATTTTCATGAAAGCTGTATTGTCTCCTTCCAACCACTGAATGTTATGGCCTAACATCAAATGTCTTGTTTTATTCTTTATCTCTAAACTAAGAAAATCGGATAGCTTCTATCCAATATAAGATAATATAGGAAAATAGGATAATATCTATATCTCCTCCCCTGCTTTTCTTTATGTCAGAAAAGTCATCTCTTCAGCCTGATTAAAGGACCAACCTCCTCCATCTAGGAAATTTATTTGAACATAACCAGTTTGGCAACTACCTGTTCTTCCAGGGCAGAAGTTTGTGTAAACCCACCAGATGGGAATCTCTTGATTCAGAAGGTATCTTTTTTCCAAGCTTGTGAGTCCTTGTTTAGTGCAGCAGACTTGCAGGTTTCAAATCAGTACCAACTGAGGAGAAAGAGAGCTTTGATTCTGGGATGGGAAAGGCCAGTTAGTGGTGAGAGTCAGGAGCTTCATAGCCTGCCTATATTCAAAGGACATACAAGCACATTTTGATTTTGATTTTGAATCTAATTTTCAGTTCTTTCATATAATGAGTATCTCATCTGTAGAATGGGGTTTGTGAGTTTATGGCCTGATTGAAGGCTGATTAATCTCTCTGGAATTCTTGGATGAGAGCTTGGTAGCAATGCAAAGTGTGCTCATAATGCGTCAGTCAGTTAATATTTTAAAGTCTTTTCCGCTTTTGGGATGCACTTTCGGCTCAGCACAGTTTTCTGGGCTACTACCAGAAAATAAATAGATGCCTGAAAGGAAGGATCCATGTGGATATAAACTATGAGCTGGCATATGTCAATTAACTGATTCATACTGACAGATCTATGACAATTTTCGCCAGTGGAAAATCCACTCTCATTTTCAAGGAGGATGCACTTACTGCTGAGTAGCTCTTGGCAAAGTTCTCAAAAAGCTTTAAAAACATTCCTGCTTAGCTTTCAGCATAATTACACTAGCTTCTTCGATGTTTTATGCTGTTTATAGCACTAAATAATTGTAATGCTATTGTGTTTCATACTCTTTGTTTTACTGTTTATGCGCCAAATGGTATTGACGTATATTATATTGTATATAACTCAGGACAATAAACATAACATTGCAAAATCAGAGTTGCTGCATTTTTTTATTACAGGTAGGTTGCCCACTGTGATGAAAATAATACAAAAATGTTCCCTTTCTTCCTACTTCTTATTCAAGAAATAACCCATGGTAAATTAGGTACAATTTTCATGGAATTTCATACAAACATAGATCTTGTTATAAAGTAGGAAATAAGGTCTGCTAGAATTTTATGGCTTTTACACCTGATTTTTAAAATTAGCTTTTCCTTGTAATGCTCTGCCTCAGAGGGTACTTGGAGATCAGTGTTTAGAGTTGCTGCACATTCTCAGTTGTTTTTAAAGGTAATGAATGCCAAGAATCTCATTTTGCAGACTTGAACTATTTTTTCTTCTCTTATTTACCCATATATAGTATTTGTACAATTTAACTAGAAGGTTCCAATTCCCATCTCACAGGGATTCAGATACCTAGCTGCATTTACGGAGGTGAGTTGTCCTCTGCAGATGATTAGAATTGTTTGCAATATTGGACCAAGAAAAAAAATACACTTCAAGGATGTAATTTTATGCACCTGATTCCAAAATGGGAATTTTGGAAAAAATTGAAAAAAATATGAAAAAAAGGAACTATGAAGTTGCATTTCTTAGACAGCGTATGGGAAGTTTCAGTGACCCAAGGCCCTCAGCTCATTGCTGTTTGCTCATTTGTCTTCCCTCAAAGTGCTGAGCAAACAAACTGCAGGTAGCAAATCTCTCCTGAGGGAGAGAAAGAAGATGAAGATTGCTTGAATAAACTCGGCAAAGCTCCTGATATTCTTTCAGAGTGTACCTTAGCTCTGTATGAGGAGAGACTGGCAGTAGAAGATCTACATATTGTGAATCCTCCAACTTCGGCGACCCCAAGTTGCCTTCTCCCAGCAGAATATCCGTATCAGTAGTCCTTCATCTGACCATAACAGGGAGGGGAAGGAAGTTGTCCAGCACAGAGCTGTTCTGTGCAGTAGAAGATAAATAGCCTGAAGCTGAAGAGGTCATTTGTTTGAATATCTCAAATTGACAGAACAATATACTGGATGAATGTAATGAAATTTATTTCATGAGCTCATTATGTAGAAAGCAAACAAGGCTCAATCCCTTTTCAATAGACTAGCCTAAATTCTTAATTGTGTAATTCACTACTTCATTAGTTCACTAATTAATGCACTTATGAAAAAATAGTTCCCTAGCTGGTGTCAAAACTGCTCATCCTTCCTCCTCTGCCACAATACAGGTGTCCCCTGCACTACTCCTGGAAACACGAGAGCCTCAGCAGTCCGGCAGAGTATCCACTTCACAGCCTGTTTGAGTGAGCTGTACTTGCACCTTCCAGCTCAGGTGTTTGGTCTATAACATCCCCATGGTAATTTCAGTTAGAAGGCAAAATCTTGCTTAATGCTGAAGGGTTTCAGTCTAACAATGAGCTAACTTGTTACTACTTGTAGTGGTTACTACAAGGATAGCAGACTTTGCTCTCGCTCTTGTTGGATATTTTGTGTACGTGTCAGTCTTGCTTAATGCTGCTCGTCACAGCATATACCAGGCCCTAGCATGAGCCAAAGCCTTAGTGCGAGTTAACAGCCACAGGAGCTTGATTCTGTAGCATAGAAAGGCTAAGTAGTGATGGGAGAGTGTCAATATTTCTACTGCCGCTGCTCCTGAATCCAGTGACTATATAAAATGCATAAAAATAACACTAGAGTCAATCCCATCACTTTATTCCTAGTGGAGTGTCCTAGTGATCCTTCAAAATGAAGCTCCCCCTTGTTGATTTTCCCTTCCTCCTTAGAAGGTACTATAATAGGGATAGGATGCCAAGGATATATCATATCTTCCGCATGATATGATATATCAGCGCTCTTTTTCAAGTTGCCACTTACTTTGCATAAATGCTTTTCATTAGACAGATGTAGCAAATTACAACAAATTACAACTTTTGTACACATGGCGTGCAAAAAGGAGTGAAAGGCAAACTTCATCAAAAATGTGTAAGAAAATGCTTAGATGTGCTGTATTTTAGGAGTTTTATCTAGAAGAGAGGCTGCATGATGGAAAATTTCAATGAGCCTTTTACATCATCTATCTGTCAAAGATGATTTGTGTGTTATTTAAAAAGTTAGAAGAACCTGTCATCTCCTAACACTACATTGCTTGTATCAGAGCACCAAAACTCTGTTCATAATACATAATGCAAATTCACTTGTCTTGCATAATTTTTCCAACGTCAGTAATGCCTGCTTTGTCTGGACACTCATGATTTAACAGCAACATAAGACAAATAGAGATACTTTACCTAAATTCACTTTTTCTCTGGATTTATGCTAGTATAACTCAGCTATCAGAAAGAAATCCTATCCATCTACCTTGGTGTTAGAGACATAACCATGCTTGGGACTTTAAAAGGGAGCACAGGGCAGGTTGCATGAAAGAAGGGCCAGCAGAGGCACTCTGCAGTCATCACTATGCAGCCTGCTGCAATTGCCACCGCCACGGAATTTTAAACAGAGCGACTGCAGCTGCTCATTGGGAACAAGCAAAGCTGTTCAAGTGCTGATTATTCCAGAACAGCTTGGTCAAATTAATTAATAATCAGGTGTGAAATTAATGTACACCTTCTGTTTTCCTCTAGTACTTTCCCCATGTTACTAATTTGCTTCAGCATCACCAAGGTATACAGCAGATTTAAAAAAAAAAAAAAAAAGGGAGAGAGAGAGAGAGAGAGAGGCTTGTAGGTATGAGCTAAGCTTCTCCTCAGGTAAACTTTGCAGTATTTACTAGCCTTTTCAGTATTGTAAGGAACTTTGTCTTAGTTCTTTAAAGTATCTGAGTCCTTGATGCTTAAATATTGTTAGTGTCCCTTTAACCAGGATTTGATTTGATGTTAAGAAAAAAAAAAATAGTGTTTTGTCTATGCATTACAGCACTGCATTTTTCCACTGTGGCTTATTCTGTGTGTTTGCACTTAAAGTGCATTGCTTGCAGGTTTTCATATAGGATGTGCTAACAGCAAATAGTGTGAGCTGATGCTAGGGCATTATACTGTGTATAATGTAAAAATGTGTTGCTGCAGGGGTTTTACATTTTTCTGCATGTTAGGCAGAGGTTTTTCCTCAGAGGGAGTTTCTTGTGAATTCTTGCTGTGAGCAATCCATAAGTGAAGCTGACTATAACTGACATCCTTGATATGGGCAAAGAGGTACTTAATTATAGGCCACACCAAAAAAGAGTACACTTTTGTCAAATAATAGTTTTGACCGTTATCTGCCATTCAGGATGTGTAAAGACATGCTGTACCTCTGAAGGTTTCTAGAGTTCAAACTAGAGTTTGAATCTCTGTTCGTCTTTAAAGGTGAGCACAAGGACTTTTCAGTGCAACTCACTGTTTAATATGTGTAAGGCTATAGCCACGCTTGGTTCTTATCTCACGTCATTGGCTCAGACTGGAAGTTTATTTTTCCATAGTCTTACTGACCCTTTGAAGCTTTCGGGGCTACTGGGCAGAGATGAAGATATGCTTAGCGCAACAGCACTGGTGTAAATGTGGAAATTGCATGAGAGTAGATAGAAACCAGTCTCAACTGCTTAAAAAAAAATCAGTTATTTCAACAGTATCATATGGAAGGTTCTATGTAGGACAGAAGAAAATAAGAAATATCTTTTTAAGCAGGCAAATGTCCACAATCCTTTTCCCAGTCTTATTTTTTTCCTAAATATATTTAGTCTGGTAGAGAAGCTTAACAGAAATTCATGAGATTTCTTTTTTACTCATTTTGATTTTATATGCTTCAGAAATTTGCTTTGTTCTCATCTTGTGCTGAAAGTGTTTTTTTTTTTTCCCACAGAATAACTAGCAGATTCTATAAGTCTATATTCTATAAGCTTCTTTCCATGCAGCTTGAGAAAAGCTTTAATTTTGGTTAGCTAGAAACATCAAAATGGAAGAAGATGATGACTTTTGACATAGTATATCTGTCTTTGAAATAGCTCATTTATAATGTAAATAATTGTCCAATCTCTTCTAATTGCACATACTAAGTAAATAATCTGAATAAAGTCAACCTGCATGTCAATAGAGGGACCTTTGTGGTCCCTAAGCGTGTTTATTTTATTGATGTACTAAAAGGTAGCACTTACCTTACTTTGAATTTTACCATCAAAAGATAAAAGAAGAATCTGAAAGGTAAATGCTTAGACTGCTTGTAAACCACACTAAGTATCAGTGATGAGTAATAAGAATATATTCCAACATTTACAAAGGGTAGTATTTGCATATAAATCGAAAGTATCATTTACGTAAAGATTTTTAAAAGGCTGATTCATCAAAAATAAGTTACAAAATAGTTTAGGGTTAAACAAAATCCAAATATCATGGCTGGATTTAAGTGGCTTGATTATACTTTTAAATGTCTGGCTCTGTTTCCACAGTCCTGATAATTTTTGGAAGAAAGAAATTTCATTTATTTCTACTATTTATCCCATTTGAGTAAATATTGTTACAGAAGTGCCTGGCAGTGGGAGACAGACAAAATTTTCCACTAAAAACACTACTGGCCAAATGCAGTGTAGCCCCTGATGAGGGACAGTCCCCTTGGCAGTGGTTACACAGTCTAAGTAAGTAGCCTGTGACTGGCCTTGCAGCCTCCCAGGAAACCGATTTTAAAGCTGCTTTTGTGCAATTAAAGAGAGATGATTAACTCATAAGTTAAATTGCTATTAGCACAAATTGCAGCTCATAAATACAGTTGTCAATATATTCTATTCTGCAAATAACACATTAGTGGATTAGTGGAAGACATGGGTTTTTTTAAAACATTATAATGACAATTTTGTTAAGAACTTTCTAACTATAGAGTAGTCTGACTTTTCCCTAAGGATTTCAAGGCCTGGTATAGATGGATAGTTTCAGAGATATATATGGCTTCCTTCTGCAGAAGGAAACTTTGAAATGTTTGTCACAGTTGCAACTAATCACAATCTTGCAGATTCCTTGCTGGTTTTGTAATAAAAAATTAGATTAAGCCCCTCTAATAGTTTCTATCAAACGGAAGAGAGCATGAGTAGTAAAAGGAAATGGAGATACAATTAATGCAGAATTAATAAATATAGCAATATTTTATGTTTTCATCGAGCTCTAACAAAATTGTCTTAGCTGTTTGATTTTTGCTGGATAAGTGTGTCTGGTAGAGAGATGGCAGGCATTCCTGTACTTTTGCATATGACATGGGCCATGTCATATGCGAAGTTTTCATGGCAGAATCAGTTGCAAGCCTCTGTTTATATTGGGAATTGGGCCCTTGCCAGGGAACAATATTCAAATTCTCTAAATTTAATAGAAGGACAGAAACAGAGACACATGCTTCGAATTTTCTTCCACTTGAAGTTGGTAGCAAGTGTTGAGGCCCCCAAACCTGCCGTTCTGAGGTGAATGGTTATGCCACTGAGTATGTGTCAAAAGGAGGAAGTTGGCTGTCATCCTTCATCCTTTTGACTCCTCATGGTAGATTTCCACCGTACACACACAATTCCCCATTAATTCCTTATTCGTGATGTTCTGGTTCTGTAGCTCCGAGATTAAGCAGCATTGTGATGCACTTGCAGTGTCTCCAAGCTGATGAAATGCAGGCAGGTGAGGTGTGACACAGGTGATCTCTGCTGTCTGTGGTCTTTTTAAATCAGTACTGAAAAGTTACCTTGCCTGCAGTGTTTCTTTGTTTTTCCCTTTCCCCCCCCACTTTTTTTTTCCTCCTCCCTCTTCCCTTTGTAAGCTGATTTAGTCCTTATAACATTTCTTAGGAAAGGCCAAGCCATGAACTCTGTTCAGCTGAGATAAATATAAGTCTTGCCATGTTTGGAATAATAGCCTGTAAGGCGGGGGCAACTGAAAAGCCTTAAACTCCTTTTCCTTAATAATGTCCCCAGCTGCTTTTAAACAGGCTTCTGGGGCAAAAAGCCAGGAATACATTTCTTTTTGACACCCTGTGGTAGCTGCTTTCAGTGCTTATGTGAGGAAAAAAAGAACCAAATGTCATTATCTATTGAAAAAGATCAAACATGAGAATATATCAGTCTTTTTTCCTCGTTTATCTTGTCATATACATTTCCAGAACATTCCTGTTCGTATGTAGTTCAGAAAGTTATGGGTTCTTAACAATTTGAAACTTGCAGCATTATACTGTATATTACTATACAATGTATTATTTTTATATGTCTATAATTTGCATTATTATTTTTCTTAGAATTGGTCTGCTTATTTCTCTTGCCATCAAAACAAAGCAAAGGTGGAAGGTCTTTAAGAAAAAATATTTTGTTATCCTTGTTATCTCTGAATTTTTAATATGTACCTAGTGAAAAGGAAATGGAGAGAGATTCATATGGTCAGTAGTGGATCTTAAATCTACGCAGCTCTAATCGGAGCTCTGCACAAGTGCTGCCCCTGCACTTTTTATTCCCCTCTTCTGTGCAGTTCTCTCCTATCTCGTCCTTGCTATTCCTTGGCTCAGCCTCTGGCAATCACTGCCTTCCTGCAGCCCTACCAATTTGGAGCAGAGCCCAGTGTGTGCCACTACCTTAGATGTACTTCAGAGAAGAAAACCCAGCAGTTGCTTTTCTTCTTTGCAAACCCTGCCTCGAGTCCTTCTTTCTTAATGTTCTTCTCCCCTGTTTAGGCATAGGGAGATTCGCTCTTGCCCTCTGGGCCTCCGTGAATTTTGGGTGCTAGCCAGATTGTCATTTGATTGTGAGTGAAGGCCAGGATGTACTTAGGTCAGTGGAGAGACTCCTGATGATTTTAGAGAAGTTTGGTAGCATCTCTGAGACCACAGGGCTAGTTGCGTTAGTGAGAATTTCTTTCTGTACACTGTAGTAACCATATCCAGCAATCCTAAGGAATGTAAAAGCTCACTGTAATCCCCAGAGAATGTATATACTGTTAAAAGTTAGTGGTAGCTGGAGCTACAGTGAGGAGTTCTGACTGAACTCTCATGTTGAGCCATGTAAAATCTAATTACCTCTTCAATAATGGTATTAAGAAATGTTGCTATCTTTTCACACGAAAAAATATTTTTTATGAAGGTAGTGGCCAACAGATTTATATATCTATCCCCCTCAAAAAGAGCAATTTTACAAAGATGTCTCATGTACTAAATGCAACTATGCAACTTTCTGTAGTCATTCCTCTAGGAATTCTCATTTTTATCTTTTTTTTTCCTGATATTTAGTCAATTCTTTTCAGCATTATCTTTTACACATGTCTTTTTCAGATTAACATATTTGAAATATTTAAAGTATTTGAGGCTGTAAGCTAATTCTAAACCTATTCATTCAAATTTCAATATTTGATGGATAAATTGATGCAATAATGTGATCATCTGTGGGATGCCCATAAATATCTGTGGGTTAGTGAACTATTGTAGAAATAACTTTACAAAGTTTGGAGCTCCTAATTTTCTTCTTGGCATGTATCTCCTAACATTGCACACCTACGTATTCATGAGTGAGTTGTTGATTTAACTTTCAGAAAAAAAAATCTCTTTCCTATATGAATGTGTTTTGTCAATTACTTTTCAGCTCAAGATACAATTTTGCCATTTTCTAGGCTTCAAGAGTAAATCAGAAAAATTCTCCTGGGTCTTGTATTTCTTTCTAATAACTAGAGTCTAGTATGTTTTTAAATTCCTGGGTGTGTGTTATGCTGGGTCTGTTCTTTAAAATTATGTCAGATGAATAATGTATAAAATACATGCAAACTGATCCACACATGAGGCTTTGTTTTTGGTATTTATAATATTTCACTCTTTCTTGATTCATTGTGATTTCTTTACTGTAATTTTTTCTTCTTCTATATCTCTGTCAACTGATCTTTCAGAAGGAAAAAAGGGGGGCTGCAACAATGATAATTTTGTAATTTTAAACAGCCAAAAGACACAGTCAGGGAATCATGTGTGTCAGATAAGCAGTTTGTTCAGTGCTAACTGTGAATTGAAGCCAGGAGAGAAGACAAAACTTCATGTCAAACCCAAGTCCTCAAATAATTTATCATATCTGATTCATGATATACAAGATTCATGATATTCATGAGTCCAAGAGAACAGGAAAGCAAATGAACGTAAGAAGATAATCAGACATTCAGGCAGGAAAATGCCCCATCTGCTTCTCAGTTTCGGGCTTGGAGAGGTTTCCTGTAGGTCTTAAACACACACAAAAAAACATGTCTTGCTTTAACACATACTCAAACCCATGTCAATGGAATTTGAGAAATGATCGTGAAAAACCTCTGTGATTTTTATCATAAAACAACTAAGAAACCATTGTATTTCTCTGGAAATTAGTATGACCTTCTCTCTTTTCTTTGTCGCATGAGGAGAAGCCATTGACATGATGTTTCCTTTCAGAGGGTGCTGTGTATCAGTAACAAGATTGTTCATTTGGGTGTTTCTTAAGCAAGAGGGCATTTCTAAATGTTGGCAAACATTCTTAATGTAGCTTAGATCAGAATTGTGTTTCTTAATTTCTGGGAAATTCACTTCAGAAATTCTTTCAAGAATAAGGAGTTTTAGAGAGCAATGTCTTATTATTAATTATTATGATTTATTAATTTGTTCATGTGTTAGTCTAGGTCCCTGCTGGATATTTTTGGGGTCATAAATTTGTGTTTTGGATATGGCTCTGAGGACCAGCATTTGAAGAAAGGATCTCTACTAAATACAAAACTTTAAAAGTGAAGAAAACTCAATTATTGTCTTCCTTAGACTGTAGGTGTCCTTCCTTGGATGAACATGTGTGATAGTCTGCAGCAGTTTTATGAGAGAGATAAAGAGACACCACTGAACAATACAAATAAGATGATAAAAGTTGTTTCAAGGCCATGAAAGGCAGGAGATATTGAAAAGCTAAGCATCCTAAATGATCAAACCAGGTGGTTTACCTATGAGTAAAAGTAAGAGGATATGCAGGAATTTTTGTCTGTGTTTTTGTTCAAAGAAATCTTCTTGAAAAATATTGAATAGATTGCATGAAAAAAGATGAAGGACTAGAGGTTTGAATTGAATAGAATGTAAGCATTTTCGTTTGCTTTTTAAAACAAATATTTTCTGCAGATTTGACCCGGTGCTCCAGAGATTATCACGGTTCCTAGGAATACTGGTAATAAATAAAATGAGAAATAAAATGTTTCATAATATCACCTTTTGCAATTTTGTCCACTTTATTTCAAAGGTGGTTGAGCAAATGTGCCTTTGGAGACCAACCACTGAATTTGATTCAATAAAATTATTCTAAGCATTGAATTTGACCTGTTGGCTCATTCATGAATTCCATATTTATTTATGTTGGAATCCAAGCCAAATGAAGTCAGCTCTTCAATGAGTGCGGCAGAGAATATCTCTTGCTGGACAAATGTTGAGGTCTTATACAAGTCTTGAAGTAAAAAGTTAAGAGCTCAGTTCCTTAGAAACTGTATTCTTATTTTTCTTGGGTAATGGCACAGTTAAAGTAGCCATCAGAAACATATTTAAGAATGAAAATTATTTTGCTTCTGCTTCCTATATTGACACTTAATATTCCTAACTCTAGAGTGTTAGGTTTCAACTCCTCTTATCAGTGGGGGGAAACCTAGTTAAGTAGGGATTACATATCTTGGTTTCCTAACACTTTATTAACATTCTGTCAGCTTTTTCTCTGAGGCATTTTCAGTTCATATTATTTGCATGAGGATTTTGAGGGAAAGGAGTGGTTAAAGCAGTCTCTTATCTTTTTTTTCTTTCTTTCTTTCTTTTTTTTTTTTTCCTGTTAAATTCTGTCTTGCTTCTGCTGAGGTATAAATATTTGAAATTGCCATTTCCATTCTTTCACCCATGAACCATGGGAAAAAATTATGGCAGCAAACCAGATATTCAGAAACCACGAAGCTCCTTAGCTTGGCTGATTCAGAAACCAAAGCAGAAACAATTTTTCATTCTAATGCAATGCATGTACATTGCCAAAATATATTTTGAAGCAATGGAGGAAGGTTTATGTCCAAATCTGATGCAGGAAATCCTCAAAACCCCTCTATTCCCCTGCAGTATGATATATAGATGGAAGAGAAGAAAATCCAGCTTCCTCTTATCTATCCCCAGGCTTTTATATATGCAGAAGAGATAATTACTATTCCTGTTTTTATCATATAGAGCTATGGGGGTAGGCAGAAAGAAAAGTTATGACAAAATTAGTTTGGGATGTGACACCAAATCTAGGAGTAAAGCTTAGCAGCTCCATATCTGCTCTCTATCCCTCTCTTTTGCTTCTGCTAGGAGCCTCAGGCATTTTCAAGGGCTGTATTGCTCTAGGTATTGTCTGAACACAGAACTGAAAGACAATTCCTGTCACAGTGTGCAGTTAGGGCATAAAAATAATAGTTGCAAGCAAGAAGACAAATGCTGAAAAAATATTCTCAGACTTAAAAAAAAATGAACCCTTAAAATTTGCAAATGTCAGATTAATATTGCCTTTAAAACCATCTTCCAGACATCTCAGCAGGCATTCATGTATAGTAGGACTGGCCATATACCCCAAACACAGGTTTAATGCACAAATGGATGCACTAGCAATTGTAAGCATAGTATTTTATAAACTTTTTCATGTTTAATATTTCAAATCATAGATCAGGTTGTTTTAATAAAAATAGTCAAGAGCACACATAAATATATTTGTACAACTCTAATAATAAATGAAACTAAATGCATTATTTTGATAATTATTTCAAGTGACTGCATTATGCAATATCTTCTGGGGAAAAAAAAGCGAAAACAAACAAAAAACAAACAACAACAAAAAAAAACAACAAAAAACGTTGCATCATGGAGTGAGTTCTCTTGGAGCACATTTCAGGACAGTTGAAGAAGGTCTCTGGAAACAGCCAGCATCGATAGATGGACAAATAAAGCCTGGCCAGCCTGATCATCTTCAGTGTCAAAATCACTGTTCTGTGGCAAGGGGAGAACAGCAGATGTCACTTTTGTTGGCTTTAGTGAGGCTTCCAACAGTAAGTTGTCTGAATGGGTGGGACAATTAGATGTATACAAAACAACAACAGCAAAAATAGTTGGATGGGGCTCTGTTCTGTTTATTATTATTGTCAATAACCTGAAGAAGGTGATTTACTGTGCTCTTGTCAAACTTGCAGATGACAGCAAACTGGAAGGAGCAGTCAATGGCCTCAAGGATGGAAGCCATGGGGCTCCAGTGACCAGTGAACTGCACAGGGACCAGCAGTGCCCAGGGCTGTATGAGCAGGGGCATGGCCAGGACATGGAGCATCCCATGTACATGATGCTGATTAAACCACGTCTCAATTCTTGAGACTTCCAGTCCAGGGGGGAGTCAACAAATCAAAGCAAGCTTGGCGGAGGACACAGCACTGGTGGGGACTGCAGCCCTGGCCCTGTGCAGGGAGGCTGAGGAGCTGAGGCTGAGTCAGCTCAAGGAGAGATGGATATGAGGACATGGCACACTCAGAGCAGCAGGAAGAGGGCGGGACAAGAGAACGAGGGGGCAATGGGCAGAGGCTGACACGAGGAGGGTTCAGATGAGATGGACGGACAAGCCTTTTTTTCTCAAGGACAGGCCGAGAGTGGAGCCAGTTGTCCTAAGAGCTTTTTCTGGCTCCATCCTTGGAGGTTTTCAGAACCAGCTGGACACAGACCCTGGGTCTAGACATGCAGCTGAACCAGCCTGAGCTGAACCAGAGACCTCCTGAGCTCTCTTCCAGCCTGAAGTATTTATGACCCTCCGATCTGATATTTTTTTTGGTTAAGATTTCTAATGAAATGATGGGTCTGTGGCTAGTCCTGAACTGCATAGGAGATGTCACAGACCTCAGGACTTAACTGCTTTTTCTTCGTCCAGTCTTTGGTGGTGATTTTTGATCCTTGGCAATAGCTGCATTCTGAAATGGAAACGTTTAGAAATGATGCTAGTTCTTTGATTTGAAAGGCTTTTCTTACCATGTAAATAATTCTAACTACTCACCTGAGATATCAGACACCACAGAAAAATCTATTAAGAGTGAGTAATATGTGTTACCTCACCTGAAAATTTAATCTACTGTGGGCTCTGAACAGTTTTAGAAGAGGCCTTGATTTTTTTTTTACGTAAAATAAAAAATGAAATTGAAATAGAAATAGACCTGTTTACTAAAAATGCTAAATGTCAATATTACTTATTAAAAATAAATTCATTTCCCAGAATGTGCACTGAGTCAGAAAAATTCGTTGTGAAACCAGCTGAAGACAAGAAGCCAAATCCCGCACTGAAAGGCATGCATGCAGGTATCATTGACTGGGAACAGGATTGGCTCAGAGCATGGAAATGAGTAAAGCTTTGCCAAGTGAACAAAAACCAAGCCAAAATTCAGAAACCACATCACAAGCACACTGTGCCTGTGGCTTTGGTCTGGTGGTCTCCTAAAGTGAAGGAGAACAAGGAAGCATGAAAGCGGCAAGACACAGATGTGTCTGCAGGACAGTGAGCAGTGAGAGGGTTGTAGCATAGAGCCAGGTTGCCTCACTGTCCACAGCTCCTTGGAAAGTTGAAACTGAACTGAAAAAGTTTGGCTGTGCAGGCTGTACACACACTGTGCAAAGTAGCAGGGTAAAAATGAAAACCATCAAAACATAAAATTGTCCAGATCTTGTCCAGATTTGTCCAGGACAAAGCAGGTTGTTTAGCTAATGTCTATTTGGTTGAGAGTTTGGTGGGACAGTGCAGTGGAGAACCTTGAAAGAAATTTGTAAGAGAATTGTATTCTTAAGAAAACTGTATTCCTGCAGTTCTTTTTCCTTGGCTATGAAATCTTTTTCAGTTGTTTTTAAGGGAGCCAGATAATAATGAAATCTTACCTTCTCAGTGTTCCTGAGCAGGTGTAAAGCTGCAGATAACACCAATCAAGTCTAACAGGACTAGCATGATAGTGCTGCAGTGATAGCTGAGCTCTCTTTCAGTGCTGGTGACAGTTCAGTACAGGCTGCTTGCCTTGATAATTTTTTTGTGGGAAAAAAACCAATGAGGTGACATTGTGAGTCTATCTTAAGCTGGTCAACTTAATTCAAAGGGAAAAATATTATCTATACAAATGAAACTATACATAATTTAAATCCTAAATGTCTTCCCTTCTGAGCACAAGGTGCAGGCATGGGTAATCTGATCCCTGGGCATCAGCCACAAGATCCCTGCTGAATCAACAGGTCTGGGGGATTTTTCTCTTGTTAATGCTGTACTATGCCTAATTAGATGCACTGTATAGCTAACCTTGTACAGCCTTCCATGCTCATACCAGGCATGGGGCCCTGCATTACTTGTGTTAGAGATAACACTCACACCATTTAACATAGAACACCTCTCTATGAAATGCTCAGCTTGAATTGGTATGAAGAAAAGAAAACCATAGTGCATTGAAGAAAGCAAAGAGGCAGCTGCATAGGATGCAGAGCTCAGGAGAAACTTCCGACAGATCAGAGAAAAAGACTGAAAGAATGAACTGGCCATAAAGGTCCTGCTTCTCCCATCGGAGGTGACGCTAAGCCAATGCCACATTCTGATTTTATGGATTCAGCAACTGAGTATATTAAGCACTGACTGAAGTATCATAGCGAGATGAGCTTTCCACATTTGCTGTGTCTTTATAATGGATTTTGTAAATAGTCTTGGTGTCTTTGCTTCTCTCTGCGGAGGCTGCCTTTCTGTCTCATAGCAAAACTTTCATTGTAATGATGTAAATGGAAGGGAAGTATGAAAAATTGATGAGGCCATGTGTTTGCTTTTAAAAACCACCAGGGAATTACAAATTTGTTAGGTATAACAAAACAATTTGAAAGAAAATACTTTTTCTCTGTTAATTTGGAAAAAAACAACAACAAAAGCTATACAGACACTACATTACTGTTTCACCTTCTCCAGTACAGCTTCTTGATGGTCTTTTCCACACTGACCTCATTTTGCATGTTTCTTTTAGCTAAGATTTTGCATTAATTCTGAGCTTCCTGCATTGTTCAGTGCAGTTGTATCCCTTTGGGAGCAGACAGCCCTCGCTCCCCCAACAAAGTCCTCAAATGGAAGAAAGAACAAAAATAAATTTTACTAAAGTTACTAAAGTAACTAAAGTTACTACTAATGTCATACATTAACATATACTGTCATAGAATTAGAGAAGGAAATAGCCCATCATATCGACCTTACAAGAGGACATTATACTCTGTATAGATCCCCTGCACGTTAAGTAAGTGACTGACCCAGCAGTGATCTGAGAACATTGCAAAATCTTATCTGCAAGCTTAGATCCTGTTTGCGTCTGCAGACTGCGTGCTGAATTTACAGTCAAAGCTGAAAGCCCTTTGAAAGCTGGCCCTTAAGGTCATATCTGCTATCCTCATGCCTGTCAAGGATTTTTCCCCCTATGGGATATTTCATGAGGGTTTTTTCTAGTCCGTGCTGGTTTTGTTATGTTTTTGATGTGGCTGAAACAACAACCTTTGGGAAAGGACAGATAATCAGATTTACATTCTGTTTAGCTAGCTGCACTGCTTCTGTCTTGAAATTAACTCCCAGTAGAGTTCTCTACTCTGCAATTCAATATCTTAGTATCCAATCATCTTTCATGCTAAACAATAGCAGTGCTGAAATCCCTAGAGGAATTCAGACAGACTCTGACAGTTTTCTTTTTCATTGTAGATCTTTACTTGGATTAAGGTGTGTGGCTTTTACCTTGTTAGACCTTAATAATTTGTTTTATTTTTTTTTTTCAGACTTCTGCAAACATCTGGGAGGTGGGAGGAGACTTGATATTTCTCAGGACAATGAGGGGTCTGTCTTAGAAGAGAAAGTCCCTCTCTGTTTAAGGTTTTTCTAAGGGTCAGGTTCTAATCTCTTCTGGTTTCTTCTTTTCCATACCTGGATCCCTGTATGAGGAACTCTGTACCTATACTCTAACAGGCTTTGTCCTATGCTTTGTATACATTTAGCACATCTCTTCAAAAATATCAGATTGTCAATACTGAGCTTGCTTAGGTAAAATATTTTCCCACTACTTTCTCGATGATCAAGGTTCATTACTTTACCAGAAGACAAAATACAAAGTGAATTAACTGGATTGTGGTCCATGTTCAGTCATGGATTTGTAGACCCCATGTTATGTAGTTTTTCTGCTAGAACACTTTTGGTATGCAACTGCTTAGCCCTTTCTCCTTGACAGACTCTGTGGGACACAAGTGCACTCACATGAACGCGTAACTCAAGCAGGAACTCTATGTCTGAATATTCAGTAGCTGTTTTTAATGTTTGAGTGACTTTCAGTGATTCCTCTGAGGAGCTTTGCCCAGAAGGAATGAATCCTGACATTCGCAATATCCTTCTTTTTCTCCACTCTTTTGGCTCTTGCAGTACTCACTAGCGCTCACTTCAGCTCTGACTACATTGAGGCCATTCATTTCCCTATCACCAGTATTAAGAAAGAGAATACAATTAGCAATTAATAAGAGCATTCTGTTTAGTGACAACTTCAAAGGGTTGAGTCTTATAAAATTGCTTACTGCCTTAGCTGGGCTCTTCGTGATTGAGTATCAGCAAACTCTATTGGCTATGTGAAACAGTGCTGTGCAGAGCTTTGCAGTGCAAAGCCATCTTGCTTGGTATTTGTCAGTTTTGATTGGCAATGAGGGCTGTAAAAGTACCCTGCAAATGTACAGAACATGCTTTAGAACAATATTAAGATAATCATGAGAAAATAATCATCTCTTAGTAAAATCTAGCTTTTGTTCTGGAGCAGTGTACCTCCTAGTTCCCAGTAAAATGTCTTCTTTTGCTATAATGCAATACATTATTGTGGCTAATGTTTTCCAAAGACTTTTTTTTTTCTTTTTTTCCAGCGGGGGTACTCTATGATCTCCCACATCCACTAAAAAAAATAGGACATATAACACTAAACTTTTTATTGGAATAAGTACAGAAAAATTTGCAGGAAGACAGAATGCAGATGCTTGGGGCTTCTAGATCAAGCTCAGAGGTACTTGCTGACTTCAGGAGTCCACTGCAAGTGCATTTTTTAATGAGAATTTTGGACTGTAGACTTGAAGAGTTTGATCTGGCTGCTCAAACACAGATATCTAGTGCATTCATTTGAAACATGCTAGGGAACTTGGTGGGTGCTTGGTACATGAGATGGGTAGATATGACACAGGATCAGTGTCACAAGATCCATGCTTTTCTGGGGCAGCACTTGGAGCTGAGGTAGGCACCTAAACATAACATGCAATTCAATTGACCTTTAAGGGTGAGTTTCACATTAAGAAATTTGCATTTAAACATGAACATGCTGATGTCTAAATGTATCTCAGGTGACTTAAATTCCTATATCTGTTC
Source organism: Tinamus guttatus (assembly GCF_059628265.1). NCBI lineage: Eukaryota > Metazoa > Chordata > Aves > Tinamiformes > Tinamidae > Tinamus > Tinamus guttatus. The sequence continues at coordinate 526,537 of NW_028288675.1, forward strand.
ATCATGAGCAAGCTAATGCAACCAATGTTTTTCAGAGAATAAATGAGCTGACCAGCCAACAAGGGACAAATTCGTTTGTCTAAAAATGGCATTTGGTACCATCTGAGTTGACCTTACATATGAGACGTCTGTGACATCCAGCTGCTTCAGATATGCCCTGCCTCGCATTTGTCCAATAATATGTCTTAAGTGTCCTACAGCATCTCAAATAGTAATAGCTGACTCTTTGTAACCTCCGTATATTTCTTTTGGGTGAACCTAAACTGAAGGTGAGGTTTAAGATAAGGAGAATTTACAGGCAAGCATTGCTAGAGGGCTGAGCATTTTTTTCTAGTAATTGTTGTACAGTCTTCTCCCAGTCCCAAAGAGAGGTCTTGGATATCTTAGGTTTTTCAAACAACACTAACCATTTATAAATATAGATGGCTTCACCACCTGCAACACATGCAACTAAATTTCCATCCTTAAAATCTGCATAATTCCTATTTAGGCTCCTAAGTCCTGGTTAAGAAGCAGATCATGGTCATTTAAGTCTAATATGTCAATTCAGTCTATTTGCTTTTCAGTAATATCACACATTCCTGTTAATTTTAAGGCACTTTGTTTGGAAATGAATTCTAATGAGGGATCAGAGGCATGAACACAGAAGTTAAATGAATTAAAAACAATCGACTCCTTTCCTTATGGTTAAAACAAAATGCATGAACTTTATGAGCATGGGCATGAGTTGATCCATTTAGCATTGCCAGTGTCTTATTTAACATGCTTTTATAGCACAGAAGAAGAACTTTTGTCACAAATGTTTTTCTCAAAGTTACAGCTTTATTGCAGTGTGTTATTCTTAGCAACTTTGAATTGTCCCAGGTAAAGCAACAATTTGTCATTTTGATGTGATGTTATCACTGAAAATTAGACTCCTTTTTTTTGTTTGTTTTCCAGGGAAGCCAAAAAAAGCAACTACTTTTCTATGTAAAGCAAATACTCTTTCATAGATGACAGGAAAAAGAGGCTTAGGTGTTTGGCATATTAGAAGCTGACTGTAGTTATATTTCAAAGAATGAATGCACAAGGTAGAAATGTAATACTTGTCAGATTCCTAGTAGAAAAACATATTTCAAAGCTTCACAGTTCAACTCACCTTGAAGAACTCTTTACTGAGCTCTAGAAAGAGCTCTGGTTCAATGCATATCAAAATGGTGGGATTTTCAGAGTGGTAACACAGTAGTTAGTTCAGTCATTTAAAGGACAAACCTGGGTCAGATCTTTAAGACATATCAGTGGAAAAAAATCCAGTAATATTCTAGCAGTAGAATAGGAATTAATTTAGTTCTATATTGTACTTAAGTAAGTTTGACTATCATTATGAATCAGGGATTGACTGGTACTTAAAAATCTGGAATCCTATTCTTTCCACAGAGGTGCCCAAGCTTTATCAATGGTGGGCCACATTCAGTAAGAGCAATGTTCATGCCCTGAAGCTGAGGCTACCACCCCAGCAGAGATAGATAGGTTCAACAGGGAAAGGTAATGTTGGTTAGGAGAATCAGGGTAGGAGGCAGATAACTCCTGTATGAGACCATATCACTCTGACAACAAACCATCTTGATACAGCTTTGCTTTTACTTAAATTCCCGGGGCCCAGGTAGTGATTCTAAATGACAACTTATAGAAACAGACAGAGCAAATTTTATTTTAGAAGGAATGGTATGTTATCTTCTGATACTTCTCACCTTTATATCCCAAGTTCTGCCACTCTTTCCATTCTTGGGCAGTGTCTTACCCTGGAAGCTGTCCCACTGAACTCAGTAGGGGTACCTGGACAGGACATTACTATTCATTTCATCAAAATTGTTTAGAAGATGAAGGTTCTTGTGGATTAGGAGAAGCTCCATAACTATTATCAAGATGGCAGCATATGCAGCAATTTGACTGTGACATTAAAGCTATACACCCTGCGCACTCAGGCGGTTGACACTATTAGACCGTCATGGCCCAGCTTCCAACAATTTTCCAGCTTGTGTAGCTGTTGGGAACATATGGACCTTAATATTTTTGTTCTTAGTTATTAATTCCCTCACTCTTTCTCACACAAATACACCTCTGTTAAACTCACTGAACATTAAAATATCAGTTTTCTTTTCAGAGCAAGATTGTAATGGATTCAACTCACTGTAATTATTGGAAAGCTTCAGTGCTTTGCAGCAGATATGAATGTATTGCCACATCTGTGATCTGCTTCTTTGATAATAGTAAAGATTTCCTTTGTGATCTAGATATGTAGGCAAATAGGAGAATGCTTAACTCAGGCACAGATCGCTTTTTCCTGATCCTATTGAATATTTTTACAGATACTGAGGCCGGTTGCATTTTATCTGCTTATGTTTTTTTTAGGTGGAAAGGTAGGCACTGCAACTTTCAGTGGGGAAACAGAATTAGGAACAAAAATTGCAGTTTGCATGACAAAAGCTTGGAGGCAAAACTTGAGAATACGGCTGAACTTTTGACTCAGAATCGCATCCTGAGATTTGCAGATTTTATTGATTATATCTGCCAAGGCAAATGATGCCTTTGAACATCTGACCTGTGAGGTCATTATATATTAGAGTGCTGTTGTCACAAGCTTTTTACTTAAAAGGCACCCCACTGCCAGCATTGAATTTTAGCCAATTTCCCCTTCTTTTTGAATACCCAAGCCATTATATTTTTATTTATCCTTTTCTGATGGATGGAGTGGGAGAGAGATGAAGAAAAATATATTTCAGAATAGGGTACAGTAGGTGTCCCATGATGAATCATCCTTCCTGCATATCTACCTCTCCTGAAGTGAGTCATTAGAAGAACACGAGCCTTCTCAAGGGTTAGGCGTTTCTTAGTAAGACAGTCATTTGCTGTATTCTCATGTATGAAAAGATTCTAGCTAAGCTGTTATTGTGCCAACATGAAGTAATTGCTGAGATATTTTAAGAGTTTGTCTAGTACAAATATAAGGAGGATCCATAGTTTCGGTGCTTGGAAAATAAAAAGGAAGCTTACAGTTTACTAAAATACAATCAAATTAATCAATAATCCAAGTTTTGGCTGGTGAGCTATTTATTTGTTAAGAAGCCGAAGTGTTTTGCCTTGTCCCCAGTTGCACAGAGAATAGCTGGAACTAACACATGGTCAGTGTGGTCAAGATCCCAACGAGGCTTCAAGCCAGAGACAGTTTCTGACCACAGTGAGAGCTTCCTATTAACGTTTACACTCAGGTAAAGAGGCAGATGGTTGGACAGTTGCTAGGACTGTGAAGTCCTGAGTGCAATGAGTGATTCAGACCATTTTCTATGCAGGACCATAAGACCCTTACATGATCAATGGGGAGAAGAAGGCATCAAGGTGCTTATACTAGACACCCATTGAATTGAGTCGCATGCTATATATTTGCTCTAGCCTTCTTTCTTCACTTCCTCAAGCAATTTATGAAGAAGTGATGCTGCTGTCCTCGTGTTTCCTTCATAATGCAAGACTTAGTATACCATATCTTAAAAATATATGTGAGCAGGGGAATGCTTGCACTGAAAAGAGCATCAGCTGTGAATAAATAAACAGCTGAGTGAAAGGTAAGAGCTGCCCTTTGCAGAAGATATAGAATTGCATGGTGAGGCCTTTAAAAGTCTGCTTTCCATTTCTCTCTTCCTTTCTCTAGCTGATACAATAATCAGAAGCTAAATTCATATTCATAAATACATCTTGGTAACACATGCAGTGAATTCATTAAAGTGAAATGACATGCTCTTGTAGGAGCTCGAATGAGAAATAAGAATTGTTAATGAGCTGAACCCTTTCAATCTCCATGCCTCAGCCACACTGCCTCTGAGCATCATGGCATGGCCGCTGCCGATCACGACTGCACCAATGAGCTAGCAAGGCTGGAGACCAAGGCTATGTTCATATCTGAGTCTTAAACTCATAACTCTGTCAAAAACCTTCTGGTTACCTCTGCTCTCCTGTAAGATGAAACTGAAATGTCCAGCTGAGTGGTGGATCTGACTGCTAGATTTCATAATGATGCCATTATCCAGCATCCAGTTATCCAGTTCATTGTTGTGTCTATTGAGCACTTAGGGATAAATGTATTTGACACATCCTGAAGTTGTTTTAGCTCTTCACCCTTCTTCAGGATTATCTAACTGAACATTAAAGAAAACTGTATGACATTCATTTTTTGTCAAGTTTGCTGTAGTAATACTGCATGCTACTGCAGCAAGCAGTGAATGGAATATTAATACATCTTGCCATGCTTTCCCCTGAATCTACCTAAATCCTAGGCCTTCTACTTATTCTGTTAGAATCCTGGAATGACAAATGAGGATATATGTGGAGCAGCAAATGTGGCTCAAGATTGTGCTTCCTGCAATCAGTCCTTGGTCATATCATTCCTAATAGTATAAAAGCAATAGGACTAATTCTCTGGGCTTTACCGCTTACTTTCCATCCACCTTCACCGTCCCCTCTCTTTTCCTACAAAGAATAGTCTACTTGTAGTTCCGGATTCTTCCTTAAGGCAGCAAAACTCAGTTTTCCCTGCTTTTCTAAGGAACTGAGAGTTGACTAGGGTCAAAAGCCCTATTTGCATTTACACTATAGTTTTGCTATACTTGCTTGTCCTTCACACTTTTCTTCGACCTGTCTGCACCCAGAGAACAGTACCAGGAGTCCCCTAATGCTGTTTTCCAGAACTGTCCCCACATTTTCAAAAGCTCTCTCTATTTATATCACTGTAGTACCCAGAGTCCTGGCAGAGGGCAGGACGTTTTTACAGTATGTGCTATACGAGCAGGTCCTTCAAAGAAGGTCTGCCTCGATTCTCTACTGCTGAAACCCATTTTTTCTGTCATATTTCCTTCCCAATAAGAAAAGATGAGATACTGAGACAGATATCATTCAGTTAGTCAAGATCAGTATTAAATCACCAGCTGAAGGCTTATCTTGTCTAGCTACAATATGGTAAAACTAACTGCATCTTGTTTTCATTAGGATTACATAGAGATAGGATGGTGTACTGAAGAGAGCTGCAAAAACTCATCCTTTTTGAGGCAAAAATGTAGGAATAGTTGAATTCCTTGGAGAATAACTTTTGTCACATGAAGGTGAACCAGTCAGTGGACTCTGGGGGTAACAAGAGATAACATGTCTTCTTATATATCTAGACATGAGATTAAATCGTTAAAGGAAGAGGGAGATCGTTACTAGATTACTAGATTCATAGGGACTGCAAAATGGCTTCTCTCTTTCCACCTATCAGAACTTCCACAAACTTCACCTATTAAAAAAAAAAGAAAAAAGAAAAGACATTAGAGAACACATTACTTCATAAATTAGTGTGGTACAAGCACGCAGAGAAGTACACCAAACAGGAGCTAGGTGAAACCCCTCTCTGCCCTAGCCAGACTTTTCAAGGCTAGTCACTGTAATCCCAGAAAGGAATCCCTGGAGGCCAGATGAGAGTGTGAGTGGAAATCATTGCTCTATGGCTCGATGCTTTATTTTACCTCACTTCTATGGCTTGACTCTCTGCTTTCAGTCTTCTTAAAGACTTCAGCTAGAGCCTGAAGGACCAAGTGGCCCATCTCTACTTGCCCCTCCCTCCTTCCTAATTCAAGTGTGCCTCAATTTAAACACTACAACTTTTTCTAATAATTTTAAATTTTAGGCTTATTTTGCAGTACTATTAAAATCTTCTGATTTTGATTAATTTAGTCTGTGTTTAACTTTGCCTTATATGCTTTAAACAACAAACTGAACAGAGCATTTGCTACCTTGGGCAACCAGAACTGACTGTTGATAGTTTGTTTTTATTCGTCAGCATTTTATTCCTGAATAGAGCTGAGCAAACAAATAGTATCAGACAATTCATCCATTTAATTTAGTCCTTTGGTCACTTAAATCAAGCAGCACTATTTCTGCTCCTAACTATTTCGAACCATATAAATAGAGGGCTTACACTTCTGGCATAAGTTGTGACCTATGCATTTGTGCATATTAAAGTCTGAGTTTTGATTATCATTGGGTAACTTTCATGCAAGCAACATCCCATTTTCAGTACTTTTAATGGGAAAAAATATTGCAGAAAATATTGCAGATAAATATTGCTGAAAAATCAGACAGGACACCATATTCACACCCACTCACCACATCCAAAAGCCTCTAGCTCATTTCTTTCTGTGTAGAGACTAGTAAAATATCATGATATGCACTAAGTTGGGCATATACTACTCAGTTGCAACCATCTGGTGGATGGGCAAGGAGCTGTGGGGTAAACTTAATGAGAAAAAGAGTATGTACATAATGTGGAAGAAGGGCCAGAGCACATGGGAAGAATGTAGGAACACTGTCAGAAAATGCAAGGATGCAACAAGGAAGCCACAACCTGTTTAGAATTAGAGTTTGCAACAGATGTCAAGGACAGCAGGAAGGGCTTCTACAGATGCATCAGCTGTGAAAGGAAAACTAGGGAAAATGTGAGTCCCCTGCTGAATGGGGAGTGTACCTTGCTGATGGAAGATGCAGAGAAGGCAGTTACTAAATGCCTGCTTTGCTTCTGTCTTTACTGCTAAGGCCAGTCCCCATGAACTAGAGAGCCCAGAGACAAGAGAGAACACTGGGAGAGAGGAAGACTTTCCACTGGTTGACGTGGATTGGGTTAGGGATTATTTAGGCAAACTGGACACCCATAAATCTATGGGCCCAGATGGATGCAGCCACGAGTGCTGAGGGAACTGGCACATTTGCCAAGAAAAGGCATTGTTCATCTTCTTTATTTTTATAATTTTTATTTTTACAATTATTATTTTTACAATTTGCTTGCCCATGGCCACCTTCCTTTTCCTTTTCTCTTTCCTCTTCGCTTCTTCCTTCTTTTTTTTTTTTTATTCTTTATTCTTGCCATCCTTTCCAGGTTTCCTTTCCTTACTTTTGCATCCCCATTTCTTTTGTGTCCTTGTTCTTCTTTCTCTGTGTCCTGGAGGTTAAGCTCTCTGCAAACATGTGCTACATGGGCTACGCACTGGTTGGGACTGCGCTTCTGCGACTGAAGGCACCACAGTCTCTGGTTTTTATTTACCACCAGTCTTTCTGTTTTTTATTTACTTTCCCTTTTGCTTGCTGTTTTTTCTTTCCTCTTTTTTTCCATCCATGTTGATTTCCATTATCATTTCCTTTTACTTGCTATCCTGTTTCCTGATTGCTTTCCTCTTGCTTGCTTGCTTGCTTGCTTGCTCCTTTGCTTTCCATTTCGGTTCGTTTGCCTTGCTTTAGTTTCCTTTTGTCTTCACTTTAAGTCTCCATTTTTACTTTCTTTTCCTTTTCTTCAACTTTCCAGGCTCCCCTTTCCTTACTTTTCCATTCCTATTTCTTTTCTCTATTTTTGCTTTGGGTGCTTCTATCTTCCCCTTTTTCTCTCCTTTTCTTTTTCTTGTTTTTCTCTTTTGTCTTTGTTTACTTTCCTTTCCCTACTTTTCTTTCACAGATGTTTCTCTGGTTTCTTTTTTCTTACTTTCTTTTCCCTCCTGTCTTCCTTCTTTCCTTCATTTTCGCTCTCTTGTTTTTTACTTCCCTTTTTGTTTGCTATCTTTTTATTTCCTCCTTTTTTTTCCATCCATGTTGATTTCCATGTTGTTTTCCCTTGCCTTTTTCTCCCTGTTTTCTTCCCTTGATGTCTCCATTTTTACTTTCTTTTTTTCTTCCACTTTCCAGGCTTTTCTTTCCATACTTTCCCATTTTTCTTTCTTTTCTGTCTCTTTGCTTTTGCTTTTTGTTGTTGTTTAGGTTGCTTCTGCCTTCGCCATTTTCTTTTTGCTTCTTGCTTTTATCTCTTTTTTTTTTCTTTTCTTTCCCTGCTTCTTTCTCCTAGATGTGTCTCTTTTTTTTTCTTTTTTCTTTCCTCTTGTCTTCCTTCCTTCCTTCCTTCCCTCATTTTCTTTTTTTTTAAAATTCTTCTTTGTTTGCCATTTTTTCTTTCCTTGTTTTTCCCCCCACCCATGTTGATTTCCCTTATCATTTCCTTTATCTTGGTATCCTATTTCCTGATTGCTTTCTTCTTATGTACTTGCTGGCTTGCTTGCTTGCTTTGCTTTCCTTTGGGATTAGTTTCCCTTGACTTTGTCTCTGTGTTTTCTTTCCTTTATGTGTCCATTTCTACCTTTTTTTTTTTTTTTAATTTGGCTTTCCAGGTTTCCCTTTCCTTACTTTTCTTCTCCTGTTTCTTTTCTGTCTCTTGCCTCTTGTTGTCTCTTTCTTCCTCATTTTTCTCTCTTTTTTTTTCCCCTTGTCTTTCTCTATTTTTTTTTCTTTCCCTGCTTTGCTTTCACAGAGTGTTTTGCTTTCGCCTCCTTGTTTCTTTCCCTCTGTCTTCTTATCTCTTTGTGACTTTGCCTTCTGTTTGTCCTTCTTTCTTTTCTCCTCTTTCAGTTTCCTCATGGCTTTCCTCCTATTTGCATACTTGCTACTTCTTTGCCTTCCCTTGGGGTTCATATCCTTTGGCTTTATTCCCTTTTTCTCTTTCCTTTATGTCTTTTTTTTAAAAAAAAAAAAACAAAACTTTTTTTCTTCCTTTTACACATTTCTTTTTTTCCTCCTTCCTCTTTCTCCTTTTTTTTCTCCATTTCCTTTTCTCTCTTTTCTTTCTTCCCGTTGTCTCCTCTTTCTTTTCCTTCCTTTTTTGTCTCCTTTGCTCCTCGTTCCTGATATTTCCTTTCCATTTGGGCTCCAGAATGGGAGTCCCAAACGTCTCCATGCTGAGATGTTTCCAGCAGCAGACCACAAGGGTTACATTTTTTTGGTTACAGTTGCAGGGGTCACAGTCTTGATGTTTTCTTGCCTCTGAGGGACACCCCTGAAGTTCCTCTTCCTCCTCCTCCTCCTTTCCCCTCATCCTGCTCCGATGTGCCTAATCTCAGCCCCTGGCGACGCTCTCGGCTTCCTCGATGCAGGCCCACGGCCCCCTGGGCTCTGTTGTTCGTGTCCCACGTGCGGCGGGCGAGAGCCTGGCTGGTGGCTGCCTACATGTTTTGGGTGTCCCACCTGCAGCAGGGGGGCATGGAGGCAGGCCGCAGGGGCATGGTGGAGGGGCGCTGCTGCAAAGACAAGGCGCTGTCCAGGGAGCGCCTGGAGGAGGCCTGGGGTGGAGCGACGTGGGCGAATGGGGCAGACACCTTGGCAGGCTCTTTTTCCAGGGCCTTGTGCTCCAAATGCGGCTCTTGCTGCCAAACAGAAACACTGTCTGCACTCCTGCTCCGCTTATGGGAGCTTGTGCTGCCTTTTGAGCACTGTGGGATGGACAGGGCTGGCACTGAGTAGCTCCTGTCCATTGTGCCATGATTGATCTCCCTGGAAGGCAGCAGTGGAGGAGCAGAGGCACATGCTGCATAAGCCGTGCTGTCCCTGGGGCTTCTCCCACGGGGCTGCTGCTGCTGCTGCTGCCCCTGAGAGCCTGGGAGGATGCAGGATGCCTCAGGCGCGGGGCTGGAGCTGGCCAAAGAATCTTCCCGAGCAGCCCCTGGGTGTCCTGTGGGCAGAAAGAGCCTCTTAGCTACTTCTGAGTGTCTCCCTGCAGAAAAAGGGGGCTTTGCCGGTGGGACTACACAGACCCCAGAGGATGGCAAGCTGCAACCTCAGCCATTATGGAGGGGAGGATCAGTTCAGGACACACAAGAGCTCCTGGGACCAATATCCCGCATGGGCAGAGAGCAGTCCTAGCCCATAGTGAGCAATGCTACAAAAAGCTGAGCTCTACCAGGGTGTAACATCAGGAAGCCTTGTGTGGAGTGAGCACTGTCCTTGCCAACTCCTGGCAAGTGCTGCCAGCTAAAGAACTTAGCCAGGAGCCATTGACCCCTCTGCACACAGACCTGTCGAGCTGCCGGTGTCCTCAGAGGGCTGCTCAGCAGAGGGGCTGCCAGGAAAGGCCACGTCCTCCCCAAATATTACACTGTGGTTCTCAATGAGGACCTCCACCAGCACCGCCACCTGCACACAGAAACCATGGGCGTCAGGCAAAGGCCTTAAAAGGTATCAGCAGTGTTTGCTGCTCCCCACTGATGGCTCTGTCCCCAGGGCTGTAGCTCTATGGCTGCAGCTGCAGGAAGAGCTCTGCCTGTTGGCTTGCGCACTGCCGAGCGGAGGTAGCTTTTGCAAAGGCCATGGGATGTGTGGGCCTGGCTCAGCTGTGGCCAACGCGGGAAGCTCCGTGGCATCTTCCACACACCTTGATGTTCATCTCCATCTGCAGCTGGAGCGGCAAGGTGCTGTCCTGGCCTGGACCCAGCATGCTGGGCCCAATGCAGATGGCCAGGTTCTTGGAGGTCATCTTGTTCAGTGCAGAGCTCTGGCTGATGTGCTTGAGCACGGCAAGCAAGTTCTTCAGCAAGAGCTGATTTGATGGCGGCAGTTGCTCAGCCACCCTGCATGAACACAAACACAAGGGCCCTGACGTGAGGAGGCAGTGCCTGCTGCTTCTGCCTGGGAGCAAGGAGTCTCAAGGAAACTCCCACAAACAGTGTGTCCTCCACAGAGAGCAGGACCCCTGCTTTCTCTCACTGCCTTACACATGTCCTGGGGAGAATCCTCCAATGGCAGCTGAGCGGCCACTTAAGCGCAAGAGCGGCAAGGCCAAGACCTTGACTCAAAGGCCAGTGTCTCAGCAAGGTGCCTGCCCTTCAGGACATGGGCAGCGTGAGGAAAGGGGAGGACGTCAGCACATGAGGGGCTGGCAGGTTTTGCAAAGGCCCATGAAAGTCTGGGGTCCTCTTGTGCACTATCAACACTAGCTCGCAGAAATGATGGGCCTTTGCAGGAGCCTGCCCATTAGCAGAGAAGGCCCCGAGCTTTCCCACACACCCCTGAACACTGCCACTGCCCACAACACTTACTCTTTCAGCTCTTGCATCTGCTCCTGCTTGCTTGCCTTAGCCAGAGCCTGCATCCATCTCTCGTACAGGGCCACCGAGAGCAGCGTGGAGGGGATGTTTCGAAGGAAATCCTGCAAGACCAGGGTATGGAGATGAGGCTCTGGACATGAGCCCTGAGCCCAGAGGGAGCATCCCTGACACTTGGGCTCCCCAGGAGGCAGCAGCTTTGAGCTCCCTGCTCTCCAAGGGGGGCAAGGAGGAGGAGGAGGAGGAGGAGAAGGAGTTCACCTTCAAGAGAGCAGCCAGGAGGTAGACAGGCTTGCTCTCTAGCTCCACGCTGCCTCCTGTATCGAGGGCTTCCCTGAGCTGCCGACGATCCCGCTCGCTGGCAGCAATCCGGAAAATGCCCTCTGCAGTGGGTCCCTCCCTGTACAAGATTCCCAGGATATCCTGCCGGCAGAAGCAAACACAAGGGATCCTGGGGTGCACAAAGGCCACTAGTGATGGGAGCTGGGCCTTGCCGCAGAGCAGCACGTGTGCAGGCCAAGTCCCCAGCGGCCTGGTTGCCCTACCTGGATGGGCTGGGGCAGGCTCCCCTCTGCCCCACAGAGCCTGTCCAGGGGCTGCCCAAACAGAAGGCTCTGGGCAACCGGCACCTCTGGGCACTTCCCGCTGGCCGAGCTGCGGTGCCGAGCAAACGACCACGGGATTGACCTCCTCTTCTGGGGAGGTCCACGAGCTGCCGGTGAGAGGAAAGCGAGCGTCAGGCTCCAGCAGCAGGAGCAGCGCTGTGTGCGTGCAGGGCGCTGAGGGAGAGGGCAGCTGCCCCGCTGCTCTGCCCAGCTCACTCACCGGGTGCAGGGCAGGGTCCCTCCTGAGGAGCTGCGGGGACCTCGGCAGCTCCTTGCATGGGACCAGCCTGCAAGAAACGGCCCCCGGTCACGGATTTGCCTGCAGCAGCAGCCAGGGCTGCAAGGGCCAGGCCAAGCCAGCCCTGCAGCCCACAGCCTCGGGCTCCTTGGGGGGCTGCTGGGTGCCAAGAGGCTGCAGCCTCTGGGCACAGGGTGCCCAAACATGGCCCCAGGCAGGGGCTGCCCTCCCAGGCTGCTTCCAGCCTGGGCAGCTCCTCCCTGGCTGCCCCGCTGGGCAGCGGCTGCTGTCCCCAGCCCTGCAGCCCCTGACACCTCCCCTCCACAAACACAGATACCTGCTGGCAGCACCCGCAAGGGCCAGGGCAGCGGGAGCAGCCGCTCACCGCTGCCGAAATCAGCGCCTCGACGGTCCGGGCGCTCAGCGACGCCGACTGCGCAAGAGAGCAGAGGGTCAGCGGGAGCCGCTGGGCGCAGGGGCTCTTCCCCAAAGGCCTGGGTGCTCGGGGAGCAGTGGGAAACCCAGGGGCACTTACGGGACCGTGGACGCTGATGACCTCTGTGAGGAGCCGCTCAAACGAGGCCAGGCGGGTGACGCGGGCCCCCTGGTCTCCCGGGCTCCTGCTGGGCACAGGGCAGCCCCCAGGGCAGAGCTGGGTCACTGCCCGGCTCTCTGCTCGCTGCGCGCACAGCAGCGCAGCCCCTCCAGCCACCCTCCCCTGCAGACCTGCCCGCAACGCTGGCCCGCGGGCAGCACCGCTCTGCACGGCCCCGGTGCTGCTGCCTGCGCCCCCTCCACGTGCACAGGGCCCAGGGCAGCTCTGCCCAGGAGCTCCCTGCACCCCACAACAGCTCCCCGGCAGCTCTGCAGCACCGGCAGCCTGGACACCCAGTGCCGCCATCGGCATCACTGCCCGCAGGCCTCACCTGAGCATGGCGCTGAGCCACAGCTCCTTCACCTCCTGCGACCTGCAGCCCACGGGAGAGACAAGGCTCAGGGCCCATCCTCCTCCCGCTGCTCTGCAGAGCCACAGCTCCCCAGGCCCCACACTCACTCGAATGTGACCACACAGCTGCTGCTGGGCCACACGAGGAGGAGGCTCTTGGCGCATTTCAGGCCAAAAGCCTCCTCTTCCTCTTCCCCTCCATGAGCCGCCTCCTCCTTCCCGCACAGCACCCAGAGCTCGTGCAGGGGCACCCGGCGCTTGAGCAGGAAGGAGGTGCCAAGTCTGTGGGAGGAAGAGCAGGGAGCCCCTTGGAGGTGGTGTTCTGGGGGCAGCCCCAGGGCAGAGCCATTGCCCGCGGCAGAGCCTCGGGGCGGCTACCCCAAGCCTCAGGAGCAGCAGGGTGCGCACGGGCTGTGCATGAGGATGGCACATCCAGGAGCCAGCCCCTTTCCTCCCACACCACCCTGCATTCAAGGGCAAGTGCGTCCCTCCTGGCAGCGCAGGGACACCTGTGCAGGGAGCTGCAGGTCATTTGGAGCGCGAGAGCTCGTCAGGAGCCCAGGCATCCACACATAGCACAGGCTGCAAGGCCAGGAGGAAGGGCTCATGCTGGGGTCCCTCCAAGGACCTTTGGGCTCCTCGAGGCTCCAGCAGAAGCAGGAGCGGGAAGGAGCGGGGCCTGGGGCTGCTGGCAGAGGCAGTGGTCTGGGCCAGAGGGGCAGAGGTCCTTGTGCTTACTTGAATTTGGCGAAGGCGACAGCGTCAGGGAAGAGTAGGAGGTGCCTTCCCTGCGTGCGCTGGTGCCGCGTCACCTGCACACGCTCAACCAGCAGGAGCTCGGAGCTCCTGGCAGTGGAGCCAGGGGCCCCGGGCCAGGCCTGCGAGCTGGGAGCGGGGCCGGCAGAGCCCCGCACACCACAGCACATCTGCCCCATAGCGCTGCCGAGGGCCAGGTGACAAGGCCAAGCAGCGCCAGGAGCCGAGCAGGCCTGGGAAACACTGGGACCGCTGTCCCCGTGCTCTGCTGTGCCGCTCAGCCGGGAGCCCACGTCTCCCTGCTCTCTTGCGCTGGCACAGCTGCGCACTGGGGCACGGGCGGGTGCTGGTGGCCGAGGCCACCTCGGTGCCACTGACACCCATTGTGATGCCACAACCACGCTGTGATGCGCTGGTGGGTAGGGGCCAGGGCCTGTGGGGGCACAGGGCAGCCTGCCTGCGTGTCTGCAACATGCCCTGCACATGCTGGCACAGCCAGCCCAGGGCTGGAGTTGTCAAGTAGGGCCAAGGCCCACATGGTGCCCCCAAAATGCCAAGTTTCACACCTCCTCTGCACTCACTCAACCCAGAGGTCAGCCTCCTCTCTAGGTGTCTAAATATGGCAGGAACATGAGAAAAGACAATCCCGTCTCCAAGCACACTCAGGGAAGGAGTTTAGGGAAAAATTATCTTGTCTAAACAGCAGGACTGCTCTCCACTAGCGATGCAGTAGGAAAGTCCTTGCATTGCCTGGGGATACCACAGATGCCTGCAGACACCATCCTGCAGGCAGCAAGATCTCACCTTGACTTGGGTCCATTCCAGGGCTCTGCAGAAAGATTCAAATGCAGAGAGGCTCACGGGAATGCCTGCATGCAGACACTGAAATAGAAGTAGCCGTGTGTGCAGGCTACACCTCAGCCCCAGTCCAAATGCCTTTAAACCCTGCAGGGATGTTCTTTCCCTGACTTTTCACTGTTGCTTGGCCTTTAAAGAGATACCCAAGTCCTTTTGGTGCAATTTGCTCTCCTAAATCAAGTGCCTGACACATGTATGGCAAAAGAAGAGATTGCACCTCACTGCTTGAGAAGGATGTGTTTCTCCAGGAGGTACTGTGCCACTGCATAGGGCACGAGAGGGAAGAGGCTTGCTAGGAAGCTGCTTGATATTCAAGGATCCCCACCGCCAAGCCTACCCAAGACAAAAGTACATTCGAGTTTTATCTCGAATCATCAGGGATCATTAGGGAAACAGGTGATAAGGAAGGCGATGCCTTGCCATGCCACTCATACCTGCCTAACTCCAGAGCACATTGGGTGCCCAACTCTAATGCCTCTATGGAAACACACACAGTATGGGGAATAAACACAAGGGATTGGAGATGCATGTGCAATTGCAGGGCCATGATTTCACTGCAATTACTGAGACATGGTGGGACAGCTCTCATGACTGGAACATGGCCATGGACGGCTTTAGGCTTTTTAGGAAGGACAGGCCAGGAAGGGAAGGTGGTGGTGTTGCCCTTTACATGAGAGAGCAACTGGAATGCATGGAGCTCTGCCTAAGGGAGGACAAACTGGGATCAAGAGCTTGTGGGTGGAGTTCAAAGGACAAACCACCAGGGACAACACTGTGGTGGGTGTTTACTACAGGTTCCCTGACCAAGAAGAGGAAGTGGATGAGGCCTTCTGCAGGTAGCTGTAAGAAGCCTCACGATCACAGGCCCTGGTCTTTAGGGGGGATTTCAACCACCCTGATGTCTGCTGGGATAGCCACCCAGCTAGGAGCAGGCAGTCCAGGAGGTTCCTTCAGAACATTGCAGATAACTGCTTGGTGCAGGTGGTAGATGAGCCAACAAGGGGAGGGGTGCTGCTAGATCTGATACTCACAAGCAGGGATGGTCTAGTGGGAAATGTGAGAGTGGGGGCAGTCTTGGCTGCAGTGCCCATGAAACATAGGAATTCTTGATCCCGCAAGGAGGAAGCTGGGCAAGAAGCAGGTTTGCAGCCCTGGACTTCAGAGGAGCCAACTTTGACCTCTTCAGAGACCTCCTTGGAGGAATCCCCTGGGCCAGGGTCCTAGAAGGACAGGGGCTCCAGGAGAGTTGGCTATTATTCAAGCACACTTTCTCCAAGCTCAGGATTGATGCATTCCTACAAGAATGAAGTTGAGCAAGGCAGGCAAGAGACCTGTGTGGATGGGCAAGGAGCTCTTGGGTAAACTTAATGAGAAAAATAGTATGTACATAATGTGGGAGAAGGGCCAGGCCACACGGGGAGAATATAGGAATATCATCAGAGAATGCATGGATGCAACAAGGAAGGCCAAGACCTTCCATTGGCCAATTCCATTTGGAATTAGAGTTTGCAACAGACATCAGGGACAGCAAGAAGAGCTTCTACAAATGCATCAGCTGTGAAAGGAAGACTAGGGAAAATTTGGGTCCCCTGCTGAATGGGGAGAGTGCCTTGGTGACAGAGGATGCAGAGAAGGCAGAGTTACTAAATGCCTTCTTTGCTTCTGTCTTTCCAGCTAAGGCCAGTCCCCATGAACTACGGAGTCTGGAGACAAGAGAGAGAATCAAGAGAGAGGAAGACTTTCTGCTGGTCCACGAGAATTGGGTTAGGGATTACTTAGGCAAATTGGACCCCCATACATCTATGGGCCCAGATGGGATGCACCCAAGAGTGCTGAGGGAGGTGGTGGAGGTTATTGCTCAGCCTCTCTCCATCATCTTTGAGATGTCATGGAGAGCAGGGGTGGTGCCGGAGGACTGGAAGAAACCAGTGTCACTCCAGTGTTCAAAAAGGGCAAGAGGGAGGAGCTGACAGGTCGGTCAGCCTCACCTCTGTCCCTGAAAAGGTGACATAGCAGGTCATCTTAGAGACAATCTCTGGGCATCGAAAGGAAAAGAAGGTGATCAGGAGTAGTCAGCATGGATTCACCAAGGGGAAGTCGTGTTTGACGAACCTGATAGCCTTCTATGAAGGGATGACTGGCTGAATGGATGATGG
Source organism: Tinamus guttatus (assembly GCF_059628265.1). Classification (NCBI taxonomy): domain Eukaryota; kingdom Metazoa; phylum Chordata; class Aves; order Tinamiformes; family Tinamidae; genus Tinamus; species Tinamus guttatus. The sequence goes on from NW_028288675.1 coordinate 543,009, forward strand.
GAGAACTGTGGATGTTGTCTACCTTGGCTTTAGCAAGGCTTTTGACACAGTGTCCAATAACATCTTTATAGGGAAGCTCAGGAAGTGTGGGTTAGATGACTGGACAGTGAGGTGGATTGAGAACTGGCTGGATGGCAGAGCTCAGAGGATGGTTTTAAAGGGGGCTGAGCCTAGTTGGAGCCTGTGGCCAGTGGTGTCCCACAGCCCAATGCTGTTCAGCTTGTTCATCAGTGACTTGGATGAGGGCATAGAGTGTACCCTGAGCAAGTTTTCAGATGATACCAAACTGGGTGGAGTGGCCAACACTCCAGAGGGCTGTGCTGCCATTCAGAGGGACCTTGACAGATTGGACAGTAGGGCAGAGAGGAACCTCATGAGGTTCAACAAGGACAAGTGCAGGGTCCTGCACCTGGGAAGGAATAACTCCAGGCACCAGTACAGGTTAGGGGTTGACCTGCTGGAAAGCAGTTCCATGGAGAGGGATTTGGGAGTCTTGGTTGACAAGAAGTTAACCATGAGTCAGCAGTGCGCCTTCGTGGCCAAGAAGGCCAATGGTATCCTGGCCTGCATCAGGAGGAACATTGCCAGCAGGTCAAGGGAGAGGATTCTGCCCCTCTACTCAACTCTGGTGAGGCCGCACTTGGAGTATTGTGTGCAGTTCTGGGCTCCCCAGAACAAGAGGGATGTGGAACTTCTAGAGAGGGTCCAGTGTTGAGCAACAAAGTTGATTAAGGGACTGGAGCATCTGTCTTACAAGGAAAGACTGAAAGTGAGCTGGGCCAGTTTAGCCTGGAGAAGAGAGAATTGAGAGGGGATCTCATCAACATGTATAAGTACCTGTGGCGAGAATGGAAAGAAGATGGGGCCAAGCTCTTCTCATGTGACAGGGCAAGGGGTAATAGGTATAAATTAAAACACAGGAAGTTCCGTCTCCTTATGAGGAAGAGCTTCTTTACTGTGAGGGTGACAGAGCCCTGGAACAGACGGAGAGGTTTTTGGCTCTCCTTCTCTAGAGATCTTCCAAACCTGCCTGAATGTCACCCTGTGCCACGTGCACAGGTGACCCTTCGTGTGCAGGAGGGTTGGACTAGATGATCTCTAGAGGTCCCTTCCAACCTCAACCATTCTGTAATTCTGTGTTATTCTGTGAATTTTGACAACAGTAGAAACTGAGATTCCCTATTCTTCCAAAAAAATAGTTGTCATCCATTATAACTTTTTAATTGGACTCCAGCAGATTATTAAATAATTCAAATAGATAATAGAAATAAAATTCAACTAAAATCTTCCTGAGGGGGAAACCATTATTAAAATGGTTTCAATCTTATTTTTTTCTGCACTCTGACAAATAGATAGCTATCAATATTCCTACATCAGCTTGTCATAAATTTTTCTGATTAGTAGCTGGCTACTTGGGCCTCCATATGAATTTCTGTTAAAAATGTTGATAAAATTACTGTCATATTTTTAAATAAGGAGACCAAGAAGTACTGCATTACCCTGAAGCATTATTTAATAATTCAGCAACATTCAAAATCATGGCAGTCTCAAAAATATTAGTAATGAAATTCCAAAGTGAAGAACATATGCAAGCCAGCTGTTTTCTCATGCCCAGATTCAAGGTAGAAAGAAAATTCAACAGTTTTACCCTTTGGCAAACCATACAGTGGAGTAAAGAACACCAAGGAACAGAAAGTGAATGTTAATCTGATAGCCAAGTTTATTTTGAAAATCTTCTAAAGGGAATTCTTATGCCTCTATTTGTTTTTTTCAGCTCAGTAAAAGAATATGCATAAGGTGATTCACTACTACAGTCTGGTAGAGATTGAGTTAAATTGCTCGAAAAATCCCTATGTCTGTTAGAAGAGAATTTTACTTACAACTGTTCTTGGAAAATAAAAGATTCTTGATTCAAAACTATTGGAAATAAGAGAATAATACGGTCTCCTGTTGATCATCAGCTGAAAGAAGAAGAGTGTTTTTGAGTGACCATATTTTTTTCATGGCTACATCCAATATCAGTTGATTGTCCCATGACGGAGATGTCATTTCTCACCTGTTTGGATGAGCGCACTATGTGCCATGGGACACTCGGCTGCCTGCTTGAGCAGTCTCAGGACATATTCCTGCTAATGAGGTAGGGTTAGTTTCAGACAACAACTCTTTGCCTTCCACAGAGCTTCATCAGCATTTGGCAAATACCAGGAGGTTACCACATTAATGTATTCAAATGCTCGGCCTTGGCAGCAATGCCTTGAGTAACATGCTGGGTGGCCTTTTGTGAAGGGAAGGAATGGTCTGTAGAGAAATTAGATCAGGAGATAACTGCAATACTGATGAACTGAGAGCTTAGGAAGATGGCACTGGGGCTTACAGAGTCCCTGTAGACTTGAATATCCTTCTCTACCTATAACTATCCCTGAGTGAATTTCTCATTCTACTTTCACTTTAGTGAAGAAGTGAAGAAAAAAGAAGTAAACAAAAAAAATCTAAGTTAGTGTGATGGCCACGATGAAGCAAAAACCTCAATCTGGTTGTAAAGAGCACAAAATCAGACTACAATTAGAGAAGTAAAATTACACTGAGTCATGTTGTCACTGTCTAGTTTATTTCGTTATTATTTCAGACTTAGGTGTATTCTTAAAAGATCTTCAGTGAAAATTACTCACAAGCCTGTAGGATGCACCACTATTAAGTGTGATTGTGTGTTTCTGTACTTTTTGAACTACTGGACATTCTGAAATATCGTGACATGCTTTCTGAAAGATAAGAGTTTCCTAGAAATTTCTGGGAAAACATGTGCTTTGAATAATTTTACCTATGCATCACGCAGAGAATGACTTTCAATAAAGTATTTTCATCCTTATGTAGTATGTTTCTTTTTTGAATAGTTTCATCTTCTTTGTCTTGATGTCTAAAAATCATCCATGACTCAGGAAATTTCTGTTTATGCTGTCCCCTTCACAGAGATTAATCTTCACAACCTTCCAGGTGGATGCAGGAAGCAGTCTTCTCCAATTTTCTTAAGGCTATATTTCAGCTTTCCCAACTATAATGAAGAAGCGGACTTCGACCGCTGAACTACAAACTCAGAAGATTTAGAGCTGTAAAAAGCATTTATTAGGTGGCCTCATTTATGGTTTTGCCATTTAAGAATTGGTGTCTTTCAAGGGCTTGGTCCAGTTTAGTCGTAAACAACTCAGACCATACAAAGACTGATGAGGCAGAGAACAACTTATTTTCCCCAAGATGAATTTTTAGTTTGAACTCCCTCATAGTTGCAAAAGATTTTCCTTCATGCCAGAATGTATTTAGTAGTTTGTATTCTGTTTTTAATTCTTTTACTGCCTCTCTTTGCCTGCAGAAAACCAAGTAATCAAGCAGGAAAATACCCTAAATCTGTACCCATTGTTTCCAATCTGTGTATTACAGTTTCGGACTGTAAATTGCCTAGGTTTGTCTGTGTGTAATTCAGATGCAGTTTGCATCAGAAGATTTGTTACAGACACAGATAACTTCTGCAGGACAAATTCTGTTAAAATGTGTTTTTAATTAAAATTTCTGTCTGCTTCAATATGATCAGTGGAGTCATAAAGCTTATGACTATGAGAGATCATTAGATTATCTTGACCTCTTAGGCATTGCAACTTGTTATGCTACTTTTTGGGGGGTTTTCATTCTTACATCTTTGTGCTGAGCCAAATAACATTTTTAAGGACAGTTGTGCAGCATCAACCTTATTTGCCAAATAATAAGGACAGTTGTGCAGCATAAACCTTATTTGTCTGAAGGACAAATATTAGAATCAGGTGGATGTGTTATCGTACATATCTTTTTATTAGAGGTGACTCAGAAGCGTTCACATTATCTACTGAAAAGTCCCTTGTGGGTTTAAAAAGAAATCAATCAAGGTGTAGAAAAAAACACTTTCATTCCTTCAGTACAAACTACGGGCTACAGATAGCTTGCATTAGAAATGAATTGGAATGATGAATATCAGGATTCCTGAAGCATTCCTGAAGTTAAAATAGCTTACCATATACATTAAAGTGGATGATTGTGAATGGGTGCATTTATAATAATCAAACTCTTGCAAATAACTTGTAAAGAAGGAATAAGTCTAAATTTATTAAATATTCTATTTACTCTGAATATTGTAGTCAACATTGCATGACTGCTATAGCAATTTACAACTGATAATTGTGATAATACCACTGATATTTCTTAATTTCTTTCCCTTAAAATTAATTTGTCTCTGCAGTGGAACTGGACAGATGCTTGTGATTTAATTATACTATATATAGTTATAAGAAAGAGTTGCATTTCTGCTACTTGCATCTTCCATTTATTCCACACAATATCTATGGTTTATTTACCATACACAGTATTTCTTTTGCAGTAGATGAACACAGTCTCCAGAAGGAAATATTTAGGATTGAACACATTTTCTGAAATTGAAATTGTTGTTAAAACAATTATTCTAGAGTATTACCTAGAAAGAGTTGATCAAATAAATTATAAGTAATCAAATACAGGGACATTTGTATACAACTCATTGACACCCTTAGTGAAAAATGTCTACGTTTCGTAGGTTTACTGAGGAGTGTGAATGATAGTAAAGAATCTGGAGGAAAATTAATGACAAATAATTCTTTGTACTAATAGACCTTGAAAATTTTGGGGTGTAAGCCAAACCACAAGATTATATACTTTATATTTCATATATCTTGCAGTAATTCTGGTACAAAACACAAAGACTTTCTGAGATACACTCATCTTGACAAAAGTTGATTGATTTTGCAGATGTCCCAAGGTAATTGATTTTAAGCTAGGTGAATATTCCTGAGATTTATCTTGTTTTTCATTGAAAAATTAAAATTGGGCCTAAATCGTCCAGTTGTCAGAGCTTGCAAATCTTATGGCAAGTATATATTATAGACCATGATAAAAAAAAAAAAAAAGAAACCTGAAAAAATATTTCAAGAACATTACTGTTTCAGAGAGGAACCCTCCAAAATTCATTAGTTTCAATTAGGCAGATTGTAGTTCCTGAAATAAGGGAAGGATGGCCAGAAGAACTAAAACTATTAATGTCTGAGTGTAAACCCTGAACATGGTTAAAGGTTGTATTCAATAACTTCCTTAATTTTTGTTGATAGATCCACGAAAACATATTTTGTTTTAAATATTCATTAGAAGAAATGATTATGTGTGAATACATGGCCATGGGCTGAGTAAGGCAGAAAAATAAGGAATCGATGAAACTGAGCACCAGTGGAGATCTGCTGGTGCCTTTCTGTTGATGATGAGGATTATGTTTCAGTGGTTTCTCAATTACTGCCATGATGGGTGCACCACCTCGAGCACTGCTAATAGTGGTCGGCAGCCTTCTGTGACTCACAGATTTCCTTCACCACCACTAAATCAGTTCCCTGAAGGCCAAGTGCAGCTGTTTTAACCTCCATCCAAGCAAGCATATTTACAGCAGAGGTACCAAACTCATACAAGCACATCCTGGACCACAACAGAGCTCCTTTATGTAACATCTCCCCCTAGTGGGACCTGGCACAAAATTTTAACATCTATGGCTCTTCCAAGACCCTCAGCTTTGTGAATCTTGCGTCTTTCATCAAACTTTTATCTTCTTAAGCCTTGCTCTTGAATCAAATCGCAATCCTTAACAGACTCAGAATAATAAAGGCACCGTTAATACATAAAAATCTATCTTTTCAACATTTTATTAATGACTTAAGTTGCACTTTTATCTCTTTTCCAAGTACAGAGCTTCTGTTATAAGCAGATGCTGTGCAAATCTGAATAAGGACAATACGGAGGTTCATGTCTGTTGCCTTTCAGCATCTTGTAGATTAATTTTCTCTATCTGCAGCTGATATTTTTTCTAGTCTCTAATACTCCAAACCCTGGTTAGGATCAGGAGGTTAACCAATGCATCAGGCTTTTCCTTTTTTTTTTTTTCCTAGCAGCAGTTTTTCTTCTATGCACGATCTGAACATCATGACTAATATCTATCTGTATCCTCTCTTTGAAGAGCTGCATAGAAATGCTGACTCATACTAATTAACAGTGACATAAAGAAAGATTTTAGATAAGCATAACCACATAGAATTATGAGAAAGTTTTTTTTGTTTGTTTTGTTTCGTTTTGTTTTCTTAGAGATATACAACATTGCTGATGCTGCATTCTATTTTAGGTGTTTAGGTAACACTGTAATAGCCTGAAAGCTCAAAGTCAGCAGTTGCCTTATCATCTTGTTTTCTTAGCAGTCCCTTTATTACTTCCTTCTAGGAATACTTGCAAGCATGCAAGACTAAAGAGCTTGGAGCTGCCAGATGCCTGCATATACGTGGGCAATGTGCAAGCAAACAATCTTCCTAAATTAAAACAAGAATTCAAACAGGTTATTTTTGCAGTGATCATCATGCTCACATTGATTATCATTGCAGTGCTGGGATCTTTTTACAGATCTGATCACCAAAGCTCATCACTATCCTGCTTGTCTGGTTGTTCTTAGTATCTTCATAAATGAGATAGGCAATGATGATGCATTTATTGTTCATTCTTCAGTTGCTTTTGTTTTCTGCCCTAAATTCAAAAGACTGGCATACAGCCTGCAATGTATGAGAATAAATCTTCCTCAGGATAATTTGTTGAATAAAAGAAGCAATATGCTTTTTGACTATGAGTCCTGCTTTGAGGATTTTGCAGAGGAGCCAAAACAAGGCTTCACACATTTTTCAATGCATAGTTTTCTCTTAAATATTTTTTCCAGGATTTCATGGAAATTCAGGGTAAATGTATGCAATATATACTTTTGTATATATTTTGTATATATGTATGCAATATATACATTTATCCACAATCAAAATAAAAATAAAATAAAATACTTTTTTTAAAACTCCTGTTAAATTGTTATAACAGAGACCCAACTTGAGGAAGAGGCAAGCTGTTTTATGATGCTGTATAGCACCAGGGCTTCCAGCACGTATGCCAGCACTTTCCAGACATAGTCTGCAGGTCAAACAGATTGCATATCAAGGACTTTTACAATTTCACACTGAGAAGTCTTCATTTCCATTTCAAATGTTGGTAGAGGCCCTATTTGTTCCTGATTTGGAATTCCTACTGAAATCAAATGGTATTGAGAGCATGGAACAAAAGTTGAATATGTAACAAAGATCTACTTATATGGATTGAAAATTAAAAAAAAAAAGTAAAAGAAAAATAAAAAAAGAAAACTTCAGGTGCATCAGTATCTACAACTCTTCCTGGAACATGAATTTGTAAAATTATCTGTGGCTTGTGTTAGGAGCTTAATGAAATAATCCAGAGAGATTTTACTTTTGTTTTACTGTTGTACTTGCAGTTGTTATTGCTTATTTTCACTTTATGGTACTTAAAAGTAGCCCTCATTCTCTATCATCTTATTTGACTGAACAAATGATTTTCTTTTCCTTATCATTAAATATTTCTGGCACTTTTCTTGTATACTTATCAGCTTAACTGGCTTCATAGTTGCAGCTACTTTCTAGCTTTCAAAACAGGAACTTACCTAGGGGAATATAAACAATGATTTAAAACATTGTAAGCACTCACAATATCCAAAAGCTAGTGTGCAATGGATGGCAAAGGCATTCTTGGAATTATGTGGATTGTATTGGCTTGTTCTGTGCCCACCTGAAATTGTCAAAGATAAACATCCTGTCTTCAGATATCTTGCTATGACTATATACCCTTTCTAAAATTACTTTAAAAAAGAAAAAACTTTGAAAACATCTAATTTGGCGGTGTTGTGCATTCTAAGCTGCCAAAAAATGTAAACACAACTTTATTACAGGATGTGCTGTGAAAGTCTTTGGATTTTTATAGTGTACATTTCAGAAATTGAGATGGAAGATTTTAAAATGTATTGCATTTATGTTGCATATTTCCTCAAATTTGATTATTTATTTCTTTATTATTTATTTTGCTTATTTAAAGTTATTACATATTTATTATTTACATATTATTGTTTTTATTCACTGGAGATAATGAATTTATGATAATCCAATTTTTGAAGAAAGGCAATCCTTGCTTACAATATCGCATGACTTGAAAAATGTGCATTCTGTTCTGTATGAACAGAGAGGTGAACAGTCAACTTTTATCCTCCAAACCTTTTGTGAAGTAGACAAGAGAAAAAACGTGCTGTGTCACACCACTATTTTTTATGTGTTCCAAAAATAAAATAAAATCAAAAAAATCTATATTTTCCCAAGGTCATAAAATTATATTGGCAGTTGGTTACAATACGAAGTGTGTATTGATCACAAAACAATATATGCCTAAATGATCTTTTCTTCCTGAAACTGTGATATTCTGCATTGAGTTTCAGACTTGCTGAAAATGGCGAAAAGAAAAGGAGGTTTGCAAGGTGAAAACCTCACTTTCTACCTTAGTGGTTCGAATGCCTAGCTGGTAAAAAGACTTCAGCGATCTTGATTCTTGCATAGGGATTATTTCTGTGCATGCTATTAGTCTGCTAGTGGTGGTAGTACAACACCATCTCAGTCATTAGGCAGAGTTTCTTTGGCTTATCGTTCTCTTTGCCTGAAGGGGAGAGCTCAAGGTCCCCCAGAAGAGATGAATTCTCCTCCTAGAGTTTCTGGGCATGGTCAAAGAAAACCAGGGGCGAGATTTAACTTCATAGCGAGCGAGAGGGCTCCAGCTTTGGTTCAAGCAGCAGCCTGTTAACATTCTGCAAACATTCCCACATTCATTTTCCTTTGAATTATTTCTCAGGGCCGTGAACTTTTCAGTTCTTTCTGCAAAATCATGCAGCTTACTCTGTGGGGCTGAAAGGTGCATGCTCCTCTCAGCTCTCCTCTATGCTGCTAATTAAAGCAGTGGGCTAGAAAGCTAAAGACACAGTTTTGATGCTCGCAGTTGTGGCAGAGCTCGCAAACAGGTTTACTGTGTTGAGGGCATATGTTCTGATCATTAAATAGTTAGCAAAAGCCTCAGTGATGGCAGCAGTGGAACCCTAAGAGGTTCCCGTGGTGAAGAAACTTGTTAAGAGGGAAGCCCATCCAGTCTGCGTGTGATCGGCTGGTATCCAGGATGTGCCACAAAATCAAGCCTCACCACGTGGCAGTGGCAGCATTTCCAGTTTTTAGGTGTTTCTACTTAGTGACCAGAAAGAGGCCAAGAGATAGGCTCAAAGCACAACCTAGAATAGCTCTGGGCCTACCAAAAGGAAAACCACAAGCGATGTGTGGAAATTAAACGAGTATGCATTTTTTCAGGGGCTGGTAGTCACTGAGGTCACTGGACCAAAAATTAGGGCTCACGTGCCTGCCTTGTGCGTGTGATCTATAGTAAGATCTAAATTCCGTATTTAATCTGTACCATAAGGTTGCAACTACACCATGCTTAAAAATCACTTATTCATATACAGATACTATATTTCATAGGAGTTAACATCTGATCGGCTTTGCCTAAGCATTTTTGCTTAGGTTTTATATGGGTTAATTTGTACAATATATGCAATTAATTTGCAAGATAAGCCCTTGGTTGAATATAATGAGCACTGAGGTCTTGCATTTCTTGCCTCTAAACATATTATTTAGATGCAAAATAGTCTGAAATAATTTTCACCAGACTTGTGTTTGTTGTTGTAATCAAGTTTACACAAACTACACTTACGGATAATATACTACTATTAGTTTTGAGGGCAGGTATTGAAAGTTTTTACTTTAGAATGCAGCTTTATAAAACTTCAAATTTACTATTTGTCTTTTTCAAAAATTTGCATGTAAAAAATAGCCCTTAGTATAATGTTCAGTAGTTTACACCTCTTTTTCTCACTTTATAGCTTTTATTTGATATGTTGGAATGTTTTTGATGTAATATAGCTTCTGTTATACCTTAATGGATGAAAGACATAGTTATCTCTTACGTGAGGTTGTTCCTTATGTACTCTTCATGATTGCTAAGCAGTTAATGAGCAGCTCCTAGGCTGAACTGTGCAGTCAGGGATTTTTTTTTATGCCTACTTTGCTCATTACTGATACATTGTGTAACTTGATTACTTTTTCTTTTCTTCTTTTCCTTTTCTTTTTTAGCTCATTTTGCTTTAAGATTTCTGAGAGATTAAATAAACGTAAGTATATGCACTTTAGTTCAAAATAGGCTACCAAAATAGTTGGTATTCCTTACTATCTGGGAAAAAGACTCATGGATTATACTGGGAGATTATTTTCTGGGGAATTCTTATAAATAACAGTGACTGCAAATTCCAGTAGATTAATTTTCCAGTTGCTTTCCGAAAGCCATTCTTCTGGGAACCTCTTAATTAATAATATTTTCAACCAGTTGGTGCTTTTTACCAGCTGTCAACTCTATTAATGTTTTTTACTAGCTTTTACATTTTTTTTCATCTTCAGTTCTTTACAGACATCACTTTCATGTCTACAACATAGTTAATTATGTGGACACATGAAAAGAAAGGGACAGCTATGCTCCTCACCTGATTCTGGCCAACAAATATGCAACTGTGCAAAAAGCTGAAGACAAGTTTCTGAGTTCTCAAGTGGCCTGAGAAAGATGGGAATGAAGTCTTGAAATTTTCACATCCTCAAACACCCTTATAATACTGTCCAAAAATTCTCCAGATGTGCTTCTGCCTCCCAGCCAGGAACATCCCAAGCACCCTGCCTCCAACCATAAGAATTCTTTTGAAATATTTCAGCTCCAATCTCTCAGGTCCCATTAAATTTCTTTTGTTTGCAGCCTGAAAAAAAACCTTAAAGTAAGAGTATATGCAATCCTTTTTGTTTGCACAGCAGCTGTGTGAGAAGAAATTAAAATGACCAGCTTGTACCATCTTCAAATGAGTGAACACACTCACACTGTTAAATGTGAATGAATTAATCAGCCCCAAAATTACTTCATCTCCAGAAAAAAAGGCTTTTTTAAGCCTTAATCTTGAGAATAATGAAAATAAATAAATAGACAATTAGATTAACAAATATTCTTCAAATGGATGGAATAACAAATGAGAGTCTATTAATAATTGGTTCTAGTTCACCATTTTCTGTTTAGAAAGTGGTAGAGAAGGAGACTCATTTCCATATTCTAAGTCATTTGTAGAACACCATAAGTGATCTTATGGATAAAAGAATACTTTTCATTAGACTTCAATATTTATTTATGTATCAATGTAGCTCCATTTTTTTCATTGTAACCATATGATGTTGCCCAACAAACATAAAATATCACTCTGTGAATAAAACATCATGCTCAGCCATTAAAAAATTAATTCAAATCCTGAGTGAAAAACCCTGGAACAGCATGAAATGGAAGATTAAAAATTTGAACAAAACCAATCCTGAGGAAATTCTGAGGGCAGGATGGAGACGGTCACATTTTCTTAGGAGGAGGGCATTCACCCACCTCTCTATTATTTCCTCATGCTATTCCCATGTGGGTAAATGTTTTGCTGTACAGTTCAGCCAGATGGGAAAAACTCATCAATCTCTACCCTATTTCAAAAGAGTAGTATATAGAATCAATTATCCTTTCTGAAGCCTGGATTAAAAGTATAGAATTTATGTCAAAACCACTCCCCTTTTCTAAATATCAGAAGCACAAGGAATATTGCGCAAAGGATTTTTCCTTAAAGTATAGTGAAAATGTTTTCAATTAGTAAAGGTAAAGGTAAAAAAGGTATTTCCAGCTAGGTAGGAATTTTGTGGAATGACCCACTCACTTTTTCTTTTATTCATATATGTTTCTTTTTGGAGTTTCACTGCATAGCCTTTATTCACACTGCTGGATAATAGTTAATGTGTGCAGACTTGTTGAATCCAGTGAGATTAGTCACCAGACTAAATGGCAGAACATGCCAATACACATTCTATAATTTTCCTTTGTTTTAAAATGTAAATGTATTCAACTACTGCAACCCCCCAAAGTAATTTAAAAGACTGTTTTGTCAAAGACTACATTGCCTTCAGCAGTTTCAAAATCGCTGTTAACTTTGATAACCTGAAACAGCTAACTTTGTTTTAAAAACACCCATCTTTTGGAACCAAATGACTGGAAAACATCAACACCAATTTGAGTAATAAAACCTCACAAAACACTGTGAGAACATGAAGGGCTTTTGAAAGTTAAATGAAAAATAAAATAAACAAAAAAGCTTAGTTGACATTCAAGGTAGAATATAATTCATGTTTATTTTCACTGTGTACAGAAGGTGGAGCCAAATCATAAGTATATGTGAACTCATGCTTCATTCTTGGTTTGAATGGTTTTCTACTGTCCTAAGTATACATTGCAGTTTTATAAAAGGAGCAGCTGTCCCTGAGGAGATACAGATACAAAGTTGGAATAAATCATTTTAAAATCTAAGAACAGAAAGCAAACAATCACCCCAAACTCTAAACTCTATTTTTGATCTTTGTGATTCCCATAAATTTTAAAAAGAAACTTCTACTTAGCTATTTTCACTGCCAGCTGGTATTTCAAAAAGAAACCAGAAGACAGGGCAGAATAATGTTCTGCTTAAACGATAGGGCGAGGAGTTAAAAAATTTGAATTCTAATTCTGATTTTGTCATTAGCTGTCTGTGACTCAGTCGAGTTCCTGACATTTTTCATGACAAGCTTCCTCTATTTGTAAAAGAAGTTAATATAACCTAACTCAGTTTATTTCTAGACAGATGACTGTGCAATAGTGCAAAATATTATGAGAGAATAGTGAGTATTCGCTAGGCTTAGCGCTATACGCTGGACTCTGATCTGATGGTGTTTCTCACTAAGAATTCTGAACTTTCATCTGAGGTGATTCAGCCTTGATGTGTTTCCAGAAGGGTCTCTTTTAAAGCAGCATTTATTTATTTTGTGGGTAGATCAGTAAGAGCAGAATCTGCCTTGTGCTGAGCAAGCATCCTTTTCCCCTAGTGAACATGTTTTTTCAATACACAATGAATAGGAGAGACCAGTTTTGACAAGGAACAGCAAGTGTGCTCACTAAGAGAGAATCTTTTGATTAACCTACTTATTATTATTATTATTACTATTGCTCTTATTACTTTCTATTTTTATGACAATTATTACTATTACTAATACTGTTATTACTGCTGTTATTATTGCTATTATCTGACAATATTCTACGCTATGTGCCACGTAGTCCAAGTGGACGCAGCTGCTGCCTTAAGGGAAGTCACTTAACTTTGCTTTCAACAAGCTATGGACCTCTGAAATTTGGGGAGGAAGCTCCATTCTGCAGAATTGACACAAGGAAGCTGTGTGGGGCCACCAGCGCTTTCAGTGACCCCTAGCCCCATAGCTTCAGCTCACAGAACCTGTGAGTGCTGCGGACAAAAGATTCAAAACTATTTTATATTTCTAGATGATAGAAATCCTTTAAACAAGGAAAAAAAAACACAGGCTACTCCAAAAAATATTAGTCTGCACATTTATGTGCTTAAGTAATCAAAAAATACCACATTATTGTTCCCTGGGCATTTTGAGAAGCTTTACCTCAGTAAGACATGAAGCCAGGCCACGCATTAGTCACAAGTCTGGCTTTAAAGACAAATGCGTGAGGAAAGATATCAGTGAAAACGTGTCAAAACTTACGTGCCACCCGGGGATGTGGGTGACTGCACAGCTGCCTTGAAATGCACCCAACAAAATCTGTGTTGCATGAATATATTCATCTCGGTTTAATTTATGTTTCACAGAGTCCTCTCCCAGATTGCATAGGCCAAGGATAGTGCTGTGCATGGGAGTAAGGGAAGTGAATTTTGCAAACAAATTTCAAACAAGTGAAGACGTGCTCTGTGTCTTAAGAGCTCCATAAATCGCAAACATCTTTAACTGGGAGCAGCGCATGAAGAGCATAACCTCGCTGGTATCAATGATAATTTTTTAAGGGTCATAGGACTGAAGAGTTTATCAAATAAAACTCATTTACTAGGGCTCATTTACCAGGAAGGTGAATCAGCTTGCTAACATATTTCATCTCTGAGGAAAATATTTGTCTATAGATTTGTGTATTTATGTTTGGGTAGCAAATAGAAAACAATGGACTGATTCTGTATTAACAGTGTCTCTGTGTCAAAGGCTGAAAATTCTAAATAATCCATTGGAATTTAGAGCTGCTATTGCTGAGTCTGTGTAGAAAAGCAGGGATACCATGAACTTTCATTGATTTAACTGAAGATTCCCTGAGAAAACAGAAAGAAATCTTGTGGAAGTCACCTCCTAGGCTCAGCCCGGTGGTGGATGTCAGACATTGCTTAGCTGAAAGGTTGCTTCAGGAGACAAAATGTCAGTGATGGCAGTATTAGTGCCAAATTGCTCAGGGCTCCAAAATCTTCAGTTCTGATGTGTAAAAAGGGTCTGTGTCCCATGCAGGGTGGAGGCTTCACATCTAAGCGTGATCTTTTCACCCATCTCTTAGTCCTTAATTAAGATCCAATATCTGAAGACTGACACGTTCATGCTTTCCCATTGAACCCAGCTTCTGCTGTGAAGGACTTCTGCGTGTATGAAGGCATTTGTTCAAACTGAAAAGGCTATTTACATTTGCGATGCAAATGAGTGTGAAACTTTTGGTCACCTTGTGAAATGGGGGATCATAGCAGTATCTGAAGCTGAATGTTCTGGTAAGAGGCCATGAAAGGTGATCATGGAGACATATGTTTCTGAACTCTAAAAGACATTTTCAAGGCACTTTTAGCAGGAACAATAACAATTCATCCTAATTCTACACTATAAGACTGTAGCCACGGTAGCATTGTGAAAGCTTGAAATAGTGTGCATGTGATTTTTTTTTTTCATGTGGATAATGCTATATCAGAACCAAATATTACACATATTATTACTGCAAGATTATTCTTCCCTGTTACTAACATACTTTTTTTTTTACTTTTGCGAGGTGGATTTTATGAGTTTTGGGTTTCTCATGAATATTGGTTTTTTTATTTAAGTGGAGAAATCTTTCTCAGTCTTTCTTCTGAAAATGCTTCAAAGCCTGCAAAGCCTATAAAGAAAGATGCAATTGCAACATCTGTCAAGATGGACTGTGTGACTTTCCTCATTTTGACAGGATATGACACCATGCTTTTTTAGCATTTTTAGCTGTTTTCAGAAGGGGCAGCTTTTTCAGCACCAGTGCATATGATCTTCCAAATCTCCTCATCATCAATGGTGCACAAGGAGCCACCTGATCATCTAGTACTTTGCACTAGAATAACCGGTGCTTTAAGGGGCAGTAGCAGGATTATTATTGTGCACTCCACTCACTATCTATACCACAGACATGAGGCAGTGAAGCAGTATGGCTTGTATGTTATATTTTTTTTAACTCTCAGCAAGGGCCCAGAGACTATTGGACACAAAGCTCTGCTTCTTGCTGCTTTTCTTTTCCTCAAGCTGTAAAGAGAAAGCAAGTTGAAAACAACAGTCAGAAGACAAAGAAAAAGGGTTTCTTTTTGCTAGCCACATGGCTTGAACAGTTTTACAGTTGTAAAAAATAAAAAAAACTGTCAAAATTAACAGCCAGTATCAGTGGAAAGGAGGAAAATGAAAGAAAATAGACAGAGGAGCCAGAGGAATGATAGAGGAATAAGACTGGAAGGTTAGTACAGATCTACTGTACTAGCTCCTTTTCTCAAATAGGAGGCAGTGTGGTCTGCTACAAAGAACTCCAAAGGCAGAATCAGGATCCTTGGTTTCTTCCTCAGCTTCAAAGCTCACCACTGAGTACCTTTCTACAAAGGTCTTAGTTTTCTTACCTAGAGAAAAAAAAGACATAGGTAAAGACTATGAAAAATAAAATGAAGAGTAATAAGCCTGTGTTGTTAAGAAGAATGTTTCAGGAAGAAATTATATAAAGAAGCTTTATTTGAGAACCTCTGAACTACCTGACTTCTTCCTTCTTTTATACTGTTTCAAGAAAAAAAGAAGATACTGAGCATGAGTGGGTTTAGAAATAGCCCATAAGAATAATGAGAACCGAAGTCCAAGTAAGCCTGTTAGAACCAAAAATGTGAAACTTCTTTGAGAACTATCTAGCCACTGAACACCTCTAGAACAGCTGTATAGCAGTCCCTCTCAGAAGCTAATGCCCTATGACATTAGCAAATGAAGACCAATTCCTAATGCCATTTGAACTCCATGTCTAAGGAACTTAATGTTGAGACAGAAATAAATCCTGGTCTGTTTAACAGAGGAGGCAATTTTCATGGGACTGTTTGATTAGGAACTGGTCAGTAGCAAAACCAAAGAAGCTTTGTTCTAATTAAATAGATCAGCTTTAGAGCATGCCTTTATCCAGCAAAATGAGCTGAAAAAAATATTAGAAGCATTTCTACTCACTATTTAGGATGAAACCTCTGTAGCCTGCTTTATTTCCTAAAGTTTCCTGGAAAGAGTTTCCTGGAATGTGAGATCGTTTCTTCATTTCTCCCATAGAATGTGCATACACACACACATGCAGACAGACAAGCACACGCACACACACATTCACACAAATATGAATGATAAAAAAAAGAAGGGTAATGAGTATCTCCTGAAGTAACAAACACTCTGCTACTTCCGTGTGCTTTCATGTGTGCACGTAAAGGAAAAGGACCCAAGTAAACAAAGCTAGATTAGCAACAAGAAGTTGAGAGGACTTGAGACAACTTCCTCCCTTGTGCATTGGCAAGGAGATGAATGGAGAGAGCAGCCCTGGAGCCCAGTTCTTATTCTCAGCACCCAGGAGCTTCACTCTGGCTACCAATTAATGCCTTTCGTGTCTTTTTCTCTTGGCTTACATTGAAACTCCCAGCACACGGCAGCACACTGAGCTGTTTCGGCTGTCCCAGGCAAGCCCAGCTCTGGCTAAAGTGCTACTCAGGTGCCCTTGGCATCTGTGGTAGGTGTCTACCAAGCGCCCTGTCATTCGCGGGATGACATCAGCCACACTGGACCTTGATGCACTCACTCTCCCGCTTTCCCGTACACTTTTTTTTGCTGCGCCTTCAGTTCTTTCCCTCCTCCCCCACCTTCCTCCTCTCCATTTGCAGAGTTCAGAGCCCTCCTCCTGGGCTGCCACCCCTCCTTTTCCCCTCCTCTCTCACAGTCAGAGGCTTGAAAACTTGTTAAAAGCTCTCCCAGTGTTCCAAGTTAGAAAAAACTTTTTACGAGGTATCAGCACTTTTCTTTCATTAGTGGGGAAGGAAGGATGAAAAATACAAAGCAGCAGTAGACTTTTAAAGTTTAAATAGACAGGTCTGAGTGCCTGAACGGGCTCTTCCATTTTACTTTAACCCCCCAAAGAAGTTTTCTTATCCCGTTTCACTGCTGATCAGCAAGGGTAAGTGGCAAGTTTTCCTTTTTCATATTTCCTTTTTCTTCTTTTTGCATATACTCTTCTTCTTCTTCTTTTTTTTTTCCTAAAAGCACTTCTCCTCCTCAATAATTTTGTATTGTTTTTCGCAAGGTTGAATATATATGAAGTCCAGCTTTAAACAATATAAATAATTAAATAAAAAAGATATAACTCCTCCTAAAATGTTAACTTCAAGTTCCTAGGTATTATTTTTTGTTTTCTTTTGCAATATATTTACACCTTTCTTTGAATTTATAGTTTTTCAACTTCTAACCTTGTTCCATAAAGAAAGTGGTGAAATTCTGACTGCAGAGCTGGGTTGCAGACTTGTTGCTAGTGTGCTGGCAAAATCGCTACTATCTGTACTTACCTAGCATTAAATGAACCGCTTTAAAGAAAAAAATATCTCGATGCGCTCCAGTCTCTTCTGTTGATAACAACCTGAAGTTCGTAACAGTGAGACCTTCTTCTGAGAATGTCCCATTTCTGCCCCACACATTTTGCTTTCCCATAGAAATCCTGAGTGATGCAGAATAGTTTGTACAGAACAAGGTTCTTAATTAGGTGCTTTGTTAAGTGCTGCTGCTACCGAAGTGGTGACTTCACGTGGTCTTCCTGATCATTTTTCCCTCTTCTTTTAAAATAGATGTGATGAAATCCAGACATAGGCTAAGGACTTTTAACCTAGTTTGTATATAGTTACTCTGTTTTAGCAACCTCAGTAAAGGATTTTAGCAAAGGAATGTAAGATATCATGATATGCCGTACCACGTTGGCAGTGTCTGTGAAAGTCTTGGGTGGATATAAATGAAAGTTTTCTGGGAAGAACTTAGCAAGAATCGTCTTAAATGTGTCATACTTCCAGTATGACACATTCCCTTTATATTACCTTGAAGGCTCTAATATCAAGATGTGGAGGAAAGGAATGCTTGAGCAATGCTTCTCTTTTGGAGAACTAAAAAGCTTTTTAAATTGTAGTACTTGCTATGGTTCCTTTTTGCTGTTGTTTTCTGCCACTTGCCAGTAGTTAAAGAACAACGTGAGGAAGCAGGAAAAAGAACCTTCAGTAGAAATAAGAAGCACAGGATCTATCTTATCAAGTAGCACATTCTGGAATTAAACAAGAATATTGTGTGCTTATGTGTGTCCTCACATTTTGCTGCAAGATAACTAGCGAGCCTTGTGAAGCGGCATACTTATGAAGGATTCACTTAGATTTTGGCGCATGAGATTCATGAAAGTCTGTGGTAATGGTAACAAAAAGTAGCTAAGGAACACCTTCTGTCTGACTTCTGTTTGTGTGAATGTGCATGGAGAAAGTTGGAGGACTTGTGTGAAGTTTTCATCCTGCCATTTTTAACATCTGGACAGCACACCACAGCATAGAATTCAAGCCTCTACTCTAGTGAGATGTTTACTGAAGTGTTTCCTTCAAAAACTTCAAAGCCAAACACTGGCACCGAACCACAATACCTAACAAACACAAATAGGAGCAGGGTGAGCAGCTACTGAGTTCAAAAGGAAGAGAGGGACACAAGGGACTTGATTTGTGACATAACTCTGAATTATTATACATGCAGAAGCACAAACAGATTAAACATTGTAGAGTTATTGCAGCTCTCGTGTAATGCGAGCCTGAAAAATTAATTATATTTTTCTCTGACATAAACATTAGTTTAGGTGAAGGAGTTCCTGTGGGCATAAGGACAATTAGATGACATTGAGCAATATGTCCATTTCATCACTGCTCCCCTTCTCCTGTTCTCTGGTATCCTGCCCAATGCTACCCACCAGTGCATCTCGGGTGGAGGCACCTGCCTTATGGTTTATACCACACGCACTTTTCAGAATTCCATATTTAAAAGCAAGCATTAACTGCAGAAGGCCTGAGTCCCCCTCAAGTAATTAAGTTTCTTATCTTAGTTTCAAAGTGAGTTGCATTGTGCTAGGAGAAGGGTGAATTCGAGCAATAACATAAATGATGAATCTGGCATGTACAATGACAGAATGCCTAAGGAAATGCTTATGGTTGCTTATGGACCTTTTGTAACTATGATTTAAAATTAACTTAGGTAGAGGGAATGCAGCATGTGATAGGCAAAGGCTATGGGGGAAGATCCACTAGTGAGGGGTGAGTGCCTACCAGCAGATAGCCCAAAAGGCAAACTGTTGTGACATTTTAAATTCCAGTTACTGCAACCATTTAGTGTGTAATCTTTGTCCTGTGGATGAAATGAACTCAAGTTCATTTGCAGACCTATGGGATGAGTTTAATTTTTCCAGGAGAATATCTGAAAAACATTCTCTTAATGTTAATAGGATTTCGTAAAATAGTTTTCCCTTTTCCAATCCACTTAAACAGTATCAGTTGCACATCTTACCTGCCGTCTCTGTAATCTGGCCACTTTGGGGAAATGCTAAAGTTGGCTATTGTCCAGAATCTTCTTTTTTATTATTATTTTTATGGGTATTTCAAGCACAAGCTTTTGTAGGACAACCAAGGATTTGGCTAATTTCCCAACTGCTTCAGCTGCACAACCCCATTTTAGATCACATTCTGACCCTTATTGCTCTTCCATTCACCAGCATATGACCTTCTGACACAGTAGTCAGACCTGAGAACATTTCCACATTCTCCCTGGCAAATATTCTCCCTGGCAAATATGAACCAGATGACATGATAAATGCTGTCCATAAAAAATAAGTCTAGAATTTCTTAATTGTGGCTTACAAATCAAATTTCTTATATATGTGGTCATCCAGAACTGATGCAGATAAATGCTATCTCCTGCTGTTGTATGGCTTTTTTCCTGTCTTTACACACACACAGTAGAACCTGGAACAAATCCATCTTTTAAAGAGTTGCTAGGCCTGTATTAGTCCATCCCAGAAAGGATATAGTACTATAAAGCAATAATCAGTATAACCTTGCAAAACTCATATTCTCATAATCAGGCATATCCCTGAATTCCTGAAGTACTGAAATGATACTAATCTATCAGATCAATTCGTGTTTTTCAGTGGACTCACTTAAGAAGTTTGGAAACGCTAAGAGAAGTTTACATGCAAAATGCTGAAGAAATATTTCTAGACGTAATCTTCCATCCATTTAAAACTATTTATAATGCTGGAATACTTTAATAGTTGCTTGATATAAATACCCTCTTTATAGGCAGTAAATAAATACTGCAGTCAATTAATAAATGACTCTTTCGATGTCCTCAAGTCAGATCTGATGAATGAATTTTCTCTACAACAAAAAAAGTACTGTGTTTCACAAAACAATAGAATTCGCTTAAGCAAAGGAATAATACACTTGTGCCACCACAAGGTTATCTGATTAACAGTACAATGTTATGAATTGATGTGGGTTTTTTATCACGGTCAAATGCTAGTGTGTAACTGATCTCTTAAAAAAAAAAAAAAAGTTGCTTTTCAAAACTATGTATGAGTAATTCAAGCATGGAATGTTTCCTCGTGGAGTTTATATTGCCAGAGGATATCAATGAAACTTAGCAATTTCACATGCTGAAGCAGATTTAAAAAGAGGTTCTAAATTCTCGAAATATTACTGTTGTGGGGTTAAGTCAGTCAAAACTGAAGTAAGTCATTTTACATTATTAGACCAGAGTGGAGGGTAATTAAAAAACAAACCTCGTATAACCGCCTAGAAATAACATGTCTTCTGTTTTCTTAATCAAACCGCCAATCTGAAATAACATTTAGACAGTAAAAAAATACATTGAATGTGAGGAAAGTCTGTTAATTCAGTAGTTTAAAGTCATCAGAAAGCTGTCTAATTAAATCAAGAACTTATTTCTTGAAAAAGGCTTCTTCTGTCCACTTCCACTTCTAGGACATGGAGAAAATAGCTTGCCTTTAGAACAAACTTCACATATTGTATAGTTACAGACTGTTCTCTGTTTTAACAATCTCAGTTGGAGAAGGAACGCCGCCGTAACATTGCATTCCAGCCTTTTCAGAGACCTCCAAGCTCTTGTGCCTGCCTCTTTTCTATCAACCTGAACCAATAAAGGCAAACAAATCTTTCCCTCCTGGGATGACTAAAGCTCTGAGTGACTAAAAGAATATGTCAGAGATAAACACACCATATATCCCTCCGCTGAAGCGTCCAGATTTTAAAGTCTAAAGTAGGGCTGATCCTTTGATGGGACAACATTCATGTGAAGAACTAATTCTGTGAGGAAGGGTCTGAAGGCGACAATAGGTAAACTTCCTCCACATGTGAGAGCAAGCCAGACCAAGTGTGCTGAGGAAATGGCCCTGAGATATTTTTCAGGGCCTCAAAGATAATTGACATCTCAGAGCTATCAGAGCGAGCACTTTAAACACTTGCCTTCCATTATACTCGCAGACTTTTTCCTATGAGAAAACAAGAAGGGATGGTAGTTTTTTGTTTGGCATCTATTGTTATAATTAATCTTGCCAAATTTAAAATCCTGTTTTTCCAGTGACTCATTACTTCTTGAAAGAAAGTATCTTTGGTATTAAAAATTCCTATTTTATGAATTACAAGCATTTATTCTTATTTTTTAAATAAATGACCTTCACTAAGGAATATATCCATGATGCAATGGGAAGGAAATCATTTGAACATTATCAAAACTAAATACTGGGAAGAGATTACTCAGCATGCACAGGATAAATCTCTCTACCCGGCAGTACCTACTTTAAAGGGAAGCTTTGTGCTTATTGTTTCTCTTAGGTACCTGATTTCACATGCTTGATCATATGGGACAAGTTAGAATGTAAATTCCCATGTAGATAAGATTACCATACTCCAATTGAAAAAAAAAAAAAAAACATAGTGATCCTTGTTTTTTCTATGAATCAAGAAAATCAAGTAAAATACTTCATCTCACCTGAGATGATTTAAACTTGCCATGTTCAGCCCTTGGAATACGCACTGCATGAGTGGTGCATTTGTTGAAGGCAGCCAGAAGTTACTTTTAAAACAGAAAGAGCACATTTCCCTTTGTTCTTTACTAAATCTTTTTTTTCCCCCTTTCATAACAAAACAAAGAGATTTAAATGTAAAAAGACAC
Organism: Tinamus guttatus; assembly: GCF_059628265.1. Taxonomy (NCBI): domain Eukaryota; kingdom Metazoa; phylum Chordata; class Aves; order Tinamiformes; family Tinamidae; genus Tinamus; species Tinamus guttatus. Next base: position 565,460 of record NW_028288675.1, read on the forward strand.
AATTACAAAGCTGAAGCTACAAAAACCTAAGGAAGTCACAGATAACCAAGAAAGCAGTTCGTCTAATAGGGTAATATGAGCTTAGCCATTTCATGTATTTAGCAAGTACTATACCTTTTTAAAAGGATAGATAAAGAATAGCAACATAATATTGGTCTTTGTGCTGCAAACATTAATGTATAAACTTCATTTAGACATCAAATTTTATCTGAAATTGAGCATGCTATGAACTTTGTAATGCTAAGAACTATACTCTTAAATGTATTATACATCTTGTACTGATATACAAGAGCTCAGTTTAATACAACCATAGGAAATTTAGCATATGTTTTGTGATGATGCAATTTTAGGTATGCAACCCTAACATTAAATTAATACAACTTTTTGCGTTGAGATTGTGCAATGTTTTGTTCTGCTTTTCTCTTAAGGAGTGACTATAAAATTTATCATAAGTGATGCACATTCAAAAAAGAGAAATCTTTCATTTATTCCTAGCATACACAGGCAGTGCCAATACAAAATTCCACACCCTGATTAGCACTGAGTTACAGCTGTTTTACACATCAGCCAGATGTTATTGATCATTGAAATGAGATTGCCACCAAGGAATCTGGTTTGAGCAAAAAGTGGTGGCAACCGAAGGTCCTTATGGACTTCTTGAAAATGGAAGTAAAATTAGAAAGCTCTTTTTTTTTTTTTTTTGCTCTGAGACATTATATGACATTTCTCAGTGCACACAAATTAAAACAAAGCTGTACTCTTAGCATTGATCTGTGATTCAGTACAATAAAAAGTATCAAAGATCTCTCCTAACCATCACTATTTGTTTCTGTTTGTGTCCTTCTTTAGCCAGCATCCTGTGAAGATGGGTGACTGGAGTGCCTTGGGAAAACTTCTTGACAAAGTGCAAGCTTATTCTACTGCAGGAGGGAAAGTGTGGCTGTCTGTCCTCTTTATTTTCCGAATCTTGCTACTGGGGACAGCAGTTGAATCTGCTTGGGGAGATGAACAGTCTGCTTTTCGGTGCAACACTCAACAGCCTGGTTGTGAGAATGTCTGCTATGACAAGTCCTTTCCCATTTCCCATGTTCGCTTTTGGGTTCTGCAAATCATATTTGTGTCTGTACCAACCCTCTTATACCTGGCACATGTGTTCTATGTGATGAGGAAAGAAGAGAAGCTGAACAAAAGAGAGGAAGAGCTTAAAGTGGTCCAAAATGATGGTGTGAATGTGGATATGCACCTCAAACAAATCGAAATTAAGAAATTTAAGTATGGCATCGAAGAACATGGCAAAGTGAAAATGCGTGGGGGACTGCTCCGTACTTACATCATCAGCATCCTCTTCAAATCTGTCTTCGAGGTGGCTTTCTTGCTGATACAGTGGTACATTTATGGGTTCAGCCTGAATGCCATTTACACCTGCGAGCGAGACCCATGCCCACACAGAGTGGACTGTTTCCTCTCCCGTCCAACTGAGAAAACCATCTTCATTCTCTTCATGCTGGTGGTATCTTTGGTGTCTCTGGCCTTGAACATCATCGAGCTTTTCTATGTGTTCTTCAAGGGTGTCAAGGATCGCGTGAAAGGGAAAACCGACCCTTACTCTCACAGCGGTGCCATGAGCCCTTCCAAGGACTGTGGCTCCCCGAAATATGCTTATTACAATGGCTGCTCCTCACCCACCGCCCCCTTGTCTCCTATGTCTCCCCCAGGGTACAAGCTTGTTACTGGAGACAGGAACAATTCCTCCTGTCGTAACTACAATAAGCAAGCCAGTGAGCAAAACTGGGCCAATTACAGTGCGGAGCAAAACAGGATGGGGCAGGCGGGCAGCACCATCTCCAACTCACATGCCCAGCCCTTCGACTTCCCCGATGAGCACCAGAACACTAAAAAACTAGCGTCAGGACACGAGCTGCAACCCCTCACCATTGTGGACCAAAGGCCCCCCAGCAGAGCCAGCAGCCGAGCCAGCAGCAGGCCTCGACCTGACGACCTGGAGATCTAAGCTTCACGCTGCAATACTTGCTCAACTATGAAACGACGTGCATTGGAAGATGCAGTCAGTGCTGATCTTGTTCCAGCGGAGGTGGTACTTAACAGTCTCAAGCAGGAAATTTTAACAATCATAAAAAACAAACAAGCAAACAAACTTTTAAAAATACTTGCTGTTTTGGGGGAATGTGGGGTTGGTGTGGGGTGGTACAATACACTTTGGTATTTAATGTAGCTGGTTTAAAGAATTTAAATACTAAAAAAAAAGAAAAAAGGAAAAAGATAAGTAGTCATTACTAAGGTAGGGGGTTGGGTTTTTTTTCTAGAAAGGCTGTAAATATCTGAGTGTATGTGTATGTGTGTACTATTATGTTTGTTTCTAAAGAATCTTCTGTAATACTGAAACCCAATAATAACTGAACTCACATTTGTCAGGGTGAAGTGCTGCCTGAAAATGAAAACAGTTTTCCTATTCAACAGATAAAAAGACCAGGATTGCCTCTGATCATTTCCCTGTCAAGAACATTCCATTCTTAAAAAGTGCACTTTGAAGGTTAACTTTCCTGTATTGTCCTTCAGGTTGTTGAAAGGCTTCTGTGAGGATAATCTACAGCCTTTGAATCGATAAACTCAAATTTCAGACATGGCCCACCAGAAAAAAAAAAAAATCTTTAGTCACCTGCTTTTTTAACTCTTCATGCAGGTAGACTTTGTTACATGCATAAGTGGATGAATCCACACTTGTAGAACTAGCATCCACTCTTTTTTGCCTACAGCAATATTCATGTCCTGCTGCTTACATACTGTGTAATTGGTATCATATAAAAAAAAAAGTTTGCTACCACTTGCAGATTTAAGTATTAACTGAGGCAATCAACTGCCTTTAGTTAATTTTATCACACCTCTGTGTATGTTAGGAGTGTACATATGTGTGTGATCATGGTTTAGGAGGTATATGTATACACAAACACCCTCAGAAGCATACAGTGAGGAACATATGCACACAGAATATTTGCAGTTGACACTTTCTCATGAGTATTGTGAAGATGTGGGCCACAATGGTGTTTACATTCTCTGATTCCTTCAATGCAAGTGAAACACGTCATGTATTTTTTTAATTCTATATAATGTTATCCATATATCCGGAATGGATCCTTAAAATAAAATAAATAAAAAGGGCTCAATCCTAGATATCTTTCTCTGCAAAAACTCCCTTTTAAGACAGTGGGAGTTTTGCCTGAACAAAGTCTACAGGATCAAGCCCAAGATACAGCGAACCATGTTCCTGCTGGCATGAGTGATTTTCTTAGATAGAAGTTAGGGTTGGAAAAGACCCATTAGGTCATCTAGCCAATCTTCCCTGATAGATAATAATGATGCTTGAACGATAGAAGTTGTAGTACTGTAAGCAAGCTTTAGTCTTTTATGTGAGAAACTTAGAAGAAATGCTTTGTGCTGGTTTAATAATAAAGTGTGCCTACATGACTTTTGCAGTAACTGGTATTTTTCTTGTGCCACATATTCACATTTACTGAACTGTAATGCCCAGTCCACATGTGACAGGACTTTCTAGATGACTCTAGCAACTTTGGTGTTTACACTTAAATTTTGTTTGAAATGCAAGAGAAGTTGAAAGGATTTTTAAACAGTACAATTCTAGCTAATTTATTTGAAATCTATGCTCAAAAGAAATCTACCAGTTTCTTCAAATGCGTTGCCTCTTAGTTCAACACAAATTGACCAAGGAAATACATAGCTTGGTTTCATTTTGCAGCAACACAGATAAATGGTTTCATATAATACGATATATTAATGTGTTTGACATTCCATGTTAAACTACTGTTGTGTTCAACTTCATTGCATGTATGCAACCATAGTCCATCAGATCATGTTGTCTGGAGAATATTAGTCAATAAAGTTTTAATTTAGTATAAATACGTTTTCCAATTGTCATTCACTCTTTTATAAGTTCACATATCTTTTGTTCTAGTATTACAATCCAGCCTCCTCCCTTCCCTCTTCATTTTCCCCAGTCACATTTTATTTCTGCAATATTCTTGATTTAATCCATCTGGACCTACTTTGAATTGAAATTTTACAGAACTAGATATAGATACTCTCATACTACTGGAGAAATAAGAATCATGGTAACAAAAGATCACTCAACATGGGCCATGGAAACAAAAGATCACTCAGCATGAGCTACTGAAATACAGATCTTGCCTGAGCCTCAGAATATAAATATATATTTATTGGCAAACAAAGATAATAATAATAAGATACTACCACATAATTTTTAAAGCATTTCTTACATACAGCCTAGATCCTACATTATGAAATTGGTGCTTCTAGTTTACATTTTCCTACATAATCAGATGGTTTGACTGACAGTTGGCTTCAATTTCTGGAATGAAATCCTGTTTCCTTTAGAATCAAAGAGAGCATGCTATTGATTTTGGTAAGGCTGAGATTTCACACACTGCCAATTGCTTCCCTTATAGGTATCAATCCCTACTGAAGACCCACAATGCCTGACTTTTCTGGATTGGACTATAGAAAAAATCAACTTCTTTTTTATTTGAAATATATATACGTATATAAAAATCAAGCAGTGGTGGTCATGTTGCTACTTTCAAATGTGTTTGGTATTTTAAGTCCAAACTTCTTTTCCTTCCTACTAGTAAAGAAGAGAAGAATTAAGCAGAACATTACTAGTGAATTTACAGCTATTTGAGATACTACACAAGAACCAACACAAAGAATGACACTTTGATGTGTTTCTTAAATAATAACAATGAGTCATAGCTTTAAGGTTGGCTTGTCCTAGTTTGTCTGCACAAAGGGAAGAACATTCCAAGCATTTTGTGGGGATCATCCCTTTTGAAAGGTGGATACAGAAGCATCCATAGAAGGGTTCATCCTGAGACAGAATTTAGTGTCTCTTAGACAGACTGATTGTCAGGTACATCCCAAACTAGAGATTCACTTTGGTAGGAAGTCTTGGACAACTGATGTAAATTACTACTTCAGTTTACTCCACCCTCACAAAAATATTCCTGAGTTAGCACAAAATTACAGTTCAATTTTCTGCCTCATTTTTGCCATGTCTTCCCAGAGCTCTTCTCTTCTGGAGATGATGGTATGTCCATGCATGTAGAGGGTAAAGACATGAAACTCACTCCATTGTTCAGTAAAGACAATGGGTCATTTCTCTCACTTGGATTTGTATCTATCATCTGTGGCATCTTCTACACTTACAGAATTGTCACAATGATAAAACTGTGTGTACCATCCATCCTGCTGTTTTATATGCTTTCTCCCAGTATATCAATATGGAAATAATTTATGTCTAAATTTCAGTTTTCTGTTCATTTTGAGTAAAATGTGAAGATATGGTTGTTAATGCATATGTTTTTATCATCTCTAGAATGATATAACAGAGATAATGTAAAAACACATTTTCTTGAAAATTTTTAAGGGGAAAGAAGAGTCACAAATGAAGCAACAACAAAAAGACCAAAAAAATCAAAATCTCCTAAGCATTAAAAAATGCTATTGGTGTTTTGCTTAGAGGCATTTTGAAAAAAACAAGCTAGTTCATCCTAAATGATGCCTTCCCCCAGCTGTGACTTGAAAAGTCTATAAGGAGTAAAGCTTAAGGAACAAAAGTTAAAAACAACCTAACATCTATTTGCAGATCATGTAATTTCAAGGTATTTTAAATACATGAAGCACACTGAAAGTTCTTTTCCTAATTTAGAAATTATGTTTCCATACTTAAAATGAAAATTAGTATAGACTATAGAAATTGCTTAGGAACCACAATAAGGACTTGCTACAAAAGGCAGATCCCCTGAAATCAATCATTTTTTAAACTATGCAGTCATTTACTCTTTTAGAAAAAAAAAAAGGCTGTCTGCAATGCTGCTATATTCCACTGGTTCACTTGCCCATCACCAAGTTGCTGTTTCCCTCATAATTTCTCTGCAACTCAACATCAATTCAAGAAGAAAAAAATACTAATGTAAGGGTTAGAGTTTCTGAACTAAGATCTGGAAAGAGAACCAAATCTGAAGTTACTTGAAGTGATCAATGTGGAGTAATGGATATGTCAGACAAAAGTATTCACCAGTGTTTGTGGTGGTTGTTTCTACTTCATGGAGTCAGGTCCACTTCTAATTCTTTTAATTCCTCAGCAATTCCTACTCCTCCATTTTTCCGGGTTAAAAAATATATATGGAAGAACATGGAATTTACCTGTCTCTACAGACTTCTTTTCTCTCTACTTTAGAAACTTAATGCTTTAGTTATTGCTAATCCAAACCTAGTAGGACTAGCCACGATATTTTTTGAATCTACCATATTATACAAATGTTCAGTTTGACAACTTCCTTTCAAGATGTTTAAGACGTTCCCCTTTCCTTCTCATGCTATTCACTCCAGTCATTTGCAGTTTGATCTACTGGAGAATTCTGACCATAGACCTGGTGCATATGACCGATTGGAATTTCTCCAACAAAACTTCCTTGCCAGCACAGGAGGTAAGGTCAGAAGTATAAACCATGCATGAGAAACCACCGTCTATAGGCTTTCTCTGGCACAGTCTTTTGGAAGTATTTGAAGGTCCTCTGTTTTATTGCAATTTATGATCAAGACTAGTTCTATACAAAATGGCTCCAGAAACATGGGACTAGAAGATCAGCTCTACAAACAGATGAGTGCCTTTCTCTGGCTTAAACCACGTGTTTTTTTGACTGTGCCTAAGGTCATATTCACACCCAGACTCTGTCAGCCCTGGAAACTGTGTCAGATGAAAATTACATGATGCTAGTGCATCACTACATTAAAACAGGAAGAGCCTCTTGCTTCTTGTACTTATTCAAAAGATATTCTGATAGACACAGGAAAAAAAATGCTTTTCTTAAACTTGTCTTTAATGTTTCCTAATGTGCAGTACTACCAATGGAGACGCTGAGGCAGTATGTGACTCTGTGACATTATGCACATTTACCTGCTAAAGATTAGGCAGTGGTACTATGCCTACAGACTGTTTAAATAATTGCTGAGCAGTTGCTACAACCAACCACCTCCAAAATGGCTACCCTCAGTCTTCCCTCATGGTTGCCAAAATCCTGCATTCAGTTTACAGACAAGCTTGAATTTGCAATGCAAAGACAAGCATGTTTCTACAGAGATCATTTGGTGTTAACTCCTTTTAAGTGTGTAAGAAGCGTAATGCGAAAGCTAGAGGCCAAGATTCTGGGACAGGCTATACTGGGTAAGTAGGGTACAGTAAATGTAGTCATCTGATCAACATTAATGGCTTTCTGGTGCTATGGACTCTCCTGACATGTAAAAAGGCTTAGTCTCTACTCTTATACTGAGGTGAAGTGAATAACAAAATGACACACACGAGCTTTGACTTGTATGAAAGGAAAAATGTTCAGACATTTAAATTGCTCTTTGAAACAAGCCTAGACCACAGCTGCATACTTCCCATTAGAACTGACAGGACAGTGAAGAAAATATTCGCATGAGTTCCTGGTTTTCTCTAATTTAAATCAATGTAAAAGTTCTTGATTTCAGACATAAACTGATGAGATCCAGAAACAGATAGCATACCATCTAATTTTCATTAATGAAATTGCAAAGTGTAAGCTTATAAGCTATTAAAGTCTTGAATTATAACCACTTGAATATATGCAGTCATACTATTTACTCACAACTTTCCCACTGTAATTCAATGTAGAGGCAAGTTTATGAAAAATAGTCTAAGGTTTGTTTTGTTACAAACAGATACAAACTCTGTAGATGTAATGAAATGCCTATATATGATGTCCAAGTCAAATCTACATAGGACTATGTAAGTGGATGTAGAGTACTATGTAACAGACATCTTTAACTCTGCTGGGTTGGCCCACTCTGGAACAAAATCTTCTTTTTGCCTCCTTTTGACTCTCTTCATCCTTGTTAGAAAGTTCTTCATATTGCAAACAACTGAGCAGTTCTTCCACGCTGCTGAATACAGATCCTGTTGTTCTCTCTAGCTCCTCTGTGAGCTGTGTTTTGGTGGGTGACTTTGTATTCCCATCATCCTCTTTTTTGTTTTTTTTTTTTTTCCCAGTCTATAAACATAAGTTGAGTAAGGGGAGACCATAAGCAAGTCCCAAATATGCAAGGCCAGGGGAATAAAATGACATTGGATAGCAAAATAGTGCAAACATGGAATATACAGCCTGGAACTCAGTGGGGCTCTCTTGAATGTCTGCAACTTACTGAATAGGAAAACAGCATGGAAAATATCTTAAGGGGATTAGAAAAGCCTTTGGATACTTTAGGATCTTAAAACCACCAGTCCTTGCTGAAACAGGCATTTTCAGTCTCAGCTTCTGCTGAGTCACAGAGTTTACCGCCTTTGAAGACTGAAGTGGCTTGGCTCACATTTGAAGCTGTTCTGGAAAAGAACAAACCTTCACTAATGATTTGTATGTGCATACTCTTCTCAGCGGTATTTACATACAGGAGTACTTACTCCATAGGTAGGGCACCTCAAAACACAGGCTCTACTTATATGTTGAATTTTCCTAGTTTTTGTCCATGCATCATTATTTCAAAGTGTTTTGCTTCAAGAATTCTAGAAGACTTTCAAGTACCAGCATTTATATGTCCTGTATTTGGGGAGACTCATCATAGTTGTTTGAAATCTGAATATAAAGCCAATTATCGTATTGTCACCTAGGTTTTGTGTGTGCAGGAAAAAAAAAAAGTATTACAAAAGAATTACTCATGAATAATCTTAACTGATCTGACATGGCTTCATTCTGTCAAGGCCAAAGAACTTTTGTTGAGTGATGTGAGGTGAAAATCTTGCTCCAAGCTTTATTTAGTAAAACAGGATTATGAAAGGAGCGGATATTTATAAAGTCAGACTCCCAATCATATTTCTCTTTTCTATTGCTTTACTTTCTTCTTCTATTCAAGTCTCTGCAGTTTTGATGCAGGAGCACATACAGGCTACAAACATGAACTTTGTGTAACTTGCTGAGGTCTATGACAATCCCTGAGAGCTTCTTTGCTTCCACTGTTCTTGCTGGTTCTGCTGGCTATGTGTCTTGCAGTGGCTGTGAACCTCACACGCTCAGCGGTAGGGTGAATGTTCAGTTAATGCTGTCAAGGGGTGTGTGCAGAGGAAGTGAGTCTGGATTATTTCCTGTAGGATTTTAAAGAAACACAAGACAAAAGAGCCACTAACTTCCTTGGCCTGAAAAGTCCAGCTGTGACAGTCACCTTCCCTGGCCACCCACTTCTTATCTGCAACAGTTGTACTTATGCTATGGGTGTTTAATGTTTTGCACTGAAAATGTTTTCTACGGTGGTTTTTTTTTTTTTTTTTTTGGCATCATGTGGTAAGGAGAATTCCATTATCTTAGAACATTATGTTCTATTAAATATCTATTAATTATCAAGCTGGTAGTTCTTGAATTTTGCAGCATTTCATTTGGAATGAATTTCACAGATCTTAACTATCATAATTCAAAGAATCATAGAATGCTCAAGGTTGGAAGGGACCTCTAGAGGTCATCTAGTCCAACCCCCCTGCACACGCAGGGTCACCTAGAGCACATGGCACAAACTGCATCCGGGTTTTAAAGATCTCCAGAGAAGGAGACTCCACAACCTCTCTGGGCAACCTGTTCCAGTGCTCTGTCACCCTCACTGATAAGAAATTTTTCCTCAAGTTCATGCAGAACTTTTGGCGCTTCAGTTTCCGGCCATTTCCTCTAGTTCTCTTGGTGGCCACCACTGAAAAGAGGCCAGCACCATCCTCCTCACTGCCTCCCTTGAGGTACTTATATACACTGATCAGATCCCCTCTCAGCCTTCTCTTCTCCAGGCTGAACAGGCCCAGCTCCCTCAGCCTCTCCTCATAGGGCAGATGTTCCAGGCCCCTGATCATCCTTGTGGCCCTGCGCTGGACTCTCTCCAGCAGCTCCACATCCCTCTTGTACTGTGGAGCCCAGAACTGGACACAATACTCCAGATGCGGCCTCACCAGGGCTGAGTAGAGGGGCAGGATCACCTCCCTCGACCTGCTGGAGACGCTCTTCTTAATGCACCCCAGGATCCCATTGGCCTTCTTGGCCACGAGGGCACACTGCTGCCTCATGGTCAACTTGTTGTCCACCATGATGCCCAGGTCTTTCTCTGCAGAGCTGCTCTCCAGAAGGTTGGTCCCCAGCCTGTACTGGTGTCTGGGGTTATTGCCCAGCAGGTGCAGAACCTTGCACTTGGCCTTGTTGAATTGCATGAGGTTTTTCACCGCCCATTTGAATAGACAGCTTAGAAAAACCATTATATTTCTTACAGTAGTTTGCACTGTTTCTTTCTTTTTGATAGTAGTTCATAATAAAGGAAGATGGAAGAGGAACTCAGGGTGCTAGTAATCTACCTTGGCATGCTATGCAGATGCAGTGAAAGTGTGAGGATGTGGAATTTGTCCAAACCTTCCTCCCACCTTAGTCCCAAAGCGACCTAAAGGTAGGCTTCTACTAATGATGATGTGTGCCATATAAATAATAATAATACCTGGAGTTGCACTGATAGAGCACTTTTCATCTTCAAAGCACTTTGAAAACACCATGTAATTAGTGTGCAATGGAGTCATCTCTTATGTTACTCCATGAACTCCAGTGCTAACCATTGTGTGCACCAAGGAGGGAATATGAACAGCCACAGAGATTATATATAACCTTCATTATAACAAGACTAAATAGAAAATGCTGAACAAGGGTATTTTAGTATTTCATGCAAGAGGAGGATCCACAAGTAGCAGGAAGCCAGTCTCCCTAAGATAAGGAAACAGGAAAGTTTTCTTTGCTAGTAATCTACTACTACAGATCTCTAAACACATTTTACCTTGAACTGAGTCTCAGTCAAGCTGGCAGCAGATCACAGGTAAACTATCTCATTACATGTAGTCCTTATCCTTATGAGACTTGAACACATTCCTTTTTTTTTTTCTGTTAAAAAAAGCTTTAATTTGAAGGAACAAAAATGATAGTGTAGACATAACAAATATACCATTAAATGTGTTTCTCCTGACTTTCCCAAGGCTTCCAGGGGAGTAGTATACTCTTGAGTGCACTATAAGAGACTGACAATGCAACTGAGCACAGCTTAAAGATTATAATGTTTTCCAAGCGTTTCCAGCATGTATGCAACAATTCCTTTTGTACAGCCAGGAGTTTGCTCTTTAAACAACTGAGCAGTTGCTAGAAATTAGCATCCCAACATGAGTATGCAAACAGTCTTTTCCAAAATACTGTCATTAACGTAAAAGAAGAAAAAAGAGCAGTAGCAACCCATTCAATCTGGGGAATATTATGGTGCAGAGGAATAGAACATTTTGGATAAAGGAAATTTGGAGTAATGCTGAACTTTCATCATTCCTATCTTCCACAGACTCTTATGTTAGATAGCATATGTTTTCTCAGCATAAAAAACTTATGTGCTTTATTTGCTTTTTCCAAATAAACTTTCTTACACAGATTTAACAGGGCAGTGGTATGCCTTTTTAAACCATGGTATATGTTAACAGTCACTTGAAGAGTAATTTTAAGTCTAGATTTAAAAGTTGTGATCAAGCAGAAGTAACAGTACTTGCAGTTAATGAACACATGCATCCACATGCTTTGATTCTTTCTCCATTTTAAGACTAGTATTTTTTTAAATGGTGTTCTTCCCCGTTATATTTAAATATTACACAAAACCATAAACATAACCATATGCCAGAATGAGGTTTTTGGTGATGAGTGATGGTTTGGACCCAGCCTCTCTGCTTTTATTTTTACTGTTTTTCCATTTGCTTTAGGTGAAATATATTCTCTCTGTATGTTATATTTAGCATATTTTTAGCTGTTGCTAGCCAGCTTAAGGAAAAGTCAGCAGATGACCTCAAGCATGCCAGAGGTGCATCCAAAAGCTTTCTTTTCCCTTTCCCGTGGTGCACCAGGACAGTTTCATCAGCAAGGCCACAGTGAGTATCAGCAAATAGAAATGCTGTCTTGGAAAAGCAACCAGAGCAAGGCTGGGGGCAAGCAGCAGGATGAATCATCTGGGCACTCCTATATTTTGAGCAACCTCAGCTGCCTCAGTTGTCTAGCAAAAGGAGTTTGAATCGAATGCCTGCTGTTCCTACAGTGGTAGAGTAGCACCGAACAGGAGGAAGAAAAGGGAGTGACTAGATTCTGTGAGAGGTAGTTAGGAAAAAAAGTTGACAAATGAGAAACGGATGTCCAAAAATAAAGGGCTGCAATACTGTAGGTGTTCTGTGATCTCTGCACGTGCAACGAAAATGGAATTTTGAATTTAGGATTGCAGTGATTAAAGTGTTGGAGGTGTGAGACTGAAAGTTTAAGGGTCTCCAGAAACTTAAGGGGTTTTGCTGGCCTGACAATACATTCCTATGAAATACAGTATGAATAAATATCCAGTCACTCGGCAGGGAAGAGTGGATCGCTTCAAAATTCTGCTGAGCAGCACACAGCTGTGTGTACAGGGTGCAGTGAAGTTCAAAGGAATAAGAATGAAATTAATATATATGTATATTTTCAGATTCAGATTTCTCATTTTCAAAACCATTTGTGAATCTAAATTTTCTCTCTGCTACTCTCTCCTAGATGCCTGCTTGGTCTTGCTTTATTTGTCAGTGCTTCCATTTTTCCCTCACATTGGCAATTCAGTAATCAAGTTTCCCTGAAAAGTGTGGCCTGGGTCATGAGGAAGCACTGGCACCAGCTACTGTTAGCTCCATGATGTGCATACCTGACAGAGTGGCACTGTGCAATGCATGATAGACCTGCCCTCTGTTTTCAGCCATGCTGCTGCTTTTCTTAGTTTTACTAATACTCTTGGAATCCACCTGCAATCTGTGGCATTTCACGTTTAAAGGCCATTAGCTCTTCTTTATTTTGTGCTGTTTTCCATTGCTCTTAACCATACTCAGACAAGCCTCTCGAAGTGTGAGGTTTTCAGGCAAGGATTCCATTCTCCAAAAGTCTAGATCTAACGTAAGTAATTCACTTGTAACAGTATACAAATAATTTATATGTTAATCACGAGTTATATTAGACAAAGCACAAACCTCCATTTTGTAGGGTTTTAGAACTCATTCCTATGGCAACTGTATGGAAGTCTTATGTAGGCAGTATTTGTGATGAATACCTTTTACTTCCCAGTGTCATGGATTTTGAACTTCCTTGATTCAGTCCTGAAAAAAATCAAAATTGTTGTTTCTTTTCTAAAGCTATATTTAGTGAAGTTACCATTAACATATAGGGTGACCATTAACATACATGTGACAAGTGAATAACTAAAATAGGCCTTGTTTAAGCCAAAAGCAATGACTTTCCATCTCCATGCAGACAGTACATCTCCATTCTGTGACTTAGTTACCATGAGTACTCAACTTGCTTTCTGAAAAAAAAAAATGTCCTCCCATCCTTTGTCTGCCTTACATATGGAAATTGTAAACTTTGGGGAAAAGGACATGTTTAGCTTATGTAGGGCTAAGCTTAGATAAGAAGCACGGACAGCTCAGCTTTGGAGAGAGAATGTGACCTTTGCTCTCAGCTGTCCCCTTATCACTGTCTCCTCTACCACTGTAGCAACATCTGATCCACTTATCAGTCAGCTCCTGGATAGATTTCATTTTCAAATCACTATTCTAAGGCAGGTTCCATGCAGTAATAATTTAAATCGTCTCTCACTGTAACTAGGTGAGTCAGGAGTAGATTAATGAGTAGATCTGTTCTCTGTGCAGTGTTGGTCAAGTAGACAGCTGGGTTGCTACCTTGTCTTCCATCCCAACTGATACCGCCATGGCTTGTCCGTCAAAATCATATAGAAAGAAATTCAACTCCCAAGAAAACCTGGTGTGCTTGAGTAAACTTGCATGCATTTAATTTTTAAGGGTAAAAAAAAGTAGAATCTGAAAATTCCAACCAAACTGACATTTGTAAAAGCTGCCTCAAGTCTTCATAGTGGTTGTTATATACACTAGGCTTTCCTGGTAGGTTCTTCTAGCTATATTTCAGATTATTTTGAAAATACCGTGATGCACTGTGGTCAGCCCTCTTGTTGTACTTTCCTGGAAATCCCCAAATATGCTGCAGCAGAGGAAATAGTCTTTTCTCTTCATGAAAACTCATAAATATCCAAAAACAAACTTGATGATAGATGTTGATCTTATGTGAAAAAACTTTTAAGTGTTTTTTTTTTAATTAAATGCCCTAATTAAATTAGATATCTTATTCAAGAATGATAACAGTGGTGTCTTGGCTGAAAGTGAGCTGAAAGGGGAAGGAGCTTATGCAATTTGAGGCAAAAATTGTCTTTGCTATCAGGATATGACATGTCTATTGCATACTGAGGTGCTTAAGTTTTACTGTGGCACGGCAAAAAAAACCTCAGGATCAAAAGCTACAAGTAGAAATCTATGAAATCTCCTCTAGAATTGCTTCATTTTATAAACAGCTGCTTTGCAAGTGGAGATATATGGGCACCTAGTGCTCTTCATGCTAGCTGCCAGGCTCACCATAGGTAGCTCGATGAGGATCTTGTGTCCTCTGGAGGATTTGAGTGAAGAGAGAGCAGGTGGCTGTAGTGCTGGAAAAGAAAACAGGTCTAACTGCTGCTGGGAACTCCTGCTGTGGGGCAGGCAGCCTCCGCAGTGATGTTTACGTGCCTGAAATCTAGCCAGCTTTGGGTGTTTGGTTAGTCCTGCACTTGACAAATCAGTTCTCAGAGTCCCTCCTGCGCATACCTTTCTTCTGGAAGCTTTGGAATAGTGCTACCTCAGTCTATTTTTAACAGCAACAATTTCCATGATTAGATTTTAATGCTATTTATTTACTTAAAGCAAACCAACAGCTCTGCACAAGCTGAACATTCCAGTAGGCATCGCACTCGGCCATGCAGTGTTTTCTAAATTGAGTTTAAATTACATTCCTTGAATGGTAGAAAAAGCTGGGTCATGTGCCGAAGCTTGGGGAGGAATAACAGAGTCACTCTTTCATAGACTGCAAAAACTTTAAGAAAAGATAAACAGCTCTGTTAAAGGTCTGACTGAATGTCTACGCACAGCCATTATCCATTGAATTTGTTTTTGCTCCCCTAGTTGAAGGTGTCATGATCCATTCTTATTGCCATAATGAAACCTGGCCCTCTCTACGTGCACTGAAGATACAGGGAATTAAAGGCTTCAGATAATTACACCCAGTGTCGCACTCAGTTATTTCCTTGCAGACTTCCAATGTATGATGCTTATAGCTGCCTTCCTCTTGCACAGGTAGCAAAGACAGGTAGGAAAATTAGACATTTTTCAAAAACATCTTGTACAAGACAAAGAGACTTTCTCTCCAGGTCTTTGATAATGCTGCTTCCATGCCACAATAGGTGCTGGAGCCTGCTAAGTAGGGAGAGTGAGCTTACCATTTGCATCAATGTTAATAAAATAAATCGCTTGTGTTAAAATTAGCAGTAGGCAAACTGTTTCAGTTAAAACAAGTATTGTCCTGGACTGTTGCCAGTTCTCAAACTAAATTCAAGCCAATTTTATTTTTAAGCTTTACAAGTAATAAAATGTAATAAGCATGCAATGTGTGTATAGACATACATATAGTGGATAGCTCAGGGATTAAAAAAAATGTACTTTGCATCTGGAGCCCTAGCTTTGCACATATATATGCATGCAAGCAACTTCACTCACGTGCATTTTCCCCTGGTGCCATGCACTATATTTCCTGTCTACTCAGTCAGCAGTGTACACAGAGGGCTTTAGTGCATAAGGGTGCTGTAACCTGCAGACCATCCTGCCTGATGTACCAAGTACAGAAAGCCAACACTTGTTCGGAGGACAAAGCTGGCACCAATTAAGCCACGTCCAGCACATCGGCTCCGCTCGCTGGAAGCGGAGTCATCCATGAGCATTGTGTTAGGGAGTACAGCCAGCCCTGCCTACAGCAGGATGTGGCTTCCAAGTATCACGCATTGCATATAAGCTGTTGCGTAAACTGAAGCAGGGGGGAATGAAGGGTGGACGGGATGAGGCTCGGCTGGGCTGCGGCCTCGGAAAGGAAGATCGATTGGGTGTGCATGGGGAGCACAGTGTGATTTGGAGGAGTGGGCGGAGGGAAAGGGGATGTTGTCCATGTACATTACTTCGCACATCATAAACTTCATTTCTCGGTGATTTCATTTCAGCAGCTCAGAAACAGATCATTCCCATGAGAGGCTTAACAACACCAAATTGTGAACATAAGGGGTGGCTGGGCTTTCTGTTGTTGTTGTTGTTGTTTGGATTTGTTGTTTTCCTCTTCAAATGTTTTGGGCGGGTGGGTGTGCCTCCACAGCTGCGTGCGTGCACGATAGTCATGAGTGAGGGTGGGAGGACGCCTAATGTTAATGCCAGACAGTCTCCCTAAACTTTAATGAAAATAGTTTCACTGCTTATGCAGGTCTGACCTGGCCTGCAGAGTGACACGCAGTGCAACTAAGCACTGCTGACATCAGATGCCTCTGTGATTTCGCTTGACAGGAGCAGGTCAGTGGGGACATTGTCCAGGGCCTGCCATCTCAGGAAAACACAGGTTGTCTCTCCTTCTTTGCACACTGAGGAGCCTTTCTGCTGTAATTGCTCTCTCAGGTTTCCACCAAGCTTTGGGCTCTCCACAGCTCTTGCTTATAAATATCTTCTAGAATGGAAAAGTGCCTTTACGACCACCTTCTTTCAATTTCATTATGACTGCCCTTCACACCTTCCCATTTTTCTAAGAGTGACAAGGTAATACTTTGGCATTGTATGTGAGTATGGATGAATGACTGAGCCTGCTAGAAGGGTCACCTAGAGATAGAGTTAACTATTTAATTAGAATAGTAAGTATCTTTTAAGTGCTGAAATACCAAAAATAGTTTTTCTTGCTGTAATCAGGGCTGGATGAAGTGCTCTAGGCCCCTGCAGTATTGGCAAACCAGATGGGTACTGGATATATAGGAGTGAGGGCTTTCAGATATGAATTGCAGTGGTAGAGAAACAGGAACCTCTCGTTCTGCTCCAGGTCTGGATCATGCCTTGA
This sequence comes from Tinamus guttatus, assembly GCF_059628265.1. Lineage (NCBI taxonomy): Eukaryota > Metazoa > Chordata > Aves > Tinamiformes > Tinamidae > Tinamus > Tinamus guttatus. Next base: position 582,592 of record NW_028288675.1, read on the forward strand.
TATCCTGTGGCTTAAAACCTAGTACATATGGGGTTGCCAGATTATGCTGACTTCTAAACATGAATATTATCTGCCCCTGTACACTTACCACTGTGAATCAGTTACTAATATGAGGCAGCTTCTACTAGAACAGCTCTCACCCTGCCTTAGTACATACAACGTATGCTGAACAGAAGATCTTTTTGAATAAAGAAGTAATGAAATACAGTAAAACTGCAGGAGACTGACTTGTGAAATGAAATTAAAATGCTGCCTGAGGACCTCCCTGGAACTAACTGAGTTACAGGCACTTCAGAATGCATATTAATTGGGCCATATGGCCCAATATTTAAACAAAGGCAAGTATTTTGGTTGGCCAGCGTTTTCAGGAGAGACTTTAAAAGAAAGCTTTCACAGCCTTGATGAAGTTTGTGATCAGCCAGTGGAAATGTTTACCTTACAATAAACTCAGAAGACCCTGTCTTGCCCTGGGATGACACAGCAGAGCTCACTGCTGAGCAGTCTTGTAGAATTAGCTGCAATGCCCGCACATGTTTGCTTATGCCCGATTTTCTTGCAAAAGGCCAAGACAGGCTTGTGAGGCATTGCCTCCTATGGGGCAGCATGCAGTGGAAGAAGTCTGCTGGAGCTTTTGCCCAGCAGTTTCTATGCCAATCCTCGCTTCTCTCAAGGACCATGGGACCCTCCTGCTGTGGGACAGTGTGAGAATTCCCTGGAGCTGCCCTCCTGCTTAGTCTCATGCAATGAAGATGAAGCAAGAGCTGAGGGAAAAAGCACTTGCACCAGTACAGCCAGCAAACAGATCCAGAGCTATTTACTGTGAAGTCTTTGAGCCTCCTTGTGAAAGAAAGGGGACTGGAGAGTTGCAAGGGGAATGGTTATTGCAGGTTGAGCCCATGAGATGCACTCACTCCTTAATCATGCTGTAAACCCAGGTAAAACTATCCATGCATACTTTTGCATCAGCGAAGATGTGTCGCCTCCACTGTTTGCAAGTATTTGAGTCATTTACACATGGGAAATGATAGCTCCCTTTAACGAAAGCTTGACCTAGGAGAAGCCTATCATGTTTCCTACATTTCTGCAAAAACAATGGGTTATAGCTATTTAACTTAGGTTCATTAGGTGACTCATTGTGTTATGCGTTTAATATATTTCACATGGACAATGTTACGTTTCTTTTCACCAAGTAATTTAAAAGAACTTTTTATGAAATGCAAGACACAAACAATCTGTCTGTGGGCCACTGTCTTACGTCCTGTTCAACTTTGCCACATTTTCTTGTTTTTAAATTCCTTGTCTTAAAAATATGAGTCAACATAAATAACTTTGTATCTGTGTTACCTTATTAACCAATGGCTGGTGAGTCTACCCACAAAATATTTACATAGACAACAGTCTTGTACTAGTAATGTATTTTCACATTACTTAGTAATTTAAAACATGTCAGCCACTTCCAAAGAGTAGAAGCAATCCAAACATGGAACTGATGTTGGCCTTAAAAGGCTGCTCCTCTTTTTTTAAGTCAAGCAGCAATCATTACCACAATATTATCACTGTGCATTCTTCATAAAACTCCTTATCAGTAATCGCCCCAAATACAACTCTAAATGGTAAGGAAAAGAGCAAGTGGAAAGGGCAGAAGAACATCAACAGCATGCCCTTTAAGGGAGCTTGTGTAAGATCAAAAGTATAGAATTTAAATATTAATGATGAAGATTAGTAAATTAATGTTTGGCTATTTTATAAAGCCAGTGAACTGTGTGTTTGGCTATTTGAATCTGCATGCATTCTTTTTTCGCATCTTAAGAGTGTGCATTAATATGTAGGTATATTTATGTATACTTTTTTGTATATATGTGCAGAAGCATATTTATAACATGTATGTCTATATATTGAATATGTTACTTTTTGCCCTGTTTTCACGGTCCTGTTTATTCTGTTGCTAGGGCACCAGGTGATGGAGTAGGAAGAAGAGCATTTTGTGTGTGCTAAAGCTCTGGAGCACAGCGTGTGCTAACCTTCTGGTAACATAGACTGGGGAAAAAAATGTCCTCCATCTTCCCAGGGCAATCAATAGAATGAAATTTTAGATTCCCAAACCACAGTGCAATGACATGGTATGAGCTGGAGCTGGTGAAAGAATAGATAAGTTTAATGTACTTATTTATTCTGAACATTACTTTTTTAAATGTGTTCAACAGGGGATGGTCGTCCCCATGTTGCATAATAAATGACATGTTATGTCCTTTGGCAGATGCTCAGACAATTCAGTCACCTAACTAATTAAAAGGCCGTACTTAAAAAAAAAGGAAAAAAAAAATCAAATGGCAACAGTAAAAATGTACAACAGCCTCCCCTTTTACTGTCTCTGCCTCTATCTCAGAGGCTAACCGTATGACTCTAAAAGTTGTCCACTGAGCATAGCATCTAAAACACACTGTTTAGAGAAACAATAAAACCTGCACCATATGTAAGACAGAAAATCCTACAGCTCCATGGTCCTCAGGGGACAGGTATGTACCGAAGAATTTTTGGGCAGTTTGCATGCTCTTACCAGCTAGTTAACAATTCTACTTCTGTAGTTCAAGTTTTCTTAATATATTTTAGGGTTGAGAATAAAGCATCATAAAATTACCTTTCACCTTTATCTCTGAACTTCACCTTTAGTGGTATGAGAACACAATTTCCATATTAAACTGATACTTGCCAGAAATGGACCTGCAATATTCAAGCAAATGGAAACCTATATCTGCGCCTCTAGACACTGAAAAGTTTCATTTTGGATTTTGCATTTTTTTCAGTATTCTGCTGTTATTAGTCTGACTTTTCTTTCTTTTTTTTAAACTCTGATCAAATAGTCCATTGTAGTCTATGAAAAAAATTACAGAAATTTCAAAGTTTTTTTGGAAAGAAGTTGAGACATGGTTATTGGCCCTAGTAGGTAACGTTCATGCAGTTTCCCCTGTGATGAAGCAAGGATACTCCTTCTAGACCTGAATAAAGGGACAAGGTGCTTGGTGGCAGTAATTAGAGGGAAGTAAGGAATATTTCCAAAGATTCTTTAAAAGGCCATTAGCTGTCCCAGGGAACTAAGGCAGCACATTCCTCTCATGGGGAATTCCTAGGGTGTATGTCTCTCCTGGGAGGAGACCAGAGACACATATGCATACAGTAACCTACCTAGGGCCTGAGGGGCAGCACACATTAACATGGGATCTGTGGCATGAAGGAGGAAAAGAACAGAAGAAGAGAAGTGACCTACAGATTTAATTGAACTATACCCAGAGTGTATTGTTGAATGGCAAGTGGACTGAGCAGTAGAGACTTGCAGAGTGCAGATAATGGGAGCAGGAATATTCCTGGGAGGTTGCAGGATGACCTAAGTCTAGCTGATGCTCAATGATATACAGATGACAGATGTGAAGAATCTTAGAAGCTCAGGAGTGGCAGACACTACTGCACAAGAACACCTTTGACAATGTGTTGTGCTTGTGAGTTCCACCATTCTGTCTGGAATGGTGTTAGCTGAAGTAGGAAGAAGGCAGAAAAGTTGCCCTAGTTAATTTATTTTTTATTCTTCCTAGTTAACCACCCTACTTCTAACACAAGCAAAATTCCTTCATTCAGTGACATGCTGGGCAGAAAAATATTTTCCCTCTTTTGTATATCTTTTATTTTCAAATACAAAGTGTTGAAAAGCCCATATTACCAGGCTCTAATTCTGCAATAATAAGCTAAATCTGTTGTTTTACAGAAATATAGAAATATAGCACAAAGTCTAGCAGATAGGGGGTTGATACTAGGTCCAATACTGTTTAACAACAACATCAGTGCCCTGAATACCTGAATACTGGGAGAGAGTGCACCCTCAGCAAGTATGAAGATGATACAAACTGAGAAGAGTGATGGTTGTGCTGCCATTCAGAGACCTCAACAGACTGAAGAAATGGGCAGAGAAGAAGTTCGTGAAGTGCAACAAAGGGAAATGCAAATTTCTGCCCAAATTCCAAACATAAGGCCAACAGTATCCTGGGCTGTATTAGACAGAACATTGCCAGATGGTCGGGTGAGGAACGTGTTCCTTCCCCTCTGCTCTGCACTGGTGAGACCACATCTGGAGTGCTGTGTCCAGTTCTTGGTTCTGGGAAAAAGAAAGACATGGACACACTGGATCAGGCCCAGCAAAGGCCGTCAGAGATGATTAGGGGACTGGACCTTCTTTCATATGAGGAGAAGCTGAGAAAGGTGAGACTCCTTAGCCTGGAGAAGACTCATTGGGGTATCATATCAATGCTTGCAGATATTGATGGGGATGAGTAAAGAAGATGGAGCCAGACTCTTCTCAGTGGTTCCCAGTGACTGGATGAAAAGCAATTGCACAAATGGAAACACAGGAAATTCCAGATGAACACAAGACAATATTTCTTTGCTGTTAGGGCAGTTGAACAAAGGAACAGGTTGTCCAGAGAGATTGTGGAGTCTCCACCCCTTGAGATATTCAAAACCCACCTGAGCATGGTCCTGGGTAATCTGCTCTTGCTGACCCTGCTTGACCAGATGATCTCCAGAGGTCCCTTCCAACCTCAACTATTCTGTGATTTTGTGCTCAGCAGGGGCAGCAACAGGAGAACAACACAGTTCTTTCAGAGCCAGGAAAATGTTAAAAGGTGTGTGCAGGTAGAAAGTTTTTTTTAAAGGTTGGAGAGCATTTTTCAGTCATCTGCTTGACAGTCTGTATAATCCTTAGACAATGGTTCCACACTGTGCAGAGGACTTCTGTAAGATTTCTATTCTTTTAAAGAAAAGTCCAGTTTTCTGAACTGTATTAATCATTGTGAAGCTATGACCATATGATTACATTTGTCTTGACTTGGATTTGCAGGATTTGAGGCAACATTTTACTGGATGCAAACACAATAGCACTGAGTTTGTGGAAAAGCATTTTATTTCAACACAGAAAATCGAAACACAAGAAGTAGCATAACAAGTATCCCTCACATTTTATATGATAGTTTCCCAATGCTAAAATAAGAACATGGTCAAAGGTTACCTCTGATTAAGCATGACAAGAGGAAGATGTGGTCTAATTGGTAGATTCCTATCTGTGGGCACTTAGAATGGAGCAAAGAGAGGGAGCTGGTACATGGGGTGAGGAGTCTGAAGTCTTCTGCAACTTCTATCAGTCATGCTTGACAGATAACTGCAAATAGTTATCCCTTTCTAATACCTCTTCTACCAGGTAGGAACTAAAACCTCCCAATATATATTGATTGAAATTGTCTTGATAAGGGGGTGCAATTCTCTCTTAGACCAGATGAAGAGGAGTATCAGGAGGCTTTCATTACTGACTCTGTGATAGATGGGTTCTCCCTTGGCCAGCCTCATTCTTCTCCTTTTTACCCTGCCTGACTCCTTGTGTTGAAGATCTTAGTCACTTAACACCATCCCCTCAATTTGCTCCAACCTGCATAAATGAGATATGGGTGAGGGATGCAACATGGGGCTAAATAGTCCCCCCCCCCATTGTCCTTTGCAACATCTAGAAACATCTACTATGTATTTGCATCTAGTATTAACTAAAGGTGTTTTTTCCTTTGAAGCTGGAAGTCATTTTACCATGTACTACTAGACACAGAAGTTTGCATTTTACATGCCAAAGCACTGCATAAAAAAAGGGCAATCACATCTCAACAGCCGTGATGTGATGTAGGGACATCTGGGGACGATGACTCTTGGACACAGCTAATGTAAAGGGAATAAATTAAGGCTAATGAAGGAGCCTGTGGAGCACCGCAGAGAAGTCAGTACATGATAGCTGAATCAGTACAATATCTACCAGCATGAAGCCGATTGGTTAATATTTTTGAACATGCCTGATCTGGCAGTGTGAATTCATATCAAATGAGTGCCACATGGCAAGTATCGGGAATCTTGAAACTGGATTTGCAGTTTGGTGGAGATATGGTCTAGAATTTTACTGTGTGGTTGTTACTACACATTAGCTAGCATGTATCAGTGGTTTAGATTTTAATAGTAACTAGCACATCTATTGATGGTGCAGCTGTGCTGGCAAGGTGTTGGCTCACATCTCAGCAGTTGTGCTATGACCCCCTCAGCAGGAACCCAGCCACCATGTCCCAAAATGTTTTCCAGCTCTTCATCATCTAAGAAGTAGAAGAAGAAGAAAAAAAAAAACTCTAAAGACTCTCCCATAGAAGTCTTTCTTCATGTTATGTTTGGTCTGTTTTACACATGGGAATGAAAAGCAATTGCCAGTACCTGAACTGAATCTGGCCTGCCAGCTGTTTCTAGTACTGCTACAGCCAGCAGGTATAACATGTATGAAAGATAACCCTTTTGGCTAGCCTGTCTCAGGTCATGTAAAACTTTTTTAACTATTAAGAGTGCTTTACATTCTGCTTGAAGGCAACAAGCTACAGAATTACAATCCAGGGACAGAGATGCTCCAGGTGAGATCCATTCTAAGTCTGAAACCTGCTTCATCTTTAAGAAGACTGTAGCCCTAAGAGAACACAATTTAACAGCAACTTAATCTCAGTAGGCCTTTGCTGCAGTTAGGGCCAGCTGAGGACTTATGCTGATGTAATTACTGCAGTACAAAAGTAAAGCAGATAAAAAGATAAATAGAAAACAAGAATTTTAATGAAACTGAGGAACTGAAGTGACTTTGGACCTTAAATCCTATTGATTCTGATGCATTTGACACTCTATCCTCTGCATCTGTGATGACTACAATGCTGAGAGTAAGAATAAAACCTGACATTTTTTGTTTAAGTTTGAACAAATATTTGCTTTCAAGCTTGAGCAAATCTTGGTGGTTTCATTAAAATAAATTGATTGTGAAAGGACTGTTTGGAAAAATTGTTTTCCAATCCCTGCTGATTCTGTATTTATTGCCAATATTTAATGAAAGTAATTCCTGTTGAGTTTTAACTAGGAAGTTACTTAATTGTCGTCATATTCATAGCTATCAGGGAAAAAGTTCTGGTTTATTCTAGTCAACCCAGTTCACCATGATATTATAAGACTATAATAATAAGACAAATGAACACCTTTTCCTAATACTAGTTACAGATGATACCTGAAAAATTGAGCCTGGCTTTTGCTCATGAAACATCTTCAAGGTTCTTTGGGTTATCTGAACTTTTTTTTTTTTTTTTTTTAGTATTGTAAATCTGGGCGATCTAAGAATTCTTTCACTTCTGTTGTTTATTATGACAATGCAAACAAGCCTTTTTCTCAGACATTATTTGTCATTCTAACCTCTTACTGAAAAAAAAATTATACCTATTTTTAAGTACTCTTCAAAAAGATCTAGTGTAGGCATTCATTACTGCAAAATGTGCTGTGAACATGCATCCTCTAGCAGCATCATGTATACTGAATGTAAATTCAGCCTCAGTCATCAATTCCACTCCCTCTCTGGCTGTTGCAATATCCTAATGGAGGCTTTCAAAACTTTCTAGATGCTTTACTTTTGCCACTGCTCCCTAATCTCTTCAGGAGACCAGATGCAGCCTGAAGGAGACATATGTCTGTTATCAGAGAAAGAACAAGGAGATCTCAATCATAGAATACACATTTTAGAGAGAAGAGAGCAATTTCTTATCTACAGCTAGCTTCCTCAGCCTTGAAAATTTATTTGACACTCTATACCACAGTTTCACATAAAAGAATATGTGGAGACAAATATGTTTAGCTTTCAATTCCTAGTGACCTTTGTTGGTAGTCAAGCGCACATTTGCCTTTCTGCTATCAAAATACTCTTCTCTATACCACGAGAAAGCAAAATGTGATGCATCTATTTTTGTGCAAAAGGGAACTTGAATTTCAGTCCTTATTCAGAAAATCTGGGTGATTCACAGCTCCTCAGGAAGGTAGTTACACAAATTTGGACAAACATTATTGAAGAACCACATGAAAAACTTACTATTTCTTGAGAACTACATTTAAAATGTCAGCATCTAGTCAGCAAAGACAACTACCTATACATGTGATTTAGCTGGCTAGTCTCACAACAGAAATAGTGAAGGGTTGATGTTCAGGTCATAAAAACATGCAATTTAATTTTTTTTTCTCAAAAAAATTTAGTTGGATACATAAATACAGAAGTATTATCAGAAATTTTTCACAACTAATTGCAGGTCAGATGGTATACATCACCATTTTTTTTTCTTTTTGCTCTGAATAGATCTGTCTATTTACTGATGAACGTTAAAGGGATGTTGTGAGTTTTGGGGTAGGCACTGAGAGTACGTTCTCAAAAAGTACACTCTGCTTCAAAAATAAGTGCGATTGCACAGACTGAACAGCTATTGAGAAGGGCTCAGAGGTACCAGAATCTGGCCATTCATGAATTAGGGTCAGATCAAGCTTCCCATTGACCTCAGTAGGAGGTTTGCCATTCACTTCAATGGAAGTAGGATCAGGCTACCAGTGCTTTAAAGTGATTCAATAGAAAGTGCTATTGAAATGCAAATGTTTGTGTTCTCTTTAATCTGAACTTCCCATCTCCCAGTTCAGTGCTGCATGTAGAGTGAGATATTATGAGTTGTTGCTCTGGGACCTGTGTTAAACAAATATTTTTGTATGCTCAGCAGACAAATGTCCTGCAGTGTAGAAGAATACAGCTAAATTTTTTGTACTAATGATTAAAAACAAATCTGGTGTGTCTAGCTTGAAGAGCAGCCAGCTACCACCAACTCCAAATGGAAATGAAGTTATCTATGCTAATGAGTATGGTACATTCACTTAACACTTAGTGTGAAGCAGCTTGGCTAATGCCATTAGAAAACATCCTTCAGGCTTTCATTTGTCTAGTGACACTACTTAGTTTCAGGTAACTCTTAAAATTACCACAAATGAAAAACATTTGAACAGGGAAAACAGGAGCAGAGTTCATGTGTTTGATGCCATTTATTAGTAGCCCAGTGTCATTCTTTGTGGGCATTACCCAACTGCAATGAGTGGGTAAACCAGTAAAGACCAGTAATGTTTTATTAACTTTATATCATGTCTCTCTCCTCCTCCTACCATATCCCCACCTACCCACAAGTCCCCTTCCTGTTACAAATAGCTAGCTTTCTCTCTTCCTTTTTCCTGGCCATAGTTATTACAAATACCAAACTAGTTGTAGGCACATCCTGTTTAGCCTGTTTGAGATCTTGAAAAGCAGTCTTTAGCTCTTGCCTCCATCAAGCTGGGCAGCATGCATATGTCTTCTAGGCTCAGTGGGAAGTATGCAAACATCCAAATGGCTGGTTGTTTTCTCAGTCAGGAAAGACATGCCTTCTGACTGGAGTTTTTGGGGCAATTTGTTGCCTCGTAGCCTCCAAGGGGGTCAACTATTAGCATCGGTCCCAGAGCAATACAAAGGAATTGTCTTGTGGAATATGTTATATGGGCCCAATTTATCACTCCTAATATAGCAGCCAAAGCAAATTAAGAAGAAAGCACTAAAAATAAAATACATCTTTAAAATTTAACTTCATGGTGTGGTGATGATAGACAAGATATAAGCATACTAGCTTAAAATCTCTTTTTTTTTCTGCTAAATTTGAGCTGATGGGATCATTTGCACATAGGTGTAAGGAACGCTGTCGATCAAGTTACAGTCTATTGCTATTGCATATGGCGGTTGTTACAAATCTAGCCTTAGTGCCTGACATTACTAACCTAATTGAAAAGAAGGTTTGTTCATTGTGATTAAAATATTAATAATGACACCTCTTGTTTTCCCATCAGTAATAATCCCAACTGTAAAGGACACACGGCAGGTCACAATGCTACCAATTCTTTTTAGAGACATCCATATGTTGGATCTGTATTACAAAATACAGAGCACAGGGTCGATTACTTTCCCATGACTGCACATATTGTTTAGTTTTTAAACCACTTTCTAGCATGGTCTAGGCCTTGCCCCTCAAACATGTCCAAGACACAGTTTGTGAGGCAGCATGGCCAATTGTCGAATATTGACTGCAGCCAATAAACCATATGGCCGATGCTACTATGCCCTAGAGTGGCAGGGAACTGGAGGAAAGCTTGCAAATCATCAGTTGACATTTGCTCTTAAGCTCTGAGAATGATTCCTAAGTGTTTTCATTTGCTAGGGTAGATTTAGAGTGCAAATTCTCACTGTCAAGAGACATGTAATTCCCATTAGAACATCTCTTGGTCTTGCAACACAAACAATATTAGGAAAGAAGGAAGAAACACGGAGCTGAGAAGAACTTCCCCAGGGCCATTTAAGAGAATATGTTCATGCGACTTATAGTCTCTTCCTGTAGTTTTGGAGACAAGTCAGTTGGATTTTGTGAAGCTGAACAGAAGAGTAAGTTCCTGAAAATGAATAAATTATTTTTCTTGGGAAAGGATGGCATAGGTCTTAAATGGCCTAGGGTAACAATGAGGTTTAGAAAGTTTACGTTTCTAAAGCATTGGTTCAATATATACTATTAAGCTGAAAGGATTGTTGGGAGAGGTTTGGATAGCACTGATACCTTCCGCAGTAGAACAGTTCTTCATAAGATCCTGCATACAGAGAGAAGCTACAGAGAGGAGTGCTGCTTCCCTTCTTGTTAAAGCAGGCTTGCAAGCCCTGCAAGTACCTGAGCTTCTCTTGGAGCACTCCCCATTGAGTCACTTCACTGAGCAGGCTTAGCTCTGCTTGGTTTATGAGATCTGGCACAATCACAGTCTGAGCTGATGTGGCATCTAGCCCAGAGAACAAAGTAACCACATCTTGCAGATATGAAGTGTTCATTTTGTAAAAAAGCATGAGTTTATTCTGGAGACTGGGAAGAGAAGTTCCTTTTTCTTTCTTTCTTTGTTTTTTTCTTTTTTTTTTCTTTTTTTTTTTTGGTCATCTCTTTATTACTAAGTGCATATACTTTCTTCACCATTTTCAGAGGATTTATTTTTAAATTCAGTTGAAACTCTTTTCTTCAAAGGTCTGTGTCAGTTGAATTCCAGCCTTTGTTAGGAATGGATTAAGTTTTGGAGACTCTGACCTTGTGATACTACCATGTTTCTGCTAAACAGAATCCAGTATGCCAAACAAAGATGTAACAAGAAGTTACGAAATGGCATGGCTATTACACATGCTTTTGATTCTCATTTTCTGGTGTTTATATTGGGGTAATTCTGTTTTGAGAGTGGAAAAAAACAGATGGTAATTAAAAAGGAGGCCTACAATAAATACGTTATGCTACATAGCACTCAAAAGGCCAAAAGAAGGCTCCTCACTGAGTACGTAGGAGAGAGCAAAATTATTTTCAACAATGAAAGAACAGGTAAGAATATGCAAGGACACCATGACAAGTCAGAGAAGGAGATTCTTCCTCCTTGCGCAAAGCCTGCGTGATTTACTATTGCAATGCACAGTCTGAGCTATTTTCCTCCTACGTAAGATTTCTAGGTCACTGCCTTCAGTGTACTTCCAAACCATATGGTTCCCCTCCCAACTCATCTCTCTTCTCCTGTACAGTGGGAGAATTGCTATTGCAGCTTCCAGGAGATTTTGAGGGAGCTGGTGCAGCATTTCTGCTCCTGACCTCTACCCTATATTGCTCCACCCTTGAATCCAAATGATAGGAAAGGAAAGAGAAGGACCCTTCCCACCATGCTGACTTGCTGTGAAAATGTAAATGTTACCTCTGACATGTGAGACTGAAAGTCAAATGAAGCTGAAGACATAGAGTAAGAATAATAACCTAAAGTTATATAAAAAGGGTTACTAATGTTATTTTAAGATGAAACTGTAGTTAGGCATGTTGGTTCAATCCTAAATTCCAGAAAATGCCTTCTAAGCTATCTATTTGATTTTTTATAGCTCTATAAATCATGAAGGGCAAATACTACCCTTCCACACATCTATAGGACTCCATTTACTCCCTTGGAAGTTGCACTCACATATCAGAGGGTAAAATCTGGCCTTATTTGCTAGATAGCAATAGGAAAAAGGGGAGGTCTTCCACTTTTAAAAACATTTACTGTATCCTAGCAATGTGCAGCAATGCTATGCAAGTGTGACAACAGACAAATGGTCTTGAAAGATATTAAACCTTACAGAAATATTGTAGGAAGACAATGTGATATTATTTGGGAGTCTGTAGACAGTGCAGGTTCCAATCTTTTTCCTGATTCTAGCTATAAAGCAACTACGCTAATGTAGGAAGAGATTTCTCTAATGCTTTATGTTGAACTTGATGAAGACCTCAAAAAAACTGACTCTCCAGAGATTAAAACAACACAGAGGCCAATTATAATTGCTTATTTTTACATAAAACTTAGCAATTAAAATAAAAAAAGATCTTCCTTCCTTCCTTCCTTCCTTCCTTCCTTCCTTCCTTCCTTCCTTCCTTCCTTCCTTCCTTCCTTCCTTCCTTCCTTCCTTCCTTCCTTCCTTCCTTCCTTCCTTCCTTCCTTCCTTCCTTCCTTCCTTCCTTCCTTCCTTCCTTCCTTCCTTCCTCCCTTCCCTTCCCTTCCCTTCCCTTCCCTTCCCTTCCCTTCCTTTTTTTTCTTCTCTCTTTCTCTTTAACTGCAATATCTAGCTAATTCAAAAAAAAAACAAAAAAACTAGACATCATTGTTATTTACAAAGCCATGCTTCGCATAGTGTGACACTGTGTATGAGGCCAAAGTGACTCCCAAATAACACATAACTTCAAAGGATGACAGGTGGGTGCAAGTCTCAAGATAACAAACAATTTAGAAGATGATCAAAGACTGATGGTTTCCCTATGCTCGTCTTCTTTCAGCCAGCTGTGAATGTGAATAGATAATAGAATAGAAAGAAAATGGTCCAGCTGAAAGCTTTTCAAGTTAGGATTACCATGGTAACTTTGAATAATTTTCTGTCCCATCTTCTAAAATATTAGGTTATGCATCTTCATAAACTTACTTTTCTTCTTCTTCATGCTTTAGTTTGAACTGTACCATTTGGTCTGTATTTATTATTGTACATTAGTTTGGAAATTTGTCTTTGTATGCCAAGTTCTATCAAAATCAAGTGCCTCCCGAAACCATACTAGAGAAATATCAGAAAGGGAATCAGTCTGACCACAATGCAGTAAGTGCAACTTCTTGATTCAGCTTTAGATTTTGTTAGCTTGAGTATTCGTGACTTGAAAGCATCACGTACTGAGCCTCCAGCAGAGAAATGAAATGAAGGAACCAGAGAAATTGCACAACCCCTCCGTGGTTTGCCTACTCCTCACCTTTACTACCATCTATGTGACCTTTGAAAAAATAGCATCTTACATTCCTTGTGGACAAGGTAGCAGTTATAAAGGAACTTTGGTGGGAAGGGAAGCTTTTTTTACAGATCAGCAATAGATTTAGAATAACTTTTTGGCAAATATTACAAGCTGATATTTTAAAGGGCTGTTATATAATATTTAGAGGAAAGAAAAAAAACAAACTCTCATATCCAAAGTCCTTTTAATTGATGAAAACTGTCTTAATATAATGATCAAAGTATTTCAAATCTAAGTGTAGAGGAATAGATAGATGCATTCAAAGCTTCTTCCTTCCAAAATCACTTCACTGAAAAAAAATAAGATCCTTTACCGAAACTTTGAAGCATCTAGGTACAGAATATTTGAATTCATGAAAAGAAGAGAAAGGCAAGACTTTTTATTCACAGATATTTTTACCTCTACTGAACAACTGCTTTGGAGCAATAGCTCTCAGGGATTGACACTTCTCTACTGCTGCCTGCTGCTGTGAGCAAGTCTTCCTTGTTGCTGCTCTCCTCCTGAATGTCCCTCTGCCCCTTGCTTGAAGAACTGATCCGGGTTAACTGCTGTTTAGACTTTTTCAGTGAGTTGATTTTGTGAAGAGAAGATTCCACCTGAGCTGTCTCCTACTTGACAGCCCAGAAACCACTCAACCTTCTACCCATCTCTCAAATCTCAGCCACGTAGAGAAATATCTGAGAGCTTTTATATATATATAGATTGCTTCCCTTTCTAATGAGCTTATCAATGAATAGGGCCAACCGTTGCTCCCCATTTTTCTGGGGTAAGTCTTTGCTTTAGAGTCTTCCAGGATTACATCTTTTAATATGGTTATGAAAGTTCTTCACTGGTAAAATATGCAGGCTAAGCCCAAAACCAACACTGGCACATCTGGGGTTTCTATATTTTCTGACATATACTTTCCAGAACAGCCACATAATAATTAATATCTATCTGATAGGATATCCGCCCTAGATGGCTGTTTTATCAGATGTTAAACAGCAGGAAAACATGCAAAAATAGCAATGCTAGGCTCTGCTTTTTATGATAACCGTGGAAGATATCACACTAAATAAGATATTATTAGCTCGTACTGTTGGTTAAAATAACATAGATATTTCTGTGGCAGTGAAGTCACTGAACTGGAAGCAATGGAGTCCTAATAACTGGGTTCTGTTTATTCCACTGGGAGCTCCAGAGTTGAACATAGTCATTCCTGGCTGTAATGTAGCCATGGCAGGGGTGGATGGGCTGCCAATGAACTGACCTTTTACCATCCAAGGACTAAAAGCATGTGCTACATCTGACTATGCCAAGCTAGGGACTGCAGTCCCTTTTGCTCTCATACTTCTCTCTCAGATCTTTTTTCTCACAATCCACTTTTAAATTGCAGCTTGTCACAAGTAATCTAGTTGCCATCCTCCTTATCATTGATACTGCTGAGGCTGAATGAGAACATTCATAGATCATTTAATCTAGCTGGATCCTCTGATTCTTGTTTGTTGTTTATATGTTGATACCAATCATGTGTATTATTTCATTACTCTACCATTGTGTCTTAACCTCCTGCAGCAGACAAAATGCCCCACAGTGCCCCATGTCTCTGGGCAGCGAGTTATTCAGCCTAGTCACTGTTTGGCCACTTCCTTTTTATTTAAATCTGCTGTGCTTCTGTCTACCATCTATGGAATGGGGTTAATGAAATCTGCCTAGCACGCCAGGCTGCTGGGTAGGGCTTAATTTCCTGGGTGTGTCTACTTTGGTGCTTTATTTCGGATCAGGACATGCTTTTGAAGAGGACCTCTTCATCCTCCCCAGTTATTGCACTTCGGTTTGCATCATGGAGCAGTCTCACCACGTGGTAACTGGGGCCTTTCTTGTGATTAGCTGGAGGACACACTCCAGCTGCACGTCTAATGTGCTCCAGTCTACAAGACTGTGTTAAAGTTAGTCCAAAGTAAATCCCCCCAA
This sequence comes from Tinamus guttatus, assembly GCF_059628265.1. NCBI lineage: Eukaryota > Metazoa > Chordata > Aves > Tinamiformes > Tinamidae > Tinamus > Tinamus guttatus. The sequence goes on from NW_028288675.1 coordinate 597,828, forward strand.
AAGTTTAATCATGAGGACAGTGGGCGTTCAGTACCAGCTGTTTTGCTCTACAGATCCTTAGAGCCCTAGCATATGTGAATGTAGGCAAAGACATTGTTATAACTGATTGTTGCCTTGTGATCCTTGGATGAACAGAGCAGCAAAAGTATGGGTTTTTTTGTGTGTATGTTTTTCAGAGAATAAATACTGTCTTTGTATTTTGGCCCCAAATTTTGGCTTTCTTTCATGGTACTATTTTAGAGAGAGATTCCATAGTTTACACAAGAAAGTTTACCTTAGAAGATCTAATAGCAAATGGAACCTGCTTCTGCACTTATGTAAATAAAATCTATTCGTGCTGAGCTTGTTCTGGTCCAGGGACATTAACCAGCAACGTTTATTTTTTTATAGCTGGCAAATTTCCCTGAAATTTTCATTTTGAATTGATGCAGAAGGTTAACACCAGTAGTTTATTTTGATATACGCTCTATACACATCCTCAGATACTAAGCCACACTTTGGGGTTACAGTAAAGCTAATTTTAAAGACTTCATACTCTAATGTGATATTTCCTTCGTTCCACTATACGTTTGAATGGATAAAAGAAGGACCCTTATATACATCATTTCAGTATAACACATTTCTATTTCACAGTGAGACATTTTTACAGATGCTGACTTGTGGCTGATATTTATTGCCCTCTCAGTGTCTGATCTAGAGAGAAATTAATGTTTTTTATTGCTTGACCAGGTCTTTGTCCCCAGGCCTGTTTGAACATGTTATTTCAGTTTTACCATGGGTACTGACAATTTTACAGAAACTCTTGGCATTCTAAGCAGTGACAAAATATCAGCCAGCTTTGTGTGAATGTTTTTATATGCCAGCTATGCTCAGCTAGTTCTTGCACCAACAAAAGTCTCTATGAGTCTCTCAGCAAGGAGGAGGTGCTCAGAAATGATGCAACGAGTTATGTTTTCACTGATTTAGTCAGATTCCCTCCATGCTATAGAGGAAGACTCTCAGTAACTTGTTGTGCGATGGATCTGAGCATTCTCACATCAAAGTAGAAGATTTTATTTCTATTTTTAGGCCAGCATTTTACATTTAGTTAGAGCAGTGACATTTTTATTTTATTTGTGTTTTGAGTGACTAACCTTTAAGGCAAGTGAGCAAGAATTTTCATCCTGAAGCAATGTTTTTTGTTACTTCAAGAGACAAGAGGAGGAAATGATAAGGCATAATTTAATAAACACATAGCATTTATTGAAGACTTTGCTCTTCTCAATCTATTTGAGATAGATGGACATATGATATTATAATGAGAGAGATATGATAAAGAAAGGAAATATTGCTAATCCTTACACTAACTAGCAAGATAAACTGTAATCACAGCTTTAGATGTTATATTATGTCAAATGATCAAAGAAAATATGAGGGAGGGAAAGGAAAACAGATGAAGATATTCTTATTGTCAGATATAATTAACTATTGGTTATCTTATACACTCCTAAAAAATCACTCTCATGTTTGCTAACATTAGTCTTAATAAATGTAAGCAAAATGACTATTGAACCCTTGAAATAGGAATCCCCTTCCTGCTTCACTGTTGCAGCTTCAAATTTCCTTACATGAGCCTAATAAATATCCTGTGTTCTTTTCTGGAGGAACTAGAAAAGTCCATTAGTAAGGATTGTAAAATATAGATTGTTTCTCATGTTACTGTATTCCTTCAAGTCTAAGGAGGTTCTAGTTCTTGGTGCGTAATAATATGTTCTGGTAAGGTATATCAAAACATAATGTCATCAAACATAAATACTGTTTATTGTTAACAGAAACAGGCACCACATACATCTTGCAACATTCCGTGAGTTAATGAAAATCAGTTGTTGAATCAATAACATATATTTTAAAGAAAATATGGAATACAGAGAAGTGCTGGAGAGTGCAAGGAAGTTCAGTATGTTACTTAGCTGTAAAAATGGGACCTAATATGCTGCAGATACCTATAAAGATAATATTGATAACCAAACAAATCCTACAGTATTGTATTACATTATTATGTTGTGAGCACTTTGAATATTATAAGGCGATAACAAATGGCTACATTGATTTGTCAAGAACAAATCCATCTAGTTTCCTTTGACAGAGCAATTGGCCTAGGGAGAGGGGGGAGAGGTAGACTTGCTAGATCTTGGTTTTAAGAAAACTTTTATCTCAGTCCCACACATTTTTCTGAGAAATGAGCTAGGAAAATACAGCATAGATGAAGTCACTATAATGTATGTATAGACCAGGTGGCACTTTTTGGCTTCTATTCAATATTTTCATGAGCAATTTGGAAGATGAAGCAGTATATCTTCAACTTATACCAGCAGAAGTGACTACCAGTATTTTGCAGTACATGGAGAAATGACCTATTAGACCTTGGAGAAGTGATCTGAAATGAGTAGAGTGAATTCAGGAAAAGGGACAACTTCTTGCTTTTGCTACCCTCTAGACAAGTGCTTTTGCTACGCTGGAGAAGGAACTATCAACTGCAAGGATAGGAAATGGGGACTATTTATGTGCCTTATATGACTCACAGACCACATAAGAGTGAACTGTATTATATATTTGGAAAAAAAAATGTCAGTGTGATATGTATTAGCAAGAGTATCTATGTAAGACACGGATGATTGTCCTGTGCCACTCTGCTTGGCACTGGGGAGACTCAGCTTGAGTACTTTCTCCTGTTTTGGGCACCACACTTTAAAAATGATAGAGACAAACTGGAGAGAGTCCAGAGGAGAAGCGCAAGAATGATAAGTGGTGTGGAAAACATGTCTCATGGGGAAAGGTCAAGAGAAATGATTCTGTTTAATCTAGAAAGGGAACACAAGAACAATGCGACAGCAGCCTTCCAGTTCACAGTTACCTATTCTCTGTGCCCACATGGGGAGACAAGAAGGCGTTGATTTAATCTGCAACAAAGAAGTTTGGGTTGGCTAGTGGGAAAAATAGTTGTAAGTTGAAAGATAGGTAAGGGATGGAATATGCTATCAAAAGAGCTTGTTAAATCTGCTTCATAAGACAGTCTTGAGAACAGGTTAAACACCTGACAAGGGTGGTCAGAGGAACTGACTGTCTCAGAGCAGGAGAGAGAACATTGCTTTACAGATCTATATCTGTGCTTTCCGTAATTCAGCTTCCTAAGAGGAAAGATATACTAACTGGATTTGAACTAGTAATATAGAATTTTTGTATACTACCAGTAATTTCCTGAGTTTTAAGGGATGTATTAAGCCAATTTTCATGATTTAAATGTTCTGAATTCTTGCCCAAACTGTTCCAAAAGTCTCATGGCAACACATATTTTACTATCACCCTCTTAATTTGGGCTTATTGCCCAAATTTCCACTTTATGCATTCTGAAAAAAAAAAATCCCTCATTTAGGAGTATGTAAATAGCAGTTTTTTTTAAAAAAAGGTTGGCATTAGTCTGGTTGTGATAATGAAAGCTAGTAAAGATTTATTTAGTTGACTGTTTAATAGAAAAGGAGTCAAGAAATCTTGTACAACCAAAAACCAGATGTATCACCAGAAGATTTAGTTCCCTTCAGCTGTTTCCTGGCTTTAGGTCTAGGTAGTAGCAGAGAAGAAAAATCTTAGCTACTTTTTACATGTCAGGACATGCCAGTGTCTCAACTCATCTTATTTCAAATGCCACTTTAAAACACATCTGTGCTGTAATGCATAAAAGAAACCTGCTGTGCAATAACATCTTATGTAAATCGTGAGTTGCGGTTGTTGCTACAGCTCTACTAAGCATTATGAGCACATTTCACCCCGCCACTTTAACTGGTCACTGCTTGTCTTAAACACCTGCCTGTGTTTAAGATTGCAAACTTTTCAGGTCAGAGTTTACCCAATGTCTGCGCAGTGCTTCATATGCCATCCTCTTGCCTGTCATTTTGATTCGTAATCTAAGCATTATCCACACTGAATCCTCCAACCTTTGCTTTCAGGTTGCTAAATGCTTACTTTTAACACCTTTAAGAAAAATTCTCCTGGCAGTCCAGAGTTTTCACCTGGGGTTTTTATTAATGCACTGGGAACCTTTATAGTGCAACATTAATTTCTCTTTCTTTGGCTGATGTAACGCTGCCCTACTGTTACCTTTACAGAATGCTTCTGCAACCCTCATTTGTCTGTTCTATGGCCATCTCCTTCTCTCTACTCCTCTACTTGCTCCTCCTTCTCTACCACATCAAAGACCCATTATTCCTCTCAGGGTGCTTCATGGCCTCTTGCCACCCTACCTAAGAGCAACCAGGTCTGTTCTCTGTTGGCCAGCCTTCACTGCCCACATCTGAGATTTTTAGACATGTACTTGCACATTCCCAACTCAGGACTTCTCAGCAGAGCAGGCAAAATGAAATTTTGCTATCTCAGCAAATTGACTGCTGATGTGCTGGTGGTGTTGATAAAAGTTTTTAATAATTCCTTGCACTTTATTTTATGCTGCCTGTATCAATTTGAACTCACTTTTTTTCTAGATTGGAAATTATTTGGAATAGGGGCCACCCTTTTGTTTTCCTATCCAACCCAGTAAGATGTTGTTCAATGCCTAAAACTCACAGACAAGTAATATAGTCATCATTAGCATTTCAAGACCTCTGCATTCCATTGCAATATATAGATTAAATGTATATTTAACAGTAAGAATAACAAAGATAGTTACTATCAGCCTTGGGTTCTGGTATCAGTATGGATTTCTCCCTTCATTTTCTTCTGACACTGGCAAATCCAGACCTCATTTCCTTATCAGTTGAGTTGTTCTAGATATATGCCTTTTAAGCACTGCCTAAGGCTTCTCCATTTTTCTTTTTATGTTCTTTGTTAGTTCTTTTATCTTCTTCAAGAGAAAGTTCATAAATCATAGTTCTTCCCATTTGGACATTTTTCCATGTTTAAATTATACCACCAAAACTATTCAGCCCTGTAAATCATATAATCAATTATAACTGTTTCTCACTAACGCTGAAGAGTGTTATAAGCTCAGATGTTCTGTCCACCTATTTCACAGAGAAGCGTGTCACTGGAGTCTGCGGTGACCTCTAATGGTTGTCAGAATCTTTTGCCAAGCACAACAGATGTTCATGTTTTTCCTAGCTTTCTATTCATCTATAGAGAATACATTGCAGAGTGCTAGTGATATTCTTTCATGCTCAAATTGATGTCCCCCTAGTTTGAAGGAACCCAGTATGTCTTTTACGTATCATATTCAACCATTATTTGAACACCCTGGAGGAAATCATGAAATATCTAGGAGGTCTATGCAGATATAGGTAGGTATGCAGATACCATCAGTTGTGTGACTTCTTCAGTTCTGGTGCTGATAATCCAGTGACCTAAGAGCCTCTTTGAAATTAATACATACATAAAGATCATATGGCTATATCTCTAGTGAGCCAAACAGAAGCAATATTTATGTGAAATTGCAAATATTCAGCGGAACCAGCCACAGCATTTCCCACTGGAGGGAGCTCTATCAGATAACTGATTTAGTCATCATCTTTATGGATTTGTAGAAGGACGTTGTTCATGTTGGTGAGTGGCAAAAATGCTACACCTACGTGCCTGGCAATGTGGTCACACTGACTTTCGTGTTGCTGGGACTGCCAACAGCTTCCAATAGCTTTCAGCTGCACATTTACTGCAGCTTGCTGTACTTTGGAAGGAGGGACATCCACCCTAGAAAGAGTCACTGCAGCAGCATTTGTGCCAGCAGCAGTTTGTTGCTACACTTGTTTTGCAAGATGACTGGTGCGTGACAATATCCTTTGAAGTCCCATGTCTTCAGCTGGGATGAAGGTCCTTCAGCCATGATGTACCTGTTCTGTGAAACACTGTGCAAATTGTTAATAAGAGTTCTTTAGAATAAGTGTTTTTATTTATTAAGATAAAAGTACATGTGCAGCGAGTGTCAAAAGAAAAGAAGGGCTAGGCAGAAACCACATTTGGCACTGTTACTGTGGTACACAGATGAAAAAAAAAGCCAAAACCCCAGAAGTCAGAAAAGAGCATACTTGGTGAGTCACTATGGTAGCTTGTGGCTAGGACAGGAGATGAGAATTTTCCTTACCACGTACAAAACTGGACTTCACGGGAAATCAGAAGAATTATGAAATTCTGGAACTTTTTATTCGTTGGTCAAATCACCAAATACCTCACACAGGTTTCACTGCCAAGGCCTGAAGGACAGTCTGACTGAGAAAAGAGACTAAATGCAAGGAAAGTAGGTTAGGATTTGGCCTACTCTGGCCTCTTCACTGGCCTGACATTCTATAGATAAAATTGTAGTGTGTGAACCTTCTGTTGGGAAAATAACAGAGTTCTTTTTTCACTTTACTTTTGTTCAAAAAGGAGGGAAATGTTGCCAAACCTGCTAAAAATTATTAGTGTTGGGTGAGCTGTGCAAAATTCATCTACAAAGACTTACTCACTTACAAACTCATGAGCCTACTAATTTTGTTGCTACTTGGACTCATCTTTGGGACCTCAAAAGCCCCAGGACTAATTTTGTGTCTCGACAGAGAATTGATTTAAAAGAATAAAGCTAGTAATACCTTGTATTTTTTTAGAGACAGACAATTAAACTAGAAGACCAGTCCTGCATCCTTTTTGAGATCACTTTCCAGTACTCCAGCGGTCAAGTTTTACTGGCACAAATGTTTGTCGAAAACAAATGCACTGGTGGCAGTTTCATTTTGTATTTGCAGCCTGGAAAAAGTTTCACACAGCAGTTTGAACTGTACAGGAAATCCACAGATGTGAATATGAACTAAAAATGGCACTATTTGGGATAGTGGTTTGGTAAAGAAGCACTGGGCAAACAGATTTCATACTCAGAGTAACAAATAGGAAGCAAAAGCTCTGAAGAAGCAATGAAAGAGTCAAAGGGTCCTTGTAGTCAAATAACAAAAAGATGCATTTTTTACTTAAACAAAAGAAAATGGAAAGGACCTGAGGATAGCAAGATTTGTTTTTTTTTTTCTTTCTTTTAGGAAAACAAAATTTATAGAAGCTGTCTTCTGGCATTTTAAAGCAGGTTCTTGATTCAAACGAGGCAGGTAAGAGTCTGCTCACTGGTTGACCTGACACTTTTAGAGCAATTTTCCTATGCCATACAGCTATTCAGAAAACAAATGCAAAGAAAGATTAAAAAAAAAAAGAGAGAGAGAGAGAGAGAGAAACACAACATTGAGTCTATGCCATTCAAGGAAGTTAGGAAACATTTCCAGAAAATATAAGGGCCAAAGGTTAGAAATATGGTAAACCTGCAATACAATACTGTATGTGCTGCGGCACATGAGAAGTGTTCATCATTTGGTGCATACGTGGACTCTAGTAAGCTCAGCTTTGCAGAAATGTGAATTGGTTAATGACATCAGCTGAACTGAAGAGCTCAAGGACTTCAGTGCATGAGCAGCCTGGAATTTCTTTAAACTGGACAGACTAGAAACTCTGCTGCTTCAGTATTCCATGCTGGGGAAAAAAGCTTGTGGAGAAAAGTTCTTAACCTCACTGACTGAAGAACCACTCAAGAAGGATATAAGAGATAAATAAGGCAGTGGCAAAAGGCTTTATCTGAAAAAAAATCCAGTGTTTTAAAAGTTAAGAAGTGTCAAGTAAAAAGTGAGGATTGCTAAAAGATAAGCTAAGTTCGAGATGAAAAAATTGAGAGAAATTGAAATAGTAGCAAAAGCATTTTTGACAGTTAAATAAAGAGGAAGAAAAGAAGAGGACTTCTTCAACATTAATCATGTGAGAGTAATTAGAAGCAAAGGACAGATAATGTAGGTTTGTCCTCAAAATGAAATCAATAATTTGACTCCAAGTTTGGTTAGAATGATGATATTGGGTATGAAGGACAGGGTGGAGGAAGCACCCCAGGACAGGGTGGTGGAAGTGCCCCAAAGGTGAAAAGAAAAGAAAGAAAAGAAAGGAAAAGAAAGGAAAAGAAAGGAAAAGAAAGGAAAAGAAAGGAAAAGAAAGGAAAAGAAAAGAAAGAAAGAAAGAAAGAAAGAAAGAAAGAAAGAAAGAAAGAAAGAAAGAAAGAAAGAAAGAAAGAAAGAAGAGAGAGAAAGAAAGAGAGAAAGAGAGAAAGAAAGAAAGAAAAGAAAGAAAGAGAGAGAGAAAGATAGAGAGAAAGATAGAAAGATAAAAAGAGAAAATAGATAAAGAAAAAGAAAAGAAAGATAAAGAAAAAAGAAAGATAGAAAGAGAAAGAGAGAAAGAGAGAAAAAGAGAGAGAAAGAAAGAGAGAAAGAAAGAAGAGAGAAAGAAAGAAAGAAAGAAAGAAAGAAAGAAAGAAAGAAAGAAAGAAAGAAAGAAAGAAAGAAAGAAAGAAAGAAAGAAAGAAAGAGAAAAAGGAAGAGAAAAGAAAGAAAGGAAGAGAAAAAGAAAGAAAGGAAGAAAAGAAAGAATTTGGAGACCTTGGTTTTCTTCAAGTCGGTCACAAATGCTAAACAAATGTTAAAAGATCAAACAGCACTGAGGCCTTATTACAGAAACAGGGTATTTGAAAAAGTATAGCATTTGAAAGACTCCACACCAATGAATTCAGCCATTGCAGCACTACTGAGGTCATACCTTTCTATCTGGCAGTAGCCTAATGGGAGATGTTTGGTGCTTGTTATCTGGATGCGCATATTTGTTGTGCATATTTGTCAAAAACACCTTTTCAGCTGGCATCCTCCATCAAAGAGACGTCTGAGCCAGCCTGAAACCCAGATTCATTTCTAATCCATTGGTGAAACATTAGAAGAGAACATACCACAGAATCACAGGATGATTAAGGTTGGAAGGGACTTCTGGAGATCATACAGTTCAATCCCCCTGCAAAAGCAGGGCTACCTAAAGCACGCTGCATACGCTTTCTAGTTGTTATTTTATTTATTTAAATCAACTGAACAGCAAAAGACCATACATGTAAAGAAGTTAGCTGATCAGAATCACATACTGAAGGAGCTTCTGCTGTAAGAGGAAGCCTTCATAAGCTATTTCAGAGGACAGAATCTTCATACTAGATGCCTTGAAGCAAATGTGCAAGAAGCTACCAGAGAAATATATAAAAAAAAGTCCAGAAAAGTGGAGCAATTTTAATAGTTAATGGAAACAATTAAGATGAAGTAAACATAAGCAAAGCTAAAAGAATTACAGCATAAAACATGCACATGAACACTATGATTAATGCAAGGAGGGACTGCATATTCTGTTATAAATGTTTAGTGTCTTTATTTTTAACACTGTGGTTTATATTATGGATGTAATGGCCTTTCAAAAATGGCAGATAAATGGCAATTTCAAGCTAAGAATTTTTCAACTACTTAAGGGAAGTCTGAATGCCAAGTTTTCTTATGATTTTTATTGCAGTATATTTACATTAAAAGCTACATATATATAAACTATAGCAAAGAACCCTTTACTCAGAAATATAATTTGTTTGGAATTCCAGTGGTTCTGCTCTTGTACAGCAATATGCATATATTTAAATAATCACAATAAATCTAAACAGTGAAATCTTGTCTTAGCAATTTTTCACTTCCTAATCTTTCACTTAACATTTTGTTTTGAAAATTAATTTTAAAATTCAATTGATGGAGAAATCTCATGCAATCATTTCTAATAGCCTATCAATGAAAAGTTTAAAAAATATTCAATCTCTATATCTAAGCTATTTTTCACAGATACAAAGCAGCAGCTGGTTTTAAAAATGCTGATAAACAAATTTATCTTCTACTGATGATATTTTTTCCTGTTATTTACATTACTAACGGCAAATATGAGACTTATACCTCCCTTCACCACTGGGGCAAACATCGAAATGTTGATCTGATAGAATATAAAATATGCTCTTGTGCCATAAAAGATGGGCACTACATTTTTCAGTTTTCTGAAAATATATTTTCTAAGAAAGGAAGTAGGGATTTTTCTAGAGTATGTTATCACTATGAAATTCAAAGCCTAGTCTGGGACACTTTCTGCATAAGGATATTGACTGTGGCTTTTTTCTTATGCCCACTGAAGGATAAAATGGACATTGTTGTTGGTTATAGATAACGTGAAGACCCAAGGTCAACATAGTGACCTCACTGAAGTCAGTCAGCTTCACTGAGGTTTTCAGCTAGAGTCAATTAATATGATCACTGAAATGGATTTTGCTGTATTAATATATAGCAGCTGGGGCACTATATTATGATGGCACTGCAGGGGATACATAAATTTAGGTCAAAGTGGTATGGGACTAAAGAGCTTAATACAAGTAGTAACAAACTTTTTTTTTTTTTAGCATGTGCTTTTTTTACAGTTTAATATACTTTCCTACATGTTTCTTCTTAGCACTTGATCTAAGGTAAGAGAGATGTTATCATATGCTGGAACTTTCCCAGTGTGATGTGAATGACATAATTCATGCTGGATACCTGAGTCTACACTGAAGAACAGAGGACTGCTCTGCTTTTGATCATTTTGTTACATTGTCATCTGAGGCATTATATGAAGCCTCGTGGGCAGAGCAATTAAGCTTGTCAGAGCATTGCTATAAGGCTGGCTTGTGGGGGAGCCAAGTGAGGTGGTCACACTGAGTTATATGCTAGATTTGTGATGATCTGATTTCAAATCTGTGCAGCTGTGTATGTCTGTATGGATTTACTTGCTTTATGCAACATTGCATGCAATGCTCCTCCTCATGGGCTGACAGATTAGTCTGCAGGAGAATCTTGTATTGTCTTGTCAGAGTTCAAGAACCATATTTTCTATTTGAAAGTAGCCTAGCCTAAATCAGGGTGAAGATCTAATAAAGTGAAAAAGAAGTAATATTACAAACAAAGTAGGTAGATTCACCTCCTGCTCATCAATCATTTATTTTCCCAAGTGTTTATATGCTACTGGCCAGAGTGGCTATCCTCCACTGAAGCTTATGTTCCGTAACAACTGTTTCTATAGCAATGTCCTTCATCCTTCCTTTAACGATCACTTGTTACACAAATAATGGCTGTGGCATGATAACTTTATTTCAGCGGCATTGCACTTTTACCAGGTGGAATTTAGGCCAAATTCTGGAGAGTGATAATGGGAATTTTCAACTACAGAGACCAGTAATTTGTGCTAAATGCTGTGATTGTGTGTGCTGCTTCTTGGCCTGTCTTCATGAGGCAAAAATAATGAAGTATTCTAATATTCCAACAATTAATTCCTTGTTCCAAATTCAGGGTGGGCTATTTAAAAAAAAAAAAAAAAAGTCAAAAAGATTCAGAGCATACATTTTCTCATTAAATCATTATTCCCCTGGAGTCAGCTACCTGTGAAGTTCCAGGGACTATTGAATGTGAGTATTGAGGAACAAAGAGAAATACAGGTGGACATCTATGTTCAATTCCTTAGGTGGGCAGGAAAAGGACTGAGCATATATTTATACACACACATAAACATATATCTGTGTATATGTGTATACACACACGCACACATATAGATTTATATAAACCATAAGTGCAAAAATCACATGGGGTGGCAGACTAACCCAACATCCAAAAGACAGAATCCTTATTGGCTTTATAACTCTGAGTTCTTAAACCCTTCACCTTGCCACGCATACATACCTACCACTCAATGTGCTATACTCAGCACTTCTTGTGGCTTCTGTTTTTAATTACTATGCTTAAGAAAGCTGTGGGACATTTGAGAGGAGAAAAATTCCTGGAGAGTTGCTAAGCTCTGAGTGCAGCAAAGAAAACAACTCGAGAGAAGGAGACTGTAATGAATAAAATGAAGGAACTGGATGCTTATGAAGAGCAGAAGATCATAAATAATAGCATGAAGTCACTTTGTTTTAAAGGAAACTCTGAAAAATTGCTGTACTTAAAAACCTAAGCTGCTGCTTTCAAGGGAGATCCAGAATTGGGCAGATTGGAGTCAGCATGGAGAAAGATGGCTTCAATCTCCTCTATCTTTTTAAAATTAATTTAAAATTAAATCCTTACTTTTAACGCTAGAGGAACAAAGTCTCCCCAGCATCCTTCTAGTTTTAATGGAGAAGGAACCCAGGCAACACATAAATGAAGTTTTATGATGAAGCTTAGGATGCACAGTAATAAAATCAAACATTAAAATGTCTGATGGCATCTGAACATTTTGGGCTGTATAATCTACAATTGTAACTTCATGGTGAATAGTAAAAATCATCTTCATTATATGTGTATATATATATATATTTATACACACATATATAGTTATATGTATATAGGTAGAGATGAATTTGGCCTTATGTGGCAAATATGTGAGAGAGGGAACCTCTGTTACTGTGCTCATGCCTTAGCCACAAGAACATCCCCTCTACCAGGAAAATGTATTCCCTTTTTATAATCTGAAGGATGTGTTTTATTCCAAATAAAATGTTCTTTTGGGGGAAAAAAAAAGGCAGAAATGTGGAGAAATGCAATCGCTATTACCTAATCTTCCTCCCTAGATCTGGGTGTTCTCAAGTCATTGATGCTGCGCAGGCAGGGTTAGCACAAACAAATCAATCATGCCATAGCACAGTGACTGGCTCAGCCTCTCACCAGCCATAAGTTACTTTTTTTTTTTTCTCTCCCTGTTTCAAGAATCCGGTTCTTATTAGGAGAGACATCATCAGTCTTATTAATATCAGCGCATGTGGACACATTCCACAGTGCCCTCCTCCCCTCTTCTTCAGCTACCCTGATGCACATATGGACAAGCTGGATGCCAGAAAGTTTTTTAATTGCTGTGCTGGGATCTTTCTTAGAGGTTAACTAATCAATAGATAATGGCAATGGAGTTACAAGGTCTAACAAAACAGGTGAAATTTAGGAAAACGGACAAATTGTGGAAATTATTTTCAAGCCAGGAAATCAGAATTTCTACATGACCATGTTAAGCAGCAGGACTATAGATTTTGTCTATAATACTAAGTGACTACTGCAAATTATTGCTTTGGCTGCTAACCCTGTGTAAAATGAGTTTTTTCCTTTTTTCTTTTTTTTTTTTCCCCTTCGGGGCAGATTTTCTGTATTGTTTTAGGGAGTTTTGCCTGTGTGAGGACTGTGCAGTTCTTTCCTCATTTACTGTTGAGTTATAGTTGAGATCAGTTGCAGTCAGAACAAACTGATTGTATGATTCAGCTGAGACCCATCTATTTTTTTCTTTCTTTTCACAAATGAAATCTTTCTATACTGATTGGTATGAATGTTGTGACTTGTGTGCTAATTTCATGTATGAAAGGATGTGAAGGGACTAATTAATAAAGAAGACATCTGGTGCATGTATTATAGCTGCATGTGTGAGTGAGGTTGCATTTTGTCTTCCTTTTTTTTTCTTTTACATATGTTTATTTAGGTCTTAAAAATTAGGAAGTTCACTGATATCTGTAATAAAACAGAAGACCTGCAGAAGCCTAACATTCCCTTCTGCTTGCCAACTGCAGGCCTGAGCGTATGGATTTCTGTTTCTGTGTATCCATACCCAAAGCTTCTGTACTCCCTTCATCCATAACTTTACAATAGCATGTACAGTCGTACTGGCTGCTGGACACGACCTGTGTTTTGTAGCACTGCAGAAGCAAGTTACAAAATACGAAGTGGGAGTTGAAGACGCCTCAGTTAGCACCTGGCTGCTAAGGGTAATGAGCTCAAGTCTGGTCAGAGAGTTATTCAAGTAATGTGCCCTTCATTTTACCATATTCCAGTCCAGGCTAATTTTTCCTTAGAGTCATTCTCTATATTTTGGTACAGTAGGAAGAAAGTATTGTATATTCCAAATTTTTGTGTGGATTTGCTGCTGCTCTATTATGTCCATCTAGCTGAGAGATTAGTTTCTATCTCAAGCAATGTTACTAGCTGCATTTGGATTCTAAACCTATGCCAATTTCAGCAATAGGTACTCTATTATCTGGGTCCTGGAAACCTCAAATCAGTGTGGATGTTTCTTAGGTTCTGTTTTCTCCATTTTTCCATAGATATTTAATGTAACCCTCACCCTTGATATTTGTCTGAGTGCCCTGGAAAAAGCCAAAAGCTGAGAATCAGCATCCACCATCTTTAACTAATGTATAGTGCCCAGCTGCCTATGAAAGAGAAAGATGTGAAATGAACTAATTCGGAGTAGCGTAATTCAATACTAAATAACTAACACAATGCAACATAAACAAGCAGCCTAAAATGGAAAAAGGTTCTTGGACTCAAGGCAATGCATTCCTCCTAAGAGACTGTTCTCACATTTGTTGCCATATCTTATCATTTTCCATACAAAAGCCATTCATCATAACAGGCAAAAAGAAGGTTATAATCTGCAGTTGGCCTTCAATGGAGATAATGATATATTTGCTCAAAAAAATCTGTATGAAGCAGTGTTATTCATAACTTTATAAAAATGCCCTGTTCAAAAACAATATATTGTTTGGGGTGAAAAAAATCATATTTGATTAGAAATGACAAAATGCGACCTTATAGAATATCAGAGAGTTGTATTTATGTGGACATTTGACAACAAAGTTTTTGTAGAGTGACAAGCTGAGGAGGCTTGAAGATCAGTTGTAAAGATTACACTTGCTTCTACTTTGTAAGAAAGCTTTTTCTCTGAAAAGCTAGACATCCAGAATAAAAACAGAAGAAAGTTTTTCATACATCTTTTTAATGATGAGTTTTAGAAGTGTAGGCATCAGAGAAACTTATAAATCACATAAATCGTGTCATAAGGCTCTGCATACTCTGTACTATTTGAGCTTAAAATCTGTCCCTGACTGTAAACCACAATGTCTGCCTTTCATTTTTCTAAATATTCTAAATAACAGCCCTGACCTATGCAATAACTTTCAAAGGGCCCAGCCTTGATTAGACTGTTCCCACTGAACCAGTAGACTTGAGACAGAGCTTGGTCAAAAATCTTAACCTCAAACTCTTCCTGATTTGGTCCTGTCCAACCAAGAGACTCTTTTCATGGTATCCAAACTATTCATACGAGCAATTAATACAGAAAAAGAGAATCTGGCGCTAGACAGATTTGATAGGGAAAATAGGCTGTTTTCTGCAGTCTTTCAGAGCCAAGACATGTTAATTTTCCGGATGTTTTGCAATCACATCTTTAATTACTGACCTTTTTTCAGATGGGGGATGATGACAGCTAGAAAAAGATGTGGGAGGGCAGTTCATATTTGCATTGTTGTGGAATTATATGTCTCATTATACAGATAGTCGACAATAGACTTCAATGATTAAATGAGTTTATTGAATACCGTGTTTAAATATTGAAAGATGCACCTGGAGGTTGACAATAAGTGCATTTCAAATCATAAACAAAGATTTAAAAATAATTCTATGTGGGAGAGGGTTATTCTTCAAAGAGTGTAGGAGCAAACGTTTTAATATTGACAATTCAATAAGTACTCAACTGATAAGAGTCTGGATGTGAAGGAATAGGGAGCAGGGAATTACAAGTTTTGGAAACCAGCCAGGTTAGGAGGTGTTTTTGGACTCTAGGTAAACACAGTAGCCAAATGTGAATGCTAAAATAAAGAGCACTGAAGTATCAGTTAAGACAGCTTCAGAGAGCAAGTTACATGTCAGCATTAACACCCAGTTTACGTAATATAGGGCAGCCTGTTCAGAGTTCTCAGTTTTTGGGGCTGATATTTTATTGTGCTGTGATTTACAGTTGTTCTAAAGTAGTGTAAACTAGGTGTAAGATGTTACCACATCACTTTTCTGAAAATACGGCCCTAGCATTGAAAAATACGGAAAGATATATTTAGGTGCATAGAACTACATACTTAAGTACTTTCTGAACAGGCTGAATCTCTGGATCTCTGTGCTGGGCAGTGACTATGTAGGTCTTCAAGATACTGTGTTTAATGTAAGTATTATAATACTTCCATAAAGGGAAGCTGACTTATTTCAGCCTACATGCCTCTGTTTTCAAGGGATTCAAACATCCAACTTTTTTCCATCATCTTAGACTTATTTTTGTTTAGACACCAAGTTTAAAAAACAAGAAGCTATCAAATACTGGTGTAATATCCTGTACAAGCTTATGCAGACATGCCATGGACCTGGAGTCTGTTTTCTGCTCCTCTCCAAGACAGACCTAAGAACTATATATATATATTTTGTTAAATAAAAACTTACAGCTTCTTTCTTGCTCGCTCTCTTTCCAGACGCAGCTCACAGGCAAATACAGCATTTTTGAATGTTTTTGTACAGGCTTTGCTATAAACTCAGAAAGAAAAAAGGACAACCCAGAGCAGATGGGAAGTGATCCACCAAAATAATCATTATGCGGTGCCTTTTCATGCAACAGAAAATGAAGGGTTCAGATTTCTAGACTGAAGAAAGAAACAAATAAGTTTGTGCAGTTTCTCAGCTGCAGTAAATAGATTCATCTTCACTGATTTCAGCAGGACAAGCAGGGCCTACATTTCATTTTATGATTACACACACATTTTCGTAGTACTGTGAAGACTCGACATAGTTCAGAGGTAGAAGATAAATAGTAATGGGGGGCAGATCCTCTTCTCAAAGACAGTTTCTAAAAGGTCAAAAAGTCAGGGAGGGGGCGGGGGAGCAGAAAGGGGTGATTTGTTGTAAACAACACAGCGGTGTAAAGTCATCTCAGAGCTCAAGTGATGGTGCTGGGGGTGAGAGGTGCAGAAGGATGACCTGACACGACAGCATGAGGCTGCGATCCCTGTAACCACAAAAATCCTGGAGGAACTTTTCCCTTTAGATATCACTTTTAATCCTAGCATTGCTTGGCCCCCCAGGGCTGTGCCTCCCTAAGTGCAGCGCATGAACCTCCTCCATGCATGCTCAGAGCTGCCCTGGTCTCGGCAACAACAAGCAGCTCCAAGCTCTTGAACGCTGTGCTGCACTGCAGCTCAGTTTCAGCGGGATGGGTGGGTGGGTGGGTAGAAAGTTTTATTCCTATCCCACAATCTGATAGGCAGAGCTGCTCTTCTGCGAACAGGGCGCTTGAACCCCCAGGGCCAAGGAGGTAAATTAATTCCAGTCTCTTACCCTTTGTATAGTATACTTAAAAACAAAATAAAGAGTGTGGGTAGTTGTTTTCTTTTCTTTTAAAGGTAGTTATAAGGACAGCTTTGAAAGAGTTCAGCCTACAGCTTTCCAAAGGGATATTTCCAGGCTGGCAGCACAAGTAGGCAGAGGTGATAACCTGCAGCTCTATGTTAGCAAAGGACTTCAGAGCACTCCTGCCCCTCAGCATTCCCTAATAAGTAAGCTTAGGCAGCTTTCTGCTGGGTACACTGATTTTAGGCAGATCCAAGCTTAGGGTGCCCGCTGTTTTGGACCTTGTTCAAAGGCAGTGGCTCTCCTCTGAAGGTACCAAGCGCCTGTACAGAGCAGGCAATTTCATTCCTTGACCTGAGAGATGGGAGGCCAGTGCTTTCCTAGAACTCTCCTGTATGTGCCCTCTGGGAGAGGAGTAGGCATCAAAGCCGTCACTTAGGTAGACCTCCCTTTTTAAAATATTTGTGCAGTCTTCCAGGATAAAACAGGGACAGTCCACAAATTCACAGTTCTGTTGAAATATATCTCTCGTTAAGCCCGGTCCAAATCGTTTGATCTATATTGCCGGGAATGTAGCCAATATGTAAGGTCCAAGCCCACTGTCACTGTACCTGTCAATTGTCAAAAAGTGAGTCCTACAGGAAGAGATCGTTATGTAGAATTTTTAGCACACTGTAAAACTGTATATGTTTTTCTCTGTAGAGATTATTTAGTTTCCAGTAGTGGCTTGTACATGTTAATTAGTTAACAAAAGAATGCAGCTGAGGATCAGACCCTATGTTTTATAGCTTTATCATTCACAAAAAGCATTTTTATACAGTTTTATAGGCCACATTCTGAACTGTTGTAAACCATTCATTGTAGCTCTGCTGGCTTTGGCAGAGGCTTGTTGATTCAAGTTTGCCTAAGATCTTGCCCCAAAGAGTCTTGTGTCAGAGACAGTGACATATGTTCTAACATGTGCAGAAGTCAAAAGAACTTTGGTTAAAGCACCAGATGTGGTGCTTTATTTTCTGATAGAGTTTTCACAAAAATAGCATTAGTCTAGAATTTGTAATAATATTTCTTTAGTTGAAATTCCAAGTTTTTCAAATGCCATTGCAAATGTGTTCTTCTTAGGCAAATACAGTGTGTCCTAAAATGAAAGGGACAATATATCTCACTACTGTATGATGCAACATTATTCAAACAATGTTTGTAGTTAACTCCTCACAAGGCTTCTGGATGCCATTTTGGTCTCTTGAGGAGTGTTTCTGTTTTATTTATAGTTGCGTGTTGAACTTTGGCATCAAATTACACCTTCCAGGATTTGATGTCATGAAGCATGTTACCAAAATCAGTTGGCCTATAATCTTGTGGGAAGAAAGCAGACAGTAATTTTACTCAGTCGCTACCAAAGCTAGTATGGGAGTCACTCTTCTGAGAGCTGCTAAATATCAAATGGATGGTATAACAACAAACCCACTTTAAAGTCTTACAAGGCACTACTTTCCTGATGGTGCAGCTAGATCCTCTTCTGAAAAATATTTCCCATGCTCTAAAGTCACATGAAAACAGTGAGATCTTCTGGACTTTCTTTGCTGATTCTCTTTCAACTGAAAAACCCATTTAGTGCTTTTATTACTCTTTGTAAATACCTACAAATCAACATAGACCTCTAGCTCAAGAAGTGCAGGTGTTCAGTGCTTGAGTGTAGCAGAAGAGCAGCTGTGCAATATGTAAAGGAGCACAATTTAAACCGCATCATGAGCACAGAGTGGGCCTGGGCTTTTTCAGGCCATCCTCTCCAAGTGACAGGGTCCTGCAAGGGTGCTTCTCTCAGGGCTTACCATCTAGAAGTCAGACCCAATCACACTCCTTGTCTCTGAGTGATTACTGAACTGTATAGGGAGCCAGGAAGAAGAAGAGATGCAGACTGATGGGCTGGAGTTGAAAAAAACAAGTCTGAAATGCTCTGGAAGTACATGGGACAGCTGGAGGGGATATGAAGAGTAATTCCTGTGTATGTCAACATCATGTGCCAGTCTAGAAGACATGGAGCAAATAGTCCTATTTCAATGATAGCTAGATTTGAAACCTTAGGTATTTTGAAAAGATTTTAGTTTAGTAGGAGAGGTTAGCATAAAACCATTTCACTGGTAGTGAAATATTAAGTATGTGTATCTGCAGAGAAGTGCTGAGATCCCCCAGTTAGCTTTAAACAAGCTCTGGTACCGGCATCAATCTGGTCATAAAAGCCCAAAGCCCAGCATAGACTGATTTATCATTGTCAGGGGAAATATTTCTTAATGGTTATAGTGTAATCAGGTTTTGTAACAAAAAAAAATCAGGAATACTATAAAATGTGGGAAAACAAAACAAAACAGAATATATCTGATTATTATATACATCCAGAGAGGGCCAAAATTGGGGCGCTAACCTTGAAGTTTCTTTGAAAGCATTAAAGGTAGATAAACATGTCCTTTATAAAAGATCAGATCAAAATGAATTCCCTAAGCAAACTTGCATAGTTATTTATGGGGTGGCTATGAATCCCTGGCCATTAGTAATATACCCTAACCACTCCTGAAGCAACTGCCTCCAGCCAGGTCCAGCCCTTACCCTCATTGGGTAAGCTGTACAGGATGCATTCAGAAACCTGTTTGTGCACTGTGTGCTCTCTCAAGCCCTAACCCAAGTTCTGTCACTAGCTGTACAATAATTAGTTCTCTGAATAAGGGGACAGTCCTGGAGCCTGCTTTCCTACATGTTTCTGTCTGTCAGCTGATCAAGTGATTTTTATGAAATTTTTATCTTTGGGTATCTCTAAGCACCTCCTGCAGAGCATTTTGGCAATGACATCTGTGCATCATGTGTCATATATACACATATTTGACTACAGAAATCAGCTGGCAATACCTGTTGGGGAGATTTTGCAAGTACTTGGGCTTATCTCTCCTGTCAAACCTGTGTACCCCTGTCAGATTTGTCTAACTTTAGACAACAGAGGCAAAACACACCAAGGATGGCACAGATATGCAGACAGACAGACGTTCTAAGTATTGCTTCCACCGGAAATACGCCAAAGACAGTCAGAGAAGTACTTAAAGATCAGGCCTTAATCTTCAGACAATGCAATTTGAAATTGTAAGCCGAAGGACTAAATCAAGGCTATGAAGAAAGGCAGTGGTTTGACTCTGTGGGCCAGAGAATTCAAATGAGTACAGAAGGGCACATGCTGAAGGACACATGCTGAAATGACTTCACTGATAGAAACTGGGGACTCACTGAAGGCTTCCAATAATAAAGGCAAACCAAAAAGCTCAGTATGAATCAGGATCCCAGAGGCAGCCACCACTTCATGAAAATGACACTGGGAAACAATGGTCACTAACAGAAGCAGGCAGCCCAGGGCTGACAAGGTTGTCACACAGACAGCTGTATATTAGAGGGAAATATGCAGCACATTCCCCAAAACCCCAGAAAGGAGACACAGAACTGCGTTCACCATTTTCCTCCAGCCATTTGTCAAGCAGACAATAGCTTCAGAAGAGCACAGGGACAGAGCTCTTGGGTAATGGGTACTAAGGACAAACGGAGCCACCACTGGCTCTCAGCAGGGCTTCTTGTGGGAAGGCAGGATGCCTGCTGGCATTTGGCAGACATTCTGCAGCTACGTGTGGGACCGCAGGGCAGCTCGGGGAAAAAGTGTGATGGACATGGTATATACTTGAAGTTCTGTGATGGGTTGTAGTTCATGGTTATTATTTTGTTTCTCTGGGGAAAGAAGACATTGAGAAACTCTACCTTCAAGAGGCTCTCGAGACAGCGAGCCAGAAGTAGTTGCTCTGGTGTTTAGAGGCTCCAGTGACAGCGCTGACTAGTGAGGAATGACTCAGGCACCACACTGTATTCAGTGTCCTTGGCACCCTACAGAGCAGCACTGCAGAAGGTCCTTCCTATGCGTGCTCCTAAAGACTGTTTGAATTTTGACCCAGGACTTCTGTAGAGAAGGGAAAAGGCACCAAAACCTCCCTTGCTTTCTCATATGAGGGCTCTAACCCCGAGAACAGTCATGCTCACTCATGTTCTCTGTGGCCAATATGAGTCTTTGCTTCTTTTACGTGCAGTGGAACAGCTTCAAAGTGCAGGGTGGAGAGCACTTTCACCCAGAGCAGCCTGTGGCCTCCTTGGTTAGGGCGTAGGTTTGAATCCCCTCGGGCACCACAGGGTGTAAAACCCAGGCTTCCCACATCTATGGCAAAAGCTCTGACCAAGGAGCTTTGGAGCACAACAGAGGAGGGCAGCAACTGCTGCTGTTGCATTTTGCAGAGAACTGCCTCTGAACTGCCTTTTTTTTTTTTTTTTTTCCTTTTTCAAACAGATCTCTCCCTTAGGCAAATGAAGTACAGGAATGCTGAGTTTATTGGATTTGATGGTGCTTAGGCATGAGCTAACTTGGTCCCATTAAATGAGAAGCATTTCTGGACATGCCCAGAGTAGAATTTCAGGAGTCCAGGGAATTTTAATGTGAAAAGGTGGCGCCTGTTAAGTTTAGTCACCTCCAGGGTGGGACAATAGCTCAATAGGAATTTTGAATGCTGCCATTTTGGACTTAGGTGTTTAGTCCCATTGAACATTCTTATATTCTTTCTGTCAGGCTGAATTCAATTCCATAAATTTCCTAATGCTAGCAGTGTAACTGATCCTTGCTGAGTAGGAACAGTTTTTCTCTAATTCAAGAAGTATTACATCTGGCAAAAGAATGAAAACTATCAGCAGAGATGATACCACAGTGTTCTGACTCTATAAGATTTATGGGGATGTGGGAAGCCAGTTTGGATGAATCATAAATAATTACACGTAATATACTAATTTATTTGCAGAATAGGAGTAAGTTTAGTTTTATCCATTAATTCAAAAGACTGTCCCTGTGAACATTTGAGAAGAATAATTTACTAAATTCAAGCCTGAATCAAATCAACTAAAAATAGAAGAACTCATAGATGAGTGAAAATGAATTGAAGAAAATTAAAAAAGAAAGAAAAAAAAACTGGGGTCAGAACCTGACAGCCCTTTATACACAAAGCAAGATACCATAAAACACTTGCATATCCTGAATAACAATTATTTCTCACTGTAAAAAGATGTGCCATTTTAACACTGAGAATGAATTAGGCATGCAACAATATGCACAATATGTCTAACTGGTGCATCTTGTAGGCGCAGTGCTAGAATCAGCTGACTTCCCCTGGACTCACAGAAGTGTGACAGCAAAATTTGACCTAATGTCAAAGCTCCACACAGTCGTGTGGAGAAAAGCCCAAACCGGTCAAGTAATAATTTTTCAAGGGTTTGATGTTTTGCTCTTGGAGGTTAATTTTATTACATTAACCTTGGCTTGTGTTGGTATCTCGCTGTGGCATCAGAAGAAGTTCTTTGACTAAAAGAAGTAATAATATCAGGCCCTAACTGGAAAAAGTTCCTGAGGATGAGAAAAGGCCCATTCTGATCACATTAAAGCTCTAACTCTCATTTACACAAGCAGACAGAGAAGTCCCTGAATGATGAGGATGAATAATAGGATTGCATTAGAAATTAGAGGCTCGGAGCTGTGCTGTAAGCAGCTCATCTCCGTTTGGTAGAACCAGTTGTTAAACACTGCTCTGAAGAAGCAAGATTCCTATTGCTGCCAGCAGCTTATCCTACCTGTCCCACTTCCAGAGCTGGTCATTGCTAGTGCAGCAGTACCCTGAGTGTGTACTGAGGGTGGGCACTGAGGGACTGCTGAGAGTGGCAAGAGCTTCACTGAACAACTACAGACTCTAAGAGAAAGCTGCAAGGCCAAAGGTGTTATCACTTAATTGGGCAAGACACATAAAGGATTCATGAGGCAGAGACCTGGAAAATAAAGGCCAAAAAAGGTCAGTGATAGATGCCAGAACCAGAACATAAGGTTTAATCACTTAGAAGCTGTTCTTTTTGGATCACTCTGCCTGTCATTCCATATTTGTTGATATGGAATATCCATATCCTGAAAGAAAGATGCATTTTGCATGCGCTTTGCCTAACAAATACAGCCATATTTCCTCCCTTTCATTTTTAGCTCTTCCAGAAACAAGGTAACAAGGTTTCAATTAGAACTGGCAGGGAAGTTTGGATGCATTTTCCACAAAAAGAAAAAAGTGTTTTCCAGATCCAAAGTGTATGATTTATTTTTAAAATGAAAATTCATCCAAATTATATATCCTACAGCATACCTTGCTTTCTTAGAAAGTAAGACATCTAAGATCAACTTTGAACTCATATGGAGAGCAAGGATTTGACCCATTCTCTTCAATGCTTGCTGAGAGCATTTTCTGTCAAATCTCTCTTTCTCTCACTCTCTTAATGAAAAAAAAGAGAAGGAAAAAAAAAGTTCTACATCAAGACAGAAACTAATGTAAAGATTTAAGTGGATGTTTGTGTGGCACCATGTTTTCTAGCCTCTTTACTATTGCAGTTTAAAATCTACAAATGGTAACTTTCTCAAATATGCCAATTTTGGAAACTCTACTGTGTAATTTTTCTGAATAATTGCAATAGTAGCAATTAATGTGCTATGTGACTGTCACATATTCAAAAAGAAAAGTTCGAGTTGTTTTATGTGAGGCGGGAGAAATAGGTTGTGTAGTACACTCCTATTCTGTTTGGTTGTAGTCTACACTAAGATTCATGTTCCAGTTTCAGAAATCATATTCTGCACACTATTATCCACCAGCAGCCTATAATTCAGATTTTATATCTACTAAAAATCTCTGACAGTAAATTGTAGTCTTAACTTCCCATGAAATATGAATAAAAAGAGATGTGCAGAATCATTTTCTTTTTTCTAAGCATTTGCTTGATTACTTGTGCAAATACTCCTTGCAATAAGTTTCCAAACTGCTTAACATAAAGCTCCTTAAACTTCTGGATGGGAATTCAGTGTCAGAGGACATTAAGGGAAAGAATATAGACCTAATTAGGAATAGATGTAAGGCAATGCAAATTAGGCAAAAGCCAGTTCATCCAGATTATCTGCCTGTCCAGTGGTTAACATGCAGAATTGGCTGTTCTGGTTTTTCACCCTTTTCCCCAACCCCTTCTTCTGCAATACAGACTCTGGGTAGGCTGCTGAGACAATGTAAAGAAACCCTGAGGCTTCTCCAGTCTCTCTATTTGGGACCAGGCAGATGACTCCAGGCAGCTTTGTGTCTCTACAAAAAGATAGAGGTGGTCAGACTCCACTCACATTTATTCCAGATCCAATGGAGGGAACCTTCTTTAGAAGCTTCACATGGTTCAAGCATAAGCTATTGGGCACTGAAAAAGTAGAAAAGTAGAGCTGAGTTTGCAACCCTCATGCTCCCTTTTGAATGGTGCAGGCACTCTGTAGCTTGTCCATCCTCAGAACACATTGGGGAAGAGGAAGATAGAATAGAGAAAGACTGAAGCTCAGATTTGCATGACAAATCTGCATGGAAACTGTGTGAACTTGTGTGGAGCTGTCTTAGTTCTCAGGAAACACATTTGCTTGCTTGGTGAGTCTTACTAACTCATGTTCAGTACTGCATTTATCCATGTTCACACAATTTATTTTCAGCTTGGAGTGGAACAACATAAGTTCCTGTATACTTGAAGTGCGGACAGAGGAAACATTTCTGCCGATACATTTACTATGGCAGCATACTTCCAGTTGCAATGATAACTTTTTGTCCACTTCTTTTTCTTAAAGAACCAGACTTTAAATCAAGAAATAATCTTTCATGATGCCTCTGAATCTTCACTAATCAGAAGTCAGGCAAGACTTTAATCATGAGAATACACTCATTAGTGCTGCTGACTAGATGGCTTCTCTCCTCTATAGTAAGAAATTGTGAAATAAGGCTGTAAAAGTAGCATTTTATGCCTGAATTCTTTCAATATCTAATCTAAATACCAGTTTCAGATCAAATCAAAGTGCTCTGAGGACAGCATGGGTGTCACTTTTCTCAGAAGTTATGCGTTCTGTTTGTGTGAGGCTGCTCTTTTTTCTATAACAAGGTTGACTGTACATTGAACAACAAATATAAAACGCTTGCTACCTCCTGGAAAATACACAGCTACTAATCATCCTGAAACAAGCTTGGACTAACTGAGACAGCATACCTATACATAAATCATGCTTTTAAAAACAAATGTCTCTTGAAGTTATCAGGCCCTATAATTCCTGCTTTTAATTGAAGGTACCAAGAACTCTTTCTTGGAGTGAAGGATGAGTGAAGTATCTGATCGAGGAAAAGATAGAGATGAAAGTAAACCTGGTCACACAAGTTTTTCTCCAGGACTTGTCTATAAAAATAATTTTGCAGAGTTTACATAGTCTCTAATTTATTAGAGGATCAAATTTTTACATTAAGCACATATATACTTAGTAAGAGGAAAACGTTAGATTTAAGATTTCCGAAGCACTTTTTCCATGTACATGTCTACTGGTGGGCAGAAGTGTATTGTACAGGGATTTTTGTACAGCAACAAAATTGTATTTAAATGGCTTTTAGTTCTGGTTGACTTAAGGCATGTTACTCTGCTTAGCCATATTCATCAACTGTATATTTAGATTATTTAGCAAACTGTTGACAGTATGTTATTTTGCAATTCTATCAGAAGTTAATCAAAGCTAAACCATTGTGACCAAAGACTTATTCAATGCATAATATATAGAAAAGTAGTTTAATTGCTGCTTATTTATACTATCGGTGCCCATTACTTTCCCTAATGATGTTTGAAATAAAGCATGGCCTATGAAAACATTATGTTGCAAAGACATCTCTGATTTAGCTGTATGTAGTGACTGTATGTTCAGAGCTGCATTTGTATTCAAGAAGTCTTGCATATTAATTTGCAAGGGCATAGCACAGGTTATTTCACTGTTTTGATTCACTTTACCTGTTTTGTTGTGCATTTACAAATAAAACCTCCCTCTATTCTAAAATTATGTCTTGCCTCACAGTAATCCCAATTTGATGATAGATCAATTAGCCATTACACTGATATAACTTTTCTTGGAATGACCTTTAAAAATGTATGCAAAGTAATAATACAGAAATATTTTTAAAATGTATGCAAAGTAATAATACAGAAATAATCCATCCATATATGTATATATATGTGTATAATGCTTTTATAGCATTTTACTGCTGTAAAAGACTGTGGTAAACTGTGATCTTCACAGAGATTTCGAGTATTGTAATGATTTGGAACTCAAAGATGATCATAGTCTCTTCTAAACCTCTAAGAATGCAGAATGACATGCCCAGAGGAAAATTGCTGAAAGGCTGGCCATCCTGACAAATGGATTCTCCAGGAGCACAAAAGATCCTTGAGCTAACTGAAATAATCAAGTAACTGTGTAGGGTCTGGCAGATTTCTTGGGTTGTCCTTGCCCTATAGCACTGCTAGGAATCCTAGTAGTGAGCTCCCTGCTGCTGGGTTGCACCTCGCATTCCTGCTGTTTCAAGTCATAAAAGGGGGAAAGTAGGCAGAAGTACTGGCAAGATGTGTGGTATTTTTTTTTTCCTTGCAGAAACTGTCTTTTGTGAAAGGTAATATGATCCACTTTCTAAGCAGATAAGGGGTACAGAAGGCAAATGGACTCAGATCTCACCAGCTCTCTGAGCTCATTAGAGGACTGTTAAATTAAGAACAAAAGGGAAAAGGATAGAGGACACACATCTAGAGTAATGGCAGAAAGTCAAGAACAGCCTTAATCAAGACATCAAAGAAAAAAAAGTATCTCTAGATTTCAGATTAATAAACAAAAGAAAGAGTGTTTATTTTATGGTCTTATTTTTGACTTAGTTGGTATTAATGAAATTTGGAAAGATTTTCATGACTTGATTGTTAATGTCAGGGTTTTAGAACTGAAACCAGAAGGGACTTCCTGAGTACATGGAGAAAGTGAGTGACACTCCATCAAAATGATGTTACTTGTTTCTAAATCACAAATAACTACAAAATGAATAATACTGAGTCTTTATGGATTCATGTTCTAATGAAGAAAGTACAACGCTGACAACCAAACTAAACTAATAACCAGCATGGCCATTTCCCTAAGTATGTGTGCATATTATGCCCGGGGGGCGGGGGGGAAAAAAAAAAAAAAAAAAAAACACTGATATATTATCAGTGCTCAAATATCCTTGAAATTTTACAGGTTTTTAGAGAAAAAAAATCCCATCTCAAGAAGGGCTAAGTCTAATATCAGGAATTTTATGTTAGGCCTTCAGTCAAAAGATAAAAGGCATTGGTAGCATAACTAATAATGATATAATTAGATGTACCATTTTTAAGCATACTTTAAGCAATTCTTTTCATGTTCTAACTCAAAGCCAACAAACCCAATAAAAAATCTACTTGAATTCAGATTTAATAAACCTCATAGATTTATATTCTCAATTTCTAGTTAATATATTATTACTCACTATATATGGCTCACTCTGGCAGTTTGCTTTACTCTTATGAGTATTTCAGTATGTGTCCTTTATATTAGGAGTTTCAGGAGTCAGGACAAGGGGAAGCTGGTTACGAAATTCCTGGCTCTGTTTTCATCGTTGGTCTAACTAGTATGCTTATATGATGCAAAAGTCAACCACAGGTTGCCTAATTCATACTTACAGCACTGCATGTTCCTATTATTTTGTGTAATAATATATTATTTACTTTAGAAAGACTTTTCTCATTCTATTTTATCAGTGGTTCACAGATGGATTTAGAAACAAGTTGAACATAAGGGCTTATAATTTTTGTAAACCTCTGTTTAGAATCTTTCCTTTGTCCATGTTAATCATAAATTGCATTCATCACATGGAAGACTGTTTGTTTGCTTTTTCTGTTTATCTGCTTTGCTTATATATAATACCCTTTGGGGATGGCATATACAATGCCATCAAAATGACCTATGGGTTACAGTTTCACAAACGGATGCTTGGCACACAGATGAAAAGATAGATAAAAAAGAGAAAACCAAAGTGATTGCAATACAAATCAGTGTTGTTTTCTTGCTCATTTTTGATTCTTGACTGTCAATGTGAGTTAAAGATCCAAACTGCAACCAGTAATATTTTTGTTTCCATTCCTCCACTGAAAATTGATATGATAGTTAATACTTTTCTCTGTTGTTTCTTATCCAAGATAGGAAGAGAATTTTTATTTTCTCCTAAGAAGAAAAATTGTATTTCAATATCCTAAACCCTTTCTTCAGGTAACTGGATTTTTTAAATTTCTTATTCACTTTGTTGTGTCTATCACTAATATTTGCTATTTCTGTTGATTAAAAAAAGAACAAGAGAAAAAAGAAAAGAATACAACAATGGGCAGAGGAAAATGCACAACTTTTAAAACGAAGGAACAAATGCAACAATTAACATATGTAAAATGTAGGAATAACTGATCTAATAAATAGCTTAGACACAATCATTTTCTCATGAAAGCTACCTGGGACACCTTACTTTGTGAAGGAATGTGTCCAGAAATGTGGCTGCCCACCTGAGATGATTAGATGGCTAGTTTGCCCATAGTTCTATTTGGGAATTATTTACAAGCTATCTTTAGCTCTCTCTTAGGTCAGAGAGCAAGTAATACTTTGTGATAGAGTTCACCAGCTGTAGGTGTATTCACTGGGGAAAAAAAAATAATAATAATTTCTACTTTTGAATAAGTGCCTAAAGTTTAAAGTAAAGCCTGGGACTGGAACACCTGGATTTTAGACCTGCCTTGGCAGGCTGGACCATGTTTCCATTTATCAGAGGATCACACTAATTTAAATTAAGAGATACCTATTCTGCAGGGTAGTCTGAGACAGAGGCATCTTTTGCCTCTGAGCTGAAAGCTGAAAGCCCAAGGGCACAAGACTCATGAAGGTAAAGAGAAGCAGTGGGAGCTTGGCTCTGTAGCAAAGTGGTTAGAGTATGTAGGCAAAATTGAGGGGTGTGAATTTTACCCCAAGCCCAATGTGGAAAAGAGCTTATTGACAAGCATGAAAATAAATGTAGCAAGGAGTTTAGACAGCAAATTCTTGTATCTCCAAGGACTTGCAGATATATGTAAAGCTTCTTTAACATATTCATACATCCTTACATTTAGCTCCAGGAGAAAATCAAATGAAACCAAACCCTTTTTTGCTGAATACTTTTAATAGAAAGATAATAGTTTCCTCTTTGGAATATATGTTTTGAAAGACTGCTCAAGTTTCTGCTTCAAGGAATTTAAAGATGGTCTTTGTTTCTCTAAATTTCCTACATCGAAATGGAAGCAACTTGAGGGAAGGGGAAGGAAGGCAGAGGGAGGAGAGCTAATAATGACATGGCAATTTACTTTCCCTGGGCAAGGCAAATAAAGGTTAACCACAATGAATGGAGGCTCTGTTTTGCTTAAAATCAGAGTAATTCCTGGGTACTATAGCTTGATTTCGAAACAAACTTTTTTTTTCTGAATTAGAAGTTTGTATCGAATGGCCTTAGTTTGATCACAGTTTAGTTCTAGCTGGAGGTATTTTAAGTTAGTCATGTTTGCAAAAATTAGGAATCTTATTTTTTATGGTTAATCACAGCAACTTTGAAATCAAAGTTAATAACTTTTCTATAATTTATTTGTGCTAATAACACCTATTTTAACGACAGCTTTCACAAAGCCTTACTCTACTCATTAACTACAGAGGTACTAGGGCAAAGTGTAACAAAGCCAGACAGGCCTGAACCTTCCCTTAGTGGAGTTTTGATCAGCTAAAAAAGCCTTTTAAACAAAAGGCCTGTCTCAACATCGTTCTGTTAGTTTGCTCTAGGAAGTGATTCAAATTTTATAAATCTTCAGACAAATATTAGTTTACACCATTTGTTCCGCTCTAAGTGCTGATATTTATATGTTACATTCATGCACATATTTGTGTGATTTAGGACAAATAAAAGTAAGCAGAAATTTAGCTTGCATAAATTTTAGCTAATTGTCATACATAACAAAAAGTTTTCTTTATTTTCTGGGTCATGGATAAATCTTTTGCATTCATTCATGTTTTTATATGTTTGTGTGTATACACATATACAGGTGAAATCCTAGTTACCATCCTGTTTATTTGCTTATTTATTTTTGTCAGTACTTATGTAGAGACAGAGAGAGGAAGAAATTAATCCTTCATAGTGTGATGTAGCATCAAGTTTTTATCAGAATTAGTTAAAGAAAGATGGCTGTGCTAATCACGTACAGATGGTCAGTCATGGAAGATATGTTGTATGTGTGTAATATAAATCATCTCAGACTAGTCCCAAGAAACTGAACAGATCCTATATTAAGGATAGTTTAGAGACAAGTTACAAGGGTAATGTTTGTTGGAGAGATCTCCAACATACAAGCCAGAATCAGTTTTCACAGATATCTGTGATCCTCATTTCCTAGTTCCTAAATGATATCAGGTGCTAGGGCAGACCTACACTTGCTCCACAAGGGATTAAGGGACTGCTACATTGAGCATTGCAGTGCCTAATTTTTGGATTTCTGATCCTTACAACAGAATCCCCAGTTTACCCTAAGGAAGTGCCAAGGTCACATGTAGTGTAAATGTGGAGCATTAAGTCCTTCAGAATGATCTCTGCATAACTTGGTAATATGCAGCAGTGTCTGAACAGTGCTTCCACTCTCCCTGCTCTCATGTTCTGGTCTTGTTCTTCCACAAGGCTGGGGCATTTTCATTCCCAGAGAGGGGGCATCAGAGACATCAAGATTTTAATTTCTGGGGGAAGGTAGGCCAGCATGTGCAAACTGGAAAAGATCAATGGTTTGCCTTAGCTACCTCCTTGATCTGGAAAATCAGCAAAGTTGAACCCGCAGGTCAGGGCTATACCCACTATGAAGCTGGTATGTAGTCAAACAGAGAAACATACAAATTTAAACCCTATCTTAAATCCTACAGTGAACTGAGGAACCTTACACAATATAAAGCTATCAAGAGAAACACCTGAACCATCTCC
Source organism: Tinamus guttatus (assembly GCF_059628265.1). Lineage (NCBI taxonomy): Eukaryota > Metazoa > Chordata > Aves > Tinamiformes > Tinamidae > Tinamus > Tinamus guttatus. The sequence continues at coordinate 628,888 of NW_028288675.1, forward strand.
TGAAGATAGCATTTTATGCAGTTTTTTTTAAGAAAGCTAGCAGGTATCATTTACTTAAAAGAGATCCAGAAAAGCAGATTGTGACCCCATGTTCTCCATTAGCTCCTTTAGAATATACGCCTACAATCTGCATCATACTTACATAATTTTATCTGTCTTAGGTAAAAAAAAAATTAAAAGAGGTGAATTTCATTCATTAATAGGATAATAATAGTTTCATGTGTCAAAAATTATAATTAACCCATCTATGAAATTCACCTACAACTTACTATATAACACTACGGAGTGTGTTACGATGAATATGTCATAGCGATGATTATTATAGCTCATCAAAAGCTCTCCACAAATTGCTAGCATTTATAGCAGTCCCCTGTAGGCCTATAGAAGCTACATTTGATTTTAGAAAAATTCTGGTGAAAGATTTTTATCTAGCAGAGAATAGAGGCCAGATGTTAAAGTCATTCAAGTCAAACAGGATCTTCCCCAAAACAGTTCTTTTCTAGAACCATATGTATCCAGCACTGCAAACAGTAAATGAAGAGAGAACATTTTCAACAAAATTATCTTACTATACTTGCTCTAGTTGCAGACTGAAACTAAAATCCCATCACTCATGAGAGAACAGAATTTGTCTAAGAGATCTCTAGATCAAGTGACACCGTAATTGGAAAATTTGTCTCCCACCTTCCTTACGTAGGATTTGTCTTAAAAATGTATTTAATGTTGTTTTCAAGATAGAGTTTTATGATATTTATTTTATACAATGGCTGAATCAGAAATTCATATAGTGTCATTTTCATAAATATAACAATAGCAAAAAGGGAAGAAGCCAATTAATATTGCAAGCTGATTTTGGAGTCACCAAGATAAAATGGTATCGACCTTCCAAAAACATCCTTTGGCACACAGAGAAAATAATCAAATTATGAAAGGTTTCATACAATGTTACTTTTGATTTTATGTAGTTTGCAATCTCGCTGTAACCTTACCAGCAGCTAAGCTGCCTTTTGGCAGTTGTGGATGAGTTAATAACTCAGATATTTTTGTCAACTGCCAGAAACAGCAATTTTAGCATTATTTGGCAGAAAAAAAGTCCTTGATGTGATTATAAATCAGGACACATGGAAACCAGGTCTTCAAATACCCTGAAATTCTCAGGAGGATCATGGGAAACAAGAGATCAGAATACAGATATTGCTGTATTGTTTTGAAGGTAAAAGAAGATGAGTATTTAGGCCATGAACTAGATAGAAAAAAAATAGCTTATTTTTGTCATATTTTTTAAAAATAGGAACTCAACAGTAAAAAGAAAATTCCAGGAAATTTCCCTTTTTCATAAAATGCTTCTCTTAGCTACAGGTCTGTACTTGGACTGCATTTAATTTTTTATTTGGATTAAAATTACAGTAATGTATACAGGCTCATCAAAACGCAACCTCACTCACATGGCAAGTAGCAAACTGAATAATGTCCCTGCAAGCAGTCTTTGTTACAATTTCTCTTTCAAGTATGGGAAAGGTGATGGACTTCTTTGATAAAAAACAATCCTACATATTTGCAAGGAGAGCAATTACACAAGGCAAATTGATTATATGAAGAAATTTCCTTTAGATGATAACTAGTCCTTGTTATTACTGCAGGATAGAAAACGTTTCTTCCTGAGAAAGCATCTGAAAAAGGACAACATTCAGTGTTGTCCCTGGAGTGTTTTAGCATTGCTCTGTTTTGTTAAACATAGAGACAATGGATAAAGAAGGGTTTTGTTCTTGTTTTCTCTTCCACTAAGAAGCCCTCCAGGAAAAAACCTTTGCAAACCCCCTTTTCTCCATGTATTTTAGATGTTGTCTTTATTTTTTCCCTTCTAACTTCCTTTTGATGTAGCCACCACCTCCTTCTGCTTCATTCTTCATTTTGTTAGCACCCCTCTCTGTCTCTCTTTGAACTCACCAGGATTTTATTAGGGTAGCCAATGGAAATTTAACACCATATTTCCTTTTAAAGAGCCTTTTTTTTTTTTTTTTTTTTTTGTGGCAGTACTAGCCTACTAGACTCTTTTTGACATACAAAACTCTGGGTCAATAACTGGATGCATAGAAGGTTTATATGTGACTATAGGCAAAACTGTCTTTAAAAATATATATTTTCCAATATATTGGGGTCACAATCTGCTTTTCTGGATCTCTTTTAAATAAATGATACCTGCTAGCTTTCTTAAAAATATAATGAAGTTGCATGGTGGGGAGATAGGAGGAAATGGGCAACAGAGAAGAAGAAAATTTGGTGACAGAGGACATCTCACTCAACTGCAACATTATCCCTTCTAATTGACATGTCAGTAGTGCTAAACTTTTTTCAGAGAAAAAGTTTCTTTACTTTGGAAAAGAGTTCTGCCTGCAGGTGTAATATTCATTCTTTTATATATTTTGCATTCCTTACCCATTCCTTTCTGATAGTCTAGTTTCAAGTTTCCCAAACTTCTGTGGATTCTTCCTGAGTTATATTTTTGGATCCTCCTTCCTTATTTTTATATTTCTGGATTGAAGAAAGATATCCTTCAAAGTAAATCCAAGAAGTTGAGAGCAGCACAAAAATCTCAAAATTGGAACAATATCTTCGCCAGGTTGGTGCTAATCCTGCCCATATTCTACTCATAAATCACTTGGGAATCTCTGTGTTTTCTTAATATTAGTCTACATAAAATGCTGCCAATAAATTGCTTCACTTAGAAGACTTTGGGCCAATAGGAGTAACAAATTGCATACTGTGTAATTTCGAATCACCTTCAAGCCTTTTCATGGAAAGTTTTGTTAACTAGTAAAGCACCGTTAACTACACTTACAGGCATAATCCTCAAGGCTCGTGTAGGATATTTGACTAATCAGTCAGAAATTAAGAGTAGATTTTTTTTTTTTTCATGAATATTGGCAGAAGTAAATCTTTACATCTAGGTCTGCCTCTGGCCATGCACTGGGAGTGGCAGAGCTTACAGAACCTGTTCAGATGTGTGGTGAAGGATAACTTTTCCCTCAAATCCTACCAAAAGATGTGCGTACAGATAATAAAGCCAAGCAGAAGAGCTATATGTAGATAGAGAGATAAAAAGGAGGCAAAATGCCTTTATGAGTACAGCCTTTGCCTCTAGCAGGTCCCAGGGACCTGAGATTTATCTGGGTGGGACCCTTCAGAGCTTCTCATAGATCAGCTGAAACCTACTGAAGTCTTTTCTGAAATTATGTTTGCCCTGCCCTACTCACAAGTGTTACGCCGTGAAAAATTCTGCACAGTCTGGGAAGACTGCATTCCACTATTGTGGATTTCATAAGTCCTGTGAAAGCTGATGTGTGGATTTAGGAACCCAAAATGTTTTCATAAATGTCTTTTAGCAACTAAATAATTGCCCCTGAAACACCCCTAAAGAAGCCAAAGGAAACAGAAAACACCATCTACAAAAGATTAGAATAAATTTCATGTTTCTCAACCAAGCTGTTGCACAGTTACTATAAGCCAAGAAAAGGGAAAATTTTCAAGAGGTAAAACCACTTCCTTTTTTGAGGCCTCATGTCTCCCAAACAGATTTTTGAATTTACCTCAAACTTTCTGTTAAACTTCTACCTTGGCAGAATAATATGCTTATGAAATTTCAAGCAGATTGAATTGGTCTGGTAAAAAGCAATGAAGAGGTAAAAAATTCTGACTTAGAGTGGAAATCTAACTTCTAAAGCATCTAAGAAGACAAAATAAAATGAGAAGTATACCAAAGTAAACCAAGAGTATTTTGCCATGAATTCATTTTCAAGAAATAGGAAAAAAAAAAAAAAAAAAAAAGAAGAAAGTGCTCTCATTCTGTGTCCTTAGTATTGATGGTAGAGAGGGGCCAACCCACTGTGATCTGCATGATCTCATAGAAATCTGATTATTCTTAAAGGTTATTTTTTGATCTGTTTTATTCCCTGGTTCCAGTAGCACCCTCTACTGGCTGGTTCATGGTCATCTGCTGCAGTCGACTCCAAAGAAGGACCTAGCCATTGGTTACAGGTCCATATATTGATCTATAGCAGAAAATTGAGTTAGATATTAGGTTAAAAACATTGAGATGGGCACAAAAAAAAAAGCCATGGAAGCACTGGGAAAAAATGTGGATTGTTCATTAATTTTGAGGGAGTTTGGCTCCTTGACACAAGGACAGCTTGGCTACTCCTTTGTGGGTAGTTTCATATTTAGTCTTCAACAGAAGCTGAGCAGGAAACTATCTGTTCTTTTCACTAGATGGCATAGATATTTTTTCTCCAGAACAGTGAAGGTATATAACCTTTTTGGAAATATTTGGAAAAACAACTAATGGTCCCCTCACAAGCAACTGAGGAGATGTGTGCGCTGCCTCTACATGCAAGCAGACTATGCATGCTGGAGTGCTGTGGTTTTGGAGGCTTATACGCAGACAATGTTCAAGGCATGCACATACGTCAAGCAAGCTCACTAGACAGATTGCCCTTCCTTTCACTCCATTGCAGAGCCTTTAGTGGGTTCTCTAAAGGTTGAGAGAAATTTGGCTGTTACTGTTTTAACCTCCACAAATGCCTGATGTCATTTACTCACAGATACTGGCAAAAATTTCTGTCTGATCTCTCCCAGTTGTTTTCTCCCAGTTTTCCTCTCTCCCCCTCTAATAAAGTTGTTTTGCTGTTGGTTTTCCATATGTTTTCCCATTCCTTCCTAGAGGTGCTGCAACATAAACACCCAGAAACATGATACAACAGCCTGACAAGCAGTTTGATACAGGAGGAGGAACATTTGTCCTTGTGTCGCCCAGGGCCCTGGTGATGTGGCACTCCACTAACAAGTACCTTTGCTGAGAGCCAGCTCCAAACAGCACTGAAAACAGTGTCTTTCTCTCAGCCACAGTCAGCTTGCATCAGACCCATGAGGTGCCTCTGAATGCAGTTTGTTCAGATGTGCCTGCCCTATTGCAGCTTTTGTCCAGCATCACTTTCTGAAGAGGTTAAGGAAAGCATCAGGCCTAACTCTGATGCTCCGCTATTTCATTATTCTTTTGCAGTAATGGCGTTATGTAACTTTCCCATCTGTATAATTTATTGGTACTGTAGTTTTATATTTTTTTCTCTCCTATCAGTGTATTAATCTCAAAGAAAGGCGCAATCTTTTTTTTTACTGTATATTTTCACATTTTCACACAGGTTTGATATATTAGCTCACAATACAGTACATTAGTGTATTGTATTTGTAGAAGAATTGCCATTTGGTGAGAATAAGGCATAACTGGGGTAAGTGAGCTTCTTGGCAAAGGTGATCTAGAGATTTAGTAGAAAAATCTAAGTCTAAAACATTTTTTTTAAATCATAGTAGAAGTTATTCTGAAGGCTGCATCTGATAAATTCAAATGCTTCATCTCTTGCTCATTTATCTAAGTGTTATCAAGTTGGGATTTGTACCATACGGAAAGCCAAGAATTTATTTTTTTAAAAAAGTAATGTATTTATGTATTCAACAGTTTCTGTGATGAGATTTCATTCTCACTAATGTACAGTTATAGATGACAGTTGGAGCAGAATTACAATACATTTGCTTTTCATGGCTGGAAATTCTTCAGATTTCAAAGCTGGAACCACTTTGAAGTGGCTACTCAATGTGTCATGGAAGAGATAATAACTTCTCTGTTTTTCTTCAAAATGTGGCCCATGAATAATGCCAAAACACTTTTATTCTAGTGAAATATAACCTGATTTTGTAATATTAGCCTAACTTAGGGAAAAAATGATTTGTTGAAGAATTCACACAAGCCTATTTTCAATCAGTTACAGAAATGGGTTAGAACACATCTTAAAATAAGGTACAATTTAATCTTTATGTAGGAGATTTTAATAACACGCATGGTGGAATCAAGTTATATTTTTTGTATTTAACATGCAATACTGCCATGTTTTTAGCAAGGCAGACATTAGATAGAATTTTGTATTATCCTTGGATGATAGTGCATACTAGTAAAGAATTTTCAAGGGTATATAGACTTGGCATGCTAAGAGAGAACATATACAGTATGATTGCTTTGAGTTGGAAGTATTTCAAATCATGTGTTTTTCTCTGTATTTGAAATTGGAAATTTGTAGCAATTCTTTACAAAAATGTTGGATCGCACATTTGAGGTGCTCTTACCTGTAAGAAAGTCAAAATGTTCTTGAAATATTCTACCCATCTCGCTCAAATATTCCCATATAATTCTCTTTTTTGTTTTTCCCAGAACTTTTTAAAGTGGCTTGGCTGTGTTCGAGTACATTGGAAGCTACTCTGTTTAAAACTGTGCAGAGTTCTGCAACTGATGTCATAATTTCAAAGAATTTTAATTACTATAAACCAAAGAAGTTCTCTTCAACTTTGGTATCTTTAATGAAGGGAAATTCTGAAGAAAATTCCATCTTTTTGAAACATCCAATATATGCTGTTTTTTAAGAATGTGATGACAATTTCAAAATGTACTTTTTTTTTCATTGTAATACTATATTTCAAAGAGGCACTATTAAAATTTTATATTATGGAGATTTTTGAAAGGGAAATAGATAATTGTTACTTCTTCAAACTTGGTTGTATGTTGGCATGTTCACCAGAATTCTTTTCCTAGGTTTTCTTTTTAAAAAAAACTTCTGCCCTTCTTTGCACAATCTTTGGACTCATTTTCAGTGGAAACAATACAAAAAGATTGTGGAAAAGCAGATATAAAAATTGCTGGATGAGACATTTTCCCTGAATTGGGCAGCAAAGAAGTTGTGGGTGACAGGAGGTCAAAGACCCTGAACATAAAAGCTGAAAAAAATGGAAAAGGGATATAAACTTGAAATACAAAAATCCTGGGCAGAAAGAGGTGATATTAGCTGATAGATGGGTCAACTTAAAAACATACCAATAGTTAAAAAAATCTGTGATTAATAAATAATAATTTGTGTAAACTGGAGAGATAAGCTAAGTATAAGAAAATGAAGAGGAAGAGGCTGATATATATCAAGTCCCTTGACTAGTTTCCATATGTCTATATTTCTTTCCATATTTTCACAAATGTCTACAAGCACATCCTTCCTTTTTTGTTTCTCTTTCACAAAACAGTCTTTTCTCTCATATTTATTACTCCTCTTTGGCACTTGCTAACTTCTCTGACCAAAGTTCATGAGTTTTGCTATCTTTTCTGTAAGGAATTGGCATGTTCCCATAAACATTGAGCTGATCATCTGAGCTCTCCCACCTGTGAGCACTGACTTACATTCTTACTGTATGAATAATCACATGGATGTTCTTGGCATAGATCTGACAATACACACAGAAGCAGAGAGCATATCTTCCTGCAGTATGTGCAACAAACTCCTTTTATCACTTTTTCTTAACAGGAGGAGGGATAATCCAGAGGATATGTTGGGATGGACAACTATAAATTATGGAAATATGACTGGTCTGGAAGACTAGTATCTATACAGAGATGATCACGTTTTCCATGTACCACTGAAATCAGTGGTAAAGGTCTCAGTAGTTTCAGTGAGGAGGTGGAAGGTGTCCTTAGAGCAGGGATTCATCTTACAGCAGCAGTTCAGGAATACTTGGCACAAAGTAGTAAAAACAAGTCAAAGGCTGTAAGTGAGGTTTTGCATAGGCAGAGTTTGAAACACAGATTAAGTGAGGTGTTCTGGACAATTACTTTTAAAGAGAGGGCAGGCATTGACTTACGTTTGTGCAGCCGAAATCATTGCAGAATGAGTTGCTTTAGGCACCCTCTGTGCATTGTCAGCCTCTTTTGCATCCTACTCAAAGAACAGATGGATCAGTGTCTGGCAACGGTGCAGCCAACGTGTTAAATACGCTGAGGACCCATAGCTTATTAGTAAGGAAATTAAAGATCATAAAATGTAACAAAAGAACTAGTGTTCAGCAAGCCAGCAACTCTAGCAGCTCAATGTTAATATTACGAATGGTATCAAGGAACTCTCAATGAAAACATAACTGTTACTCTAGATATTTTACTGGCCAAGATCTTGATCTAAAATAATCCCAATACTTTAAAAAAATCTTATTTAAAATTGCTATGCAGGTTTGATTTGTAAGTAACAGTAACATATCTACATTTGGTTTATATGAAAAAAAAGAAACCAATTGGCACTCTAGGTGCAACCAGATACAGGATATAAGAGTGAGACCTATGGTGTCATAACAAACTTGATATTCAACCTTCAAGATTCAGGTGTAATTTTCCCAAATTCAAACTCACATTTGCAGATCATGCTGACAGCTGCCAGAACCTGCCACTGCTTTAATATTCCCATATATTTTTACATCTAATTTGAAAATTGTGGATCTCACTAATCTGCAAATACAGCCTCAGATAAAGCAGGTATGTGCAAAAATTAATACAGCAGTGACTGCTAACACAGAAATCAAATGAATTTTTAAATATCCAAATTATTTAATACGCATGGGATATGCAGTGAAAGTAATAGCAAAATGGAGCTAAACTACAGAGCAGGACAGAGAAGGTTCATCATTTGTCTGGCATCTGTGGGGGAACAGCTGTCTGTAAAAGCCCGCTTGTCTCAAAACCCAGGAAGGAAGTGCTCCTCAGGGATCTTGTCCAGATGTAGACAAGAAGGGAAGAAAAGATAGAGGAAGGCAGCTGCTCACCATTCAGCAGCTGAGGTAAGAAATCCATCACATGAGCTGAAAGTGAGGGCTCTCCTGAGAGAAGAATGTCAAGTGTCCTGCAAGGCCACTTGCATCAATTTCTGCCAGAATATTTATGACTATGTGGTGGGGTAAGGAGACGATGGGGTCGAAAAGACCCTAGATCAACAAATCTTAGTGAAAATAGATCACTGCCCGCTCAATGCATATTACACGTGATGTGTATTGAGAGAGTAGTTTTATTTAAGACAGTAGGTATGGAAGATCCTCAGCAGTGCCCATGTGCTACAGTGAAACTGTAGAGCCCTAGGCCTTTGCCCCTCAATAAACAGGCAACTGTCCACACCATCCTGATGTCAAAAGTAGCTGCGAGTCTACCAATAGCATTTTACTGCTATGTTGGAATGATCCTTTAGACTAGTAAACTCAGTCAAAGTGACTTCTTCAGAAAATGCCTTCCTATAATACATTATAGGTACTGTTTAAGTTTTGGTTTTTTTCCATGAGTCTTCATAGAAAATTCCTGTGATAATTACATGGATTCCAGCTAAATTTTATGAACCGTTGCTATTATTTGGGTGTCTGAGAAGCTTTCAAAATATTTACAATCCAAAGAACAGTGTCCTGGATATATACCCATGGGATTATACTTAGAAGATCTCAGCTACAAATGGAAAGTGAGCTGGATGAGGTTGCTGTAGTAGCTCCACACAGATCAGCGAGGCTTGTAAGCGCACAGGCTTCTGGGGCTGACAGTTTCCCTCCCAGTAAAGCAGCTAGCTAGCACAAACGTAATGTGAGTATGTCTGCATGTGATGCAATCATAGCTCTGCCTGCAGCGTAGGCATGCCTTTGTAGTGACTGCTTCCTACTCCTCACACTAAAAAGTAGAAGAGTGGCGTCTACAAGTCTGTATGTGGGAAAGAGGGAGAGAGGGACTCATTAAGTGTCATTATCTTGTGAATAGACTGGGTCAGACAAAACAATAGGAGAGCTGAAGCTTAGGAGAAAGCTTCTGTGTGACGCATTGGGGTCTACATCATTAGAATTTCTTCAGAGGCAGAACTAAAGACAAAAGTGTTGGTAGAGCCCTTTGAAAACATAAATGAGTGAAGAGGTTAATGTAAGGACACAGGGGCACAGGAAATACGGGCAGGCAAATGGAAGGGGCAGTGGTGCTCTTGCAGCAGCAAAATGCGTCAATCAAATGCTTTTTCACTAAAGACCAGAGAAAGAATCAGGAATCTGAAAATCTATAATAAAGACAGAAAAAGAGCAACGTGGAAGAGGAAAGATGTCCCCCCAGATGCTCAAAAATGTAAGAAAGACAAAATAGGGAAATATGTATATTTTTTGCTTGGTTCCACATATTTTTTGTGCTAACTAAAATAAAGGAATCTTTATGAATTCTCTATGTCTACAAGTTTTCAAATATTCTGAGGGTTTTCAGAGTGAATGAAAAGCACGCTGGAAAAACTGGAGTTGAGGGGTGACATGCACTGGAGAGAGACTGGAGTCTGCGATGTCAAAGCCATGTGGATCTGTGAGTGATACTGAGCTAAGGTTAACCTTTCTGATTTAATTTTCAAAAACAGCAAGGCAGATGGAGAAGTGCCTGAGAAGAAGTTCAAAGGTAATTCTTGCTGCTTCAACTGATATTAGTGGAGAACTTTGGAAAATAAAATATGTTGGTTTATTACATTCCAGTCAAGAGATCCTCTATGAAAGTACAACAAAACCTAAATAATAATGCTATTAACGCCTACACATAAGCATAATAAAAACAGTGACAAAACAGTACTTACAGCAAATTCCAAAAACACAGTATTTACAACAAATCAGAAAACAAGAGAATTGCAAAACGGGAAATGCAGGTACTTTCCTCAACTATTGTTAAGCTGTGTTTGTTGTTCTTGACACACTACCAGTTCCTGAAAGGAGAAAATAGGGAGGACACTAAACTGAAAATACTTTGTCTAATTTTCAGAGATGGAGGTACATTAAGACGACAAAGGCCACTGTCAGTTATTAACTTGTCATATTTAGGCTCTTCTCTTGTGTCTCCTTTGGGTTTCTGTCACTGTCTTACCTATTTATGACTGAGAGATAGAAAGAAGCCATTAGTCTGAGAAAAAGTTTCACTGATGGCAAATGTCACCCCTCTCATCAGATCTTCCACTTCTCAAGGTGCCTGCCCACATGTGCTGCTGCAGGGCTTTGCTCCAGCACAGACAGAAATAAAGGCTTTGAAACAGAATGACAGATGACTGCTTGTGGAAACTTGGATGACTGTCCAACATGAAAAGGAAGATTGAGAAAAGGAAAAGAGAAAGCAAGTCGATAAGGAGAGCGGCTGGACAACATGGTTCTAGAACCGCCATTGGACTTGAGGGGAGAAGTTTCTTCTCATATTGCCAGTGAGCTCTGCTTATGCAGTTGTTGGAGAATAGGACTCTGCCTTCAGTGAAATGCACTGGGCAGAGATGCACCACATACTCCATCCCATTGCTTTTGAGGATGATGTGTATAACATATTTCAGCAGACCAGAGGAAATTGACAAGTATCAGATATTCAATTTCATTATCAGCAAAACTCTAGTGCCATCCTCCAGACAGCATTTTTACCATATGAACACATGAGATAGCCTTAGTTCTTCTCATTTGACAAGGCTACCTAAAATAACTAAAATTTCAAGGACTCTTTAGAAAAAAAAATGACAACAAAATCCTGTTTTCTTCACAGAGGGGACTGACAAGTGTGGTATTTTTCTGCTAAGCATGACAATTTTCTGGAACATCTAATGTTGATGATCTTGAACTTCAGTCCTTTCAAGGTCAACTGAGACTGCAGAAGTGTGAAAAGCACATTCTTAAGTGGTCATTGACACCTACTTCTAGATCAACCACCTGCCTTTTGCAAACAGGTAAAAGGGTCATTAGTATGCACAGGGCAATTTGGGGGACAAAGTAATTGAAAGTCAAGTGATATTTCAGGTAATTCAGGTTTACCTGCAGAAAGACTGGAGTTGTGGCAAGAGGTACCCACATCACAACTGTGCCAACACTACTATGTCTGAATCATTTGTTTATACATAAGGAAGGATAGAAAAGGTGACCTGAACATTCATTACTGCATCACAGATCCTTTATCAGTATTCTGAAATAATAGCATAATGTGAGAAATGAAAACTTTCCTCCTGAGGCTGGATCCACAGCTCAGCTGGGGAGAGAGCATGTGTAAAGCCAGGACACCTTCTGTTACATTTGGTTGGAGAGAGGGAAAGAAGGAGAAAGAAATATTCCAAACTTCTTTCTGGAACTTCTTCTTTTTTTTTTTCCTCCAAATATGTGTCTGCTAATTAAAAGGCCTATAGTTCTGTACATTTTAACAGTGAACTAGCCGTGAAGTAATACAATTTCTTGATGCTACCAATACCAAGAGCATAGGTGGAAGTACCATAAAGCAGAATAAATATATTTATTCTGCTCATGCTAGTTCCTGCTTCTCTGACATATTTAATATAAGTAGGCATATTTTAATATTGAGACATATTTTAATATAATTTTTTTATCTGTCATTTCATCACGAGTCTTAAGTGACTTAAAACCTTCAAATGAGCTGAATAATTACACGCCCCATTTGTACCAAGTATACTGTTCATAAGATCTCCTGCATCTGCTTTACAGCATAACTCCCAGGATCTAAGTGCTTAGGTCTTTACTATGGGATTCAACATAATTAGAATGATATGGTGAGATTAATGACAATAGAAAATAGAATAAATGTGATAGCTGCAGTTATTACATTGCTGGTAATTTCTAGGCTTCTTCCTGGTAAGATCATCAAAATACATGAAGGAAAAAAAAAAAAGGTCTCTTTACAAAATGGATAAGAAAAAGCACATATCTTCTCTAGCTGTCAATAAGGGAAACTTTTATATATATATTTTTTATGAAATCAGAAAGGATTCAATGATCAGGTTTGCCAAACTAACAAGAGAGAGATTCATCTAATCTACTATAGTTAAAACCGAAAAATGACCCATGTGTCATGATGTTGAATCTTCAATTCAGTAGGATTATACTTGTTCCTAAAGAATAAACAAAACCAAATCAGCATGACAGGAAATAGAGTTAGTGCTTCAATTAATGAAATTTTCATTCGGGCTTGAAAGTTTCTTGAAGCATTGAATGAATCTGGACTTGGAGTACTCTATTTTTAGTCTTCTTGGCAGGTTTCATAAAACCTAGGTTATGGTCAAAGAGCCAAAGCCTTACTTCTAAATCTAAATGGATCAAAAAGATAAAATCTGCTTTCAGCAATAGTAGAAAAAATATTCAATGCTAAATTTTCAGCCTAAACAAAACACTGTTCCAAACATAAAACTGGACAGTAACATGAGAGAAGCTGAAACATTCCCGCAACAGAGCAATTGGCCAGGTACTATCTGCCTGCTGTATATTCCACCAACTTTATGTTACACCTGGGCCATTACAGAATCGTGACACCAGTATAGGAGATTTAGCAGTGACCACTCTGGCTGTATTCCACATTTCTTTATGGTCTCTCTCAAACATACTTTTTTTTTTCCGAGAATGGAAATGATGGAGAAGAAAATGTTTCAGTGACTTAGTTCCTTCAGAACCTGGACTTACTCCCATGCACCACAGCTGAAAGGATAAGAGAACATTTCTGCCCATTGTTGGCCAACAGAAGTTGTTAGCGATTTCTTCAAAATAAGCTTTGTGTTCTTATTTGGCTGTGTCTAGACAGCCAAATACTTTGCTGCTATCCAAGGAATGTTCAGCTAATGTCAGTGATGGATTTACAAGAAAGCATTGGTTCCTGAGCATAGTCTTAACATAACACATGTAAAGTATAGAAGTGAGGTTGGACATCATCCCTGGGCAAGGAAGTCCTTTACTAGGGAGTCTACTCAAAGCTATTTAAATTCTTACTATTGAAAAAGTTGATATTCAGCATGAAAAGCCACAGGAGAGATCCAATAAAGATATATTTTAGACATACAAGCACATATGAAACGTCTCACGCTCTTCAAAAATTACAAGCAGAAGAAGCAGAGCTACCTTCTGTTCTCAGCTAACAAATGAAACTGTCTTTGGATATAAGGATTTATGAGTTGTCTTGAATTACTCTACTAACAGCTGACGGGTGTTTAGAATATGCAGAAATGGCAACCCGAGAGCTCAATATGAAAAATATATGTATAGAATTAGCATGTTTTGTAAGGAAAAAGAATATCCAGACAAAAGTTCAACTTATATGAAACCTAAGGAAATTTTGCCCACTTACAGAAATGACTTATCATTTAGTGACACATCTTTGGTTGCATTTGAGGGAATCAATTCAGTTATAGTATCACAAAACAGAACAGAATATGTTCATTCAGGTAACTTATAAAGAAAGGAAAAGCTGCAAATTATTTGAGGTGGATAATAAACAGCACTCCTATTTATCAGTTGTGCAAGCAGAAACACAGAAAACATAATTGAGTTGCCCACAGTCATGCAAGGTGCATCAAATATGACTGTACTTCTCCAGGTGAAAGGTGGAGGTAACAAGGCAGAATGCAAGACTGAGATGTTAGATACAGTTCTAACATTAGAGCAGCTTTCCTTTTAACTTGGCCGAGCATTTAGCGTATTGTCTCCTATACATCAAGTGCAGGAAGACAATATGAACAGTTTCTAACTCTACCTCATAAACTTCCCTGAACAGGCAGTGGAGTTACAATAACATCTTTGTTGGCAAACACTTCCAGGCACTGTAAATCTGTCTGACTCTACAGGAGAGATGGCTGATGTGCAAATCTCTAAGTCACTGTTGTTAAAAAACAGAGCCCCTGTTCATCCATCTTGGGCCTTATTTTATAGCACACCATATAAATGGGAACTTAAAATAGTTCTTTAGCTTTCCAAAGTGCACAGTCATTGGAAAGGATAACACAACAAATTTTACCCTTGAGAACCTGAATCAGCTGAGAAAAGAGGAAAACTATGGAACATGTGCTTATTTGCCTTCCCCTCTTTGTAGGCAGTCTGTGCAGCCCATAGTTCTGTCAGGGAACATTTACTTCCTTAAGAACTTGAATCCACTCACAAGTCAAGGAATTACAATCCTTATCATTTAGTGCTAGGGAAGCACTGCAGTTTTGTGCAGGAATATAATAACATGAGCTGGAACGATCTGGCTTCCTACCACATGGGCCTGTGGAAAGAAAAACAGGTATTCTTCCCTGCCTATAAGCATTCAGGAAGATGTGCACTGATCCCATGTCATCTTGACCTGTAAGTATGCATTTATAAATATTAGAACATATCCTTTTTAAATCAATGTTTTGACAGCATCCTTGAGATGAGGGCAGAATTTGAGTTGACCGTTCCATTTTGTGAAGAGTTTTAAGGTTTCAAAAGGTTTTTCCAAAGACAAATCAACAAACACAGTTTGTTGTAGCTAGTGACTTGGAAATTAAAAGAAAAATATGCAAGAGTTAGAGCTGTCAGTTGTTATAGAGCCTTTTTACTCCCTACTCTCCAGCAATATCATCCTAGACCTGAGAAACTTTCCAGGTGAGACATGTATCACAGAGTAGATATTTCTATAAAGCTTGATGGGTTGAACAAACAGGTATCTTTTCAATGAGAAGAAAAGGTTTAATCTTTTTTTTTTTTTTTTTTTTTCCCAGTAGCTCTGCTGCAGAGCCATATTTAGAAATGCTTGATGTTAAGGTGTTTGGATTTGGCAGGGACTGGTTATGATGCACTTTCCCCAGGGCCTGGGAAAAAAGGAGCAGGCTGCAAAGACAGTTTTCACAAGCCACTTTGAAAGGCAGCATATAATTACAGAGGCTGGCAATGAAAGACAAATCGCCTCCAGGGATGCCCCCTTTCCATCCTGCCTGCCTCTGCCTCTGCCTCTTGCAGGGAGCTTGATTTTACAGTCAAGTTCTGTCGTGTCCTCAGCAAGAAGCTCGGTCAGCAGTGGGTGAAACTGCTTGCATCATCTTTCTCCAAGTGCAGCTAAGTGATTAAAACAAGGCAGATATAGCTTTTTTTTCTTGACAGACCCATGACTCATGAATGCTGCAGAAAGGAGAGACCAACCTAAAGCTATTTCTGCACTTTAGCTTTTAAGCTTCCCTTTTAAGGACCTAGGATTTGATTACATAAGGTAGAGTATTCACAGCTTTTTTTAATCGTGTTATTATGATTAATTATTACTATTATTATTATTACAATAACTTTGTATTTAGGACACCTGCTATCCATTCTAAGAAACAGGCTTACATCTAAAATCTTTGGGCTCGTAGAAGCTCTGTGCTAGGGCTACCTGCAGATCTTCCTGAGAAATGGACCCTGCTTCCAAAGAGTGTTTCCAAAACCAGTATTGGCTTCCTGCAATTCTGCTGAAGACAAGGAAGCAGCTCAGACCGGTGCCGCTTCCCTGGCTCTGCAAATCCCTGCAGCAGGGAGGGAAACACTACGGAGCTCACAGATATTGCGTCCCCTCTTGTCTCTCCCTCCTTAGGGTTATTCCTTGTGCCAAGTCTGTGGCTCAAAGCCTGCTTGGTGCTGAACCTGCAAAGAAACTACCCCAAAAATCTGGTCCCTGCCTTGACCCCTCTCCTGCACTAACCCTTTCAGTGAGAGATAGTATATATCATAGTCTCTTTAAAATGATCACAAAAATGGTATTGCTCTGTGGTGAAAGTGGCATGAGGAACTGGGAAAGAATGAACCAGGACATGGCAAAGTAAAGGTGAATTCACTGAAGTTTTTCTACGTGTTATTTTTACAAACTAAATCTTTAATACATGACCATTACATCTGTATATGTTATTATCATTTCTGGGAGGGTCATTTTCGTGAGTGGCAATACAGACAGCAGTAGCTGGAATTGTAAAGTGCTCCCAAATCCAGTTTTAATTCTTATTTCTGGTATGTAGCATGCTGCAAAAAAACCTCCAGAATTTAATTGTGCTGCACCTGGAAATAAACATGTTTGAACGAAAGTGGAAATTCTGTCACATTTCTTCATTTCAGAGACTGTTTATTTTCCAAAACATTTCCAAAAGTACTTGATTCAGAAATAATTGATCTTCATTTTTTTCTATTTTTGAATGAAACAGAGCATTTTGACATTCTGCTAAATAATAAAGTTTATCTGATTTTTTTTTTTTTTTTTAGTTTTCCCAAAACAACGTGCTTTGTTTTCTGGAAAATTAAACAATTTTCTTGAAAATAAAAACAAATAAACCCCCCCCCCCGAATCTCTGGACAATTACTTCTCTATTCTAAACAGCTTAAGAACTGAGCAGATATTTTGAATATTCTATCAAATTCTTAGTTTATTCTACTGTAAATTTTTCATGCACCTTGCATATCTTTGTCTATCTGGAAGAGATTCTTATTAATATTCGTGTAATTAGTTCTTTTTTGTGAACAATATTAAAGTTCATTATTACTCTCAGTAAATTATGTTGGAATTCTATACAGCTGTGATCTGCAAGATCCTTCAAAGACAGTCTTAAACATCTAGGACAGAATTACTACTTTTTTCTATTATAAAAGGAGTGGAAGAAATAGTCACCACTTCATATGGCATTCCAGTAAGCAAATGAAAGAGGCTGTTATGCATCACTCTTTTGTCCCCCTCACAGGTATATGTTTAGCCTCCAAATAATATCAGATCATGCCAACTACATACATACTGATAAAGAATTTTTTCAGAAGAACAATTATGCAAAAATGTATTGCCAAGAGTTAAAAAGTCAAAAGAATAAACATGAATATAATTTAATTTTTAAATATCTAGTCATTGATTTTAATATCAATCTTCTTTATACCAGTGTGGAGTGACTGGAAAAAAAGTGGTTCTCTGTAAAGATACCTGAAACCTAGTATAGATACTTTATCTTACCTTTACTTCATTTGCAGCATTCCTAGGAATTCTTTAAATAGATCTATTGGATTTTAAATACCTTCAGAAATCCTAGGATTCACTTTACTAGAGTACGTTAGTTATAATCATGGAAATAAGCCACACAAATTTGTATTACATATTATATTGTAGGAGGGAGAGCTGACATTTAAGGGATATCAACTTCTTGTTTCAGGGTAATTAAGCATAAAGCCATTGGAAAAATATTTTTCACAGAGTTTATTAGAAGTGCTTGCAGGTATCTTAGTGAGAGTCAATACACAGAAAAAAACAGTAAACATATCCAGTATACTATGAAAAAAATGCATGTCCTAGAGCACCTGCTGGGATAGCCATGATTCACAGATTGTGATGTCCTGCGATGGAAAGAGTTCCTTTGGTTCTTTTTAGCTTAAAAGAAGGGTAAGATACTCTTAGATACCCTAAGATATCCTAAGATACCCTTAGAAGGATATCTCTCAATTTTCAGAGAGGATCTGGGAATACTATTAAAAGTTCTAAAACCATGCACATGAGAAAATTCTTTATGCTTTTTTTTTTCTCAGAAAACTCAGAGAGTAACTTGAATGAATAGATCAAAAATCACCTGTAATCAATATATTAGTTATATGTCAACTATTGGAAAAAAAAATAAAACAGTAGGTGGAGTTTATTCAGGGAATATTCTAGCATTTGTAGACGAAATACAATAATGTGAGTCAAATAGTACTACGTGCTTTTAAGACACCACCCAATTTCCGTACCTGCAGCTTGTCACGTTCAGGAGGTGTAAACCTGTGTATCAGTCAACACATCTGCTGTAAATTATCCCACTACTATGATGTTGAAATAAATTACTCAGAATATGACAAAGAAGTACTGATGCTTGTCATTTAACATCATCAGAAAGGTGTCTATGAACTCACAGTGAAAACTGACAGTATTTTTTTAAAAAAAATTGCAGAACAGAAATTGATCGTTAAAAATAAGTAACTTTTTTGTTTCTCTTTTGTTCTATGCCTTATAAATGACTAATTTGCTGTTTCAATAGTATAAAAACTATACTCCATCATGTGAGAGGTATTAATTGGCAATAAGGCATTAATTGACTTTGATGTGCCAGAAATAATTGTAAATGTTTCTCAGGAATGAAGTATTTAACATGTATAGCATAGTGGGACATTTTGTCATGTGAAATGATCTGAAAAAAATAAGTAAGTCTAACATACGTAAGGTGTATCTTAAACACCTATGAAAATTCCTGCAAACTGAAATGCTATAGCAATATCAGTAGTCTGTCTTTGCAGCCCCTCTTTTATTTGGAAGAATGAGAATGTTATAGGAATATGGTCAGCCTAGATGAAAATAGAACTGATATGGGTGGTAGATCAAAATAAGGATAAGATAACTAGTAGGAGCATAAGGTACTAGACATCAAAATTTAGGATAGTTTTGAAAGTTTTTATTTTCATTGGATCTTATGTGTTTTTTCATAGAGTTACTTGAATGGAGGTAGAAGTTATGTAAAAGTAAATAATAAGGACACAGAACTGTTGCAGATATCATCTTATATTTTTGCCTTAAAACACACACACACACACAGAAAAGGATTCCTATAACATCCATTTAACTTGGACGTACTTGTCACAATTATCTAGACTGTGAAAGTGAAACATGAGATTAAAATTAGTTATTTGTTCAAAAATAAAAATTCTCCTCCTATAACTTGCACTTTTTTTTGTTCTGTGAATTGTGTGAACACTTAATTCCAAGTTGATGCCCTACAGATTATCTGACAATCATCTCTCTCTGTAGCCTGCTCCAAAGTTTTCTGCAGAAAGTTAGTGCCAGGATCTCATGCTATTTTAATTTAATAAATGATACTCAATGCATTTCTCTTCTTTACTGAAATATGTCCTGTTTCCCAAAACTTACAAAAGGGGTAGGGAGCTCAAGGGGAGTATACTGAAATAAGTTTGTATCAGAAGAATGGGCGAAACCATACTCTGTTCTCTCCTTCCGTCTCTGGGGTACAATCCCATGAGATGAGACAGACTTCAGAGAATCACAGCATCACAGAATATTTGAGGTTGGAAGGGACCTCTAGAGATCACCTAGTCCAACCCGCCCTGCTCAAGCAGGGACACCTAGGGCACATGGTACAGGGTCGCACCAGGCATGTTTGGAAGATCTCCAGAGAAGAAGGCTCCACAACCTCTCTGGGAAGCCTGTTCCAGGGCTCTGTCACCCACACAGGAAAGGAGCTCTTCCTCATATGGAGATGGAACTTCCTGTGTTTCAATTTGTACCCTTTACCCCTTGTCCTGTCAGTGGCCACCACAGAGAAGAGTTTGGCTCCATCTTCTTTACATTCTCTCTTTAGGTATTTGTACATATTGATCAGATCCCCTCTCAGCTTTCTCTTCTCCAGGCTAAACAGGCCCAGCTCACTTAGTCTTTCCTCATAAGATAGATGCTCCAGTCCCTTAATCATCTTTGGCATTCTGGGCTGGACCCTCTCTAGAAGCTCCACGCCATGACTTAACATCAGCCATATGAAATTTAGCCATCTAGACTGCTTCCTAAGATGGGGCAAGAAGGGAGAGCATCAGGCTAGAGACATCTTCTGGGAGCTGTTTTCTAGGAATATACTCAGTTACACACTCAGAGATCACAAGAAAGGCAAATGCAAAGTGGAAAAAATGAGGAGAAAAGACGTGCAGTGATTCAGGTGAACTCAGTATGTATACAAACAAAATGAGTCACCAACACTTTCAAGTTTTGTTTGTCTCTAATTTGGGTGCCAGGGTTGCAAGGAGATGGAATCAGATGTGACTTAAAAGGCATATTTGCACATCTGCCTCCTGGCTAAAAAGGAATCCAAAATTGCTGCTTCTTTTCTTTGTGCAAACCTTTTTACTGACTTTATTATTAATTTTATGAAAGTAGCAAAAATCGTTTCCAAACAGCTGTTTTATACTCTTTACGTGCATGTACACATGCATATAGTCATGGGTATATGTTTAATGATGCTGTTGGGTGGTCTAAAACTTTGTGGAAAAAGCTTTGACATTATCTATCAGACCCATGGTGTGTTCAGGAAGGAGTGATTTTTGGATTATGAAGGATTTGTTTTCCCTAGGTATCCGCTCCCTCCTGTAATGCAAATATCTCTTTGTTTTTAACCTCTGATACTGATGGTGGGTGGTTATTTTAAAGAGGCAGAGAAAATCCTCACTTAAAAGAAAACATTTTTTCCATTTCACGATCACTGAATAAATGGACCTTGTTATTCTAGGAGGGATCAAAAGTTGGCAGGAGGCTAGACATTAAGAACATCTAATTTTCTTTTAAATTGCTTTAAAGAAGCTTTAAATATTTAAAAAATGAAAAGTTCTTGCTACAAAACATGGATATGTGTTCATTTAAGGTTTAAGCTTGTTTAAAATATTTTTATGTACAAATTATGGAGTCATGAAAGATAAATATTTGTATATAACAACACCACCCATGAAAGTACCTGATGCTAGACAAAGATGGGCAATATTTTTAAGTCCAAGTACATTCATTATTGTTGATAAGTTGTATCATGTCTTATACTATTATTACAAAAGAAAGAAGTCCTATAAGATATTTTTGTTTTTTAACAGAAACTGTAAATTAATTTATTTCATTGTGAGTTTTAAAATCTTTATTTTGTATATTGTATGAACTTGTAAATAGTTGATGGATAGGTATTTCAGATTCTCGAATGCTGAGGATCAGAAATAGTTAAACTTTGGGCCATATAGATCCCAATAAACAATTGTCTTCAGAAAAGTAGAAGGTTCCATTTTCTTAAGTGGGAAGCTCTCTTCTTAAACTCTCTGGTTTTAAATTAGATAACATAATAGATTGTAAAGGTGTTTCATATTGATAGCACTTAAGGACTTGAGCCTTGAAAACCGAAAGCATCATAGACCCATTCCTAAAATAATCCATTTTAATCTCAAGGAAAATCAGTTTTATATGACCTTCCAGGTTAAAAATAACAAAACAAGAAAAAACTTCTAGTGTTGAGTCATTCAATATGAATAAATAACAGCAATATTCCTCAGGGCATGGCTTGATTGGTCCAACACAGAGGGAAATGGAAGAGTTCATGATGATTCCTCCCTTCAAACTTGGAGGTCCATGACCACCTCCCCCTGATTTCTGTGGGATGAGAAAGTTTCTGTCATTTCTTCTGGTACTTGAGTCCTAGCCAAAGAAAGGAGACCCTGAAGCAGTTTGAGTGAAATTCTCGCCCATTGCATCAGTATTCTCTGAGAGTTAGCTCCAATAACAAAGCAGGGAATGCTGCAACATTTGAAAATATTCAGACAGTCTTGATAGAATATTATTTTGTCTGGCTGTTTTCTAACTCCTTACTGTTTTGCTTATATGCTCACTCTGAGCATATAGTGCTGAAATAGTGTCTGAAAATGTGTAGGCCGTGTCTAACCTGCCTGCACTGCACTATCCCGTGTCAGATAGGAGGACCAAAACATAACGCTCAAATGCAAGAAAACACAGCAGGAAGGAAAGACAGAGTTTTTAGAGATTCTACTGATCTGCAGCTGCCAGACTTAACTTTCTATATCACAGGCAAGTGCACTGTGATTCAGAGCTACCTTTGGCAGTTTTTCTATTTTTTTACATAATTCCTGTTTGAATACTGCTTCTTAAATTATAAAGCCCACTGTAATAGGAAAGTAACTGCCTCCCACCTGATTATAGCCACTCTATAGCTTCAGTAAGAGGCAAGTTTTATAAGCATGACACCCTTGTACTAACATGAAGTGATTTATGCACTTCATTGACAGTTGGAAAATAAAAATTATGTCAAGGTTTGTCCAATGAGACTTGAGGTAAATGGACAGGCTGAGCAATCCAGACAGTTTCAAAGCTGACAGTGGCTTTTCCAGCTTTTGGGATCCAGTTTTCAGCACACAGCAAATGCCATGACGGATGTTTTCAGTACCAAGCAGAAGATTTGGCCATGTTATTCCCATTAATTTAATTGCTGTTTTATAGCTAAATGCCCAAGAGAGCCCAATCTGCATTATCAAAGGTAAAAGTACTCTCAAAAAAAAAAAAAAAAAACAGGGACCCCTCAACTTCATCGGAGTGAGAATTTCTTTTATGTACAATAAATGAAACTTGCACAAAGGACCATAATAGTAGGCAACTCCTTATCTACTTTGAAATCTACTTTTATCTGGAGACATGCGGCATATCGTCAGTTTCTGAGCACTGTTACGCAATTTTATTGTCTTGCAATACAGTGAATGTTATTTAAAAATACTTAGTTAAAACAAAGTAGCAAAAAATGAATAAAAAGAAACCTTAACCCTTTAACATAAGATGTAAAATAAATGTTTGCTATTTTCTTAAAGAGGCGAATTATATTTTCAGCCAATGCAGCATTTTTGACTAAGTGAATATGCCTCTGCTTTAGAATTTTAAGTAATCTACAGCGCGGTACCATGAAGCAAAATCTGTGGCAAACTTTTGAAAGACTAACAACTGAGTCACCGAGAAGGCTGTAATTTAAGAGAGAAGACAGTAGCAATTGCAGACATGTTTAAGGAATGGCTAAAATCAATTAGCATAAGTAGCTAAAACATTTTTATTATACAGAATCTCTTAAGACGTTGTCATATGCGGGTTCTGTTTATTCATATAATTGTGTGCAGTAAAATGGAAAATACATTGCCAGAAATCTTAAATGGAAGTGGTGAAACTCTAAGTGCTTGAAACCTAGCTGCAGAGGAAAAGCTTTAATGGTAGCATTAAAAAACTTGCAGTTAATGATATTTTAAAATGCTTAGTTAATAGAGTGAAGTGAGTAAAAAGAAGCATTAACCCTTTAACAGGAGAAGTAAAAGGCTTGCTATTTCCCTAAAGAGAAGAATCTGGTCTATGGCTGTGAAGTCATCCAGGTATAATCAGTCACATAAAGTGCATGTGAAAGTGTAATCCTCTGATCTGAACACTGAAAAAGAGCGATCTCCTGCATGTGAAAGGACTGTAGTGCTCTTCCAGTTCTGAAATACATGTTACTATATCTTGAGCATTGCGTGTATGTTTTTGAATGTGCTGGGGTGGGGTGGTGGGAGAGAAATATTACATTTCAAACGCCATTAATATTCTGGTCTGTGTTTTGTGTTTGGAAGATACAAAATGAAGTCTTCTGGTTTTATCTGCTTAAATATAAAATGATATAAAGTAGAAGAAAAAAATAATCAGAAACCTCCAGTGTTGGTGCACACACAGGTGCACACCAAATATTCAGTTTGTGTTACATATGTTTACACACATTCAAATACAGACACACATATGGACTGAATTCTTGGCTAGTTGAAATAGACACAACCGAGCGAGGAGCATGAACATTTTTAGCAATGCATTGGGCATCAATTTCCCCCTCTCTTTAAGTAATTCCCTTCCCTTTTCTTAAATATACCTGTCCATGTATCATCAATTAAAATGATGGCCCTGGGAGGGAGGATGACTTTGGTCATTAAATTATCCTAGATAGGGTAGGGAGTTTCCCTCTTCTTCTCCAGCAAGGAAGTGAACGGTGCTTTCTTCCCAGCATGACCTCCAAAGTCCAGTAGGGTCAGGTCTGACTGTGTGACGCTGATACACAGCTGTGGGTAAAATCTGTAGACATTTTGGTCCTTTTTACTTAGCTACTTGCGCAACGAAGTCCTGGTGCACAGTTCTCTTCATTCAACATCTGAATAATTATCATTATTAATATTTTATTTTCTCTAGGAAACTCTAGAATCATAGACTCATAGAATGCTTAAGG
Source organism: Tinamus guttatus (assembly GCF_059628265.1). Classification (NCBI taxonomy): domain Eukaryota; kingdom Metazoa; phylum Chordata; class Aves; order Tinamiformes; family Tinamidae; genus Tinamus; species Tinamus guttatus. Next base: position 653,340 of record NW_028288675.1, read on the forward strand.
TTGGAAGGGACCTCTAGAGGTCATCTAGTCCAACCCCCCTGCACACGCAGGGTCACCTAGAGCACATGGCACAGGACTGTGTCCAAGTGGGTTTGGAAGATCTCCAGAGAAGGAGACTCCACAACCTCTCTGGGCAGCCTGTTCCAGGGCTCTGTCACCCTCACTGTCAAGAAATTTTTCCTTAAGTTCATGCAGAACTTTTGGTGCTTCAGTTTGTGGCCATTACCTCTAGTTCTGTTGGTGGCTGCCAGTGAAAAGAGGCCAGCAGCATCCTCCTCACTGCCTCCCTTGAGGTACTTATATACACTGATCAGATCCCCTCTCAGCCTTCTCTTCTCCAGGCTGAACAGGCCCAGCTCCCTCAGCCTCTCCTCATAGGGCAGATGTTCCAGGCCCCTGATCATTCTTGTGGCCCTGTGCTGGACTCTTTCCAGCAGCTCCACATCCCTCTTGTACTGTGGAGCCCAGAACTGGACACAATACTCCACATGCGGCCTCACCAGGGCTGAGTAGAGGGGCAGGATCACCTCCCTCGACCTGCTGGAGACGCTCTTCTTAATGCACCCCAGGATCCCATTGGCCTTCTTGGCCGCGAGGGCACACTGCTGCCTCATGGTCAACTTGTTGTCTGCCATGACGCCCAGGTCCTTCTCTGCAGAGCTGCCCTCCAGCTGCCCTCCCCAGCCTGTACTGGTGTCTGGGGTTATTCCTCCCCAGGTGCAGGACTTTGTACTTGGTCTTGTTGAATTTCATGAGGTTTTTCACCGCCCAGTTGTCCAGTCTGTCCAGGTCCCTCTGGATGGCAGCGCAGCCCTCTGGGGTATCAGCTACTCTTCCCAGTTTGGTATCACCAGCAAACTTGCTGAGGGAGCACTTTGTGCCTTCCTCCAGGTCATTGATGAATAAATTGAACAGGACTGGACCAAGGACTGACCCCTGGGGACCCCGCTAGCTACAGGCCTGCAACTAGACTTGGCACCACTGATCACCACCCTCTGAGCTCTGCAATCCAGCCAGTTCCTAATCCACCTCACTGTGCACTCATCTATCCCATACTTCCAGAGCTTGCAAAGGAGAATGTTATGAGGCATGGTGTCAAGATTGTTGTGAGGCTTGGTGAAGTCAAGATAGACAACATCCACCGCTCTCCCCTCATCTGTCCATCCGGTCATTCCACCATAGAACGCTATCAGGTTAGTCAAGCAAGATTTCCCCTTGGTGAATCCATGCTGACTACTCTTGAGCACCTTCTTGTCCTCCATGTGCCCGGAGACAACAGCCAGTATGAGCCGTTCCATCACTTTTCCAGGGACGGAGGTGAGGCTCACTGGCCAGTAGTTTCCTTCTCCTCTCCTCTCCTCTCCTCTCCTCTCCTCTCCTCTCCTCTCCTCTCCTCTCTCCTCTCTCCTCTCCTCTCCTCTCCTCTCCTCTCCTCTCCTCTCCTCTCCTCTCCTCTCCTCTCCGCTCTCCCCTCTCCTCTCCTCTCCTCTCCTCTCCTCTCCTCTCCTCTCCTCTCCTCTCCTCTCTCCCCTCTCCTCCCCTCTCCTCCCCTCTCCTCTCCTCTCCTCCCCTCTCCTCTCTCCTCTCCTCTCCTCTCCTCTCCTCTCCTCTCCTCTCTTTCCCTTCCTTCCCTTCCTTCCCTTCCCTCTTTCTTTTTTTTTTTTTTAGTTCTTTTCATAACCCATAGGAAGAATATAAAGTTGTGATGCCCTGTGTTAACAGGGCAAGTTTTGATCCTCCTTCTCCAGAAACTGAGAGTACAACAGAGAATGCTATCCATGGCTGTTGCCAGCAATGACCTTTGGGTCTGCTGAAGTGGAGCAGTTTATTTTTCTTTTCCGTGGAGTCCAATGCATTGTCCTTTACCAAGAGTCAAGGTAGCCATCAGACTTCCCTCAGGCTGAACAATGTTTAAAAAGTTCATTTGTAGTTATTACCTGGACAGTTTTTAGTTGCAATCGTTAGAAAATACTTGGTTCCAAATATAAAAAGTAAAGAATGCCTCCTCCAAAAGGGCAATATACTTTGTAACAAACATTAAAATATAGTTCTTTCAGTCCCTGGTGCTTGATTTCATGCAGACTCCTGACTCAAACAGTTTTAAGGTTGCATTGAACCAAGGAATATATCAGGAATATAATCACATCAGTTATGCTTTCATAAGCCTACTTAATTAGTTACCATACTGCTAGCATGCACAAGGCAATTACCATCATGAGTCAGGTATTAAGCAGGTTCTGGAAATGCACCAGGAGACCCTGGCATTTCTCTGATTTTCAATATTGGATTCTGCTTGACTACTGTGGAGCTTGTAGTATTTGTAATTTCTTCTAGAAGTGAAATGAGGTGGAACATATCTCAAATGCTTAAAATGAAGTAAAGGCCTGGGAGTCCCAGCTTCTACTCCACCAAGGTACATTTTAACTTTTCTTTCTTTTCTCTGCATATTTTCTCCATTTTTTTTTTCATTTTAGTGCTGACAGTACACAAAAAGTCCTTTCAGATTTCATATATACCAGTGAAGATTTTGCCCTTTCCATTGGGTGAAGACATAAATCAATACATGTGGGGGACAGACAAACCTGTGCCTTCTGTTCTCACATCCTGATTCCTCTATTCCCTTTTCCACATGGACTGCTACTAAATCCTGCTGACTCCTTTTCCATGTTATATTTTTAAGTAAATTCAATTTCTTCACATCTCAGTTCTGCTCCAGGTTTTTTACATCTCATTGGAGATACCTGTTCAAGAGATTTGTATCTTGCCCCTAGGCCAAGTAGTGCAGAATGGTTCAGAATCATTGCTCAGAGCTAGAACCACTTACACTGTACTGAATATATCCATTGGGTATGACATTTGCATTAAATCTATTGTAGACATCCTCTTGCTATGCCTGTGTGTGTGTGACAATATGTCTGTGTACATGGCTCTTTGTGCATGTACTTTCTGTTAAAAGTTCTCAAATTCTATGATTCTATGAAATAATATAAAGGTTATTTCAAATCCCACCAGAAAAAAAATGATTTCCATAACTTCACAGAATCACAGAATGGTTAAGGTTGGAAGGGACTTCTAGAGATCACCTAGTCCAACTCCCCTGCTCCAGCAGAGACACCTAGAGCACGTGGCACAGGGTGGCATCCAGGCGAGTTTGGAAGATCTCCAGAGAAGAAGACAGCACAACCTCTCTGGGAAGCCTGTTCCAGGGCTCTGTCACCCTCACAGGAAAGAAATTCTTCCTCACAAGGAGATGGAATTTCTTGTGATTCAACCTGCACCCATTACCGCTTTTCCTGTCACCAGCCGCCACGGAGAAGAGCTTGGCCCCATCCTCCCTACAATCACCCCTCAAGTACGTGAACATGTTGATCAAATGCCCTCTCAGTCTTCTCTTCTCCAGGCTAAACAGGTCCAGTCTTTCCTCATACAATAGATGCTTCTGTCCCTTAATCATCTTCATGGCCCTATGCTGCACCCTCTCTAGAAGCTCCATGTCCCTCTTGTACTGGGGAGCCCAGAGCTACCCACAATACTCCAGGTGCAGCATCACCAGAGCTGAGGAGCGGGGGAGGATCACCTCCCTCCACTTGCTGGCAACACTCCTTCTCATGCAGGCCAGGATCCCATTGGCCTTCTTGGCCGCAAGGGCACACTGCTGATTCGTGGTTAACTTATTGTCAGCTAGGACTCCCAAATCCCTCTCTGCGGAGCTGCTTTCCAGCAGGTCAACGCCTAACCTGTACTGGTGCGTGGAGTTGTCCCTCCGCAGGTGCAGGACCCTGCACTTGTCCTTGTTGAACCTCATGAGGTTCCTCTCTGCCCAACTCTCCATCCTGTCTAGGTCTCTCTGAATGGCAGCACAGAGCTCTGGTGTGTTGGCCACCCTTCCCAGTTTGGTATCATCTGCAAACTTGCTTAGGCTGCACTCTGTGCCCTCGTCTAAGTCATTGATGAACAAGTCGAAGAGCATCGGGCCCAGTACTGACCCTTGTGGAACACCCCTGGTCACAGGCCTCCAACCACACTCCGCCCCATGTATCAGGACCCGCTGGGCTCTGTCATACAGCCACTCCTCAATCCACCTCACTGTCCACTCATCCAGGCCATACTTCCTGAGCTTCCCTATGAGGATGTTACGGCAGACTGTGTCGAAAGCCTTGCTGAAATCAAGGTAGACAACATCCACAGCTCCCCCAACGTCCATTCAGCTGGTCACCTCATCATAGAAGGCTATCAGGTTTGTCAAAAATGACTTTCCCTTGGTGAATCCATGCTGACTACTCCTGATCATCTTCTTTTCCTTGACGTACCTAGAGATGGTCTCTGGGATGAGCTGCTCCACCACCTTTCCAGGGATGGAGGTGAGGCTGGCTGGCCTGCAGTTTCCTGGCTCCTCCCTCTTGCCTCTTTTGAAGACTGGAATGACACTGTCTTTCTTCCAGTCCTCAGGCACCTCCCTGTCCTCCATGACCTCTCGAAGATAATGGAGAGTGGCTGAGCGTTAACCCCTACCAGTTCCCTCAGCACTCTTGGGTGCATCCCATCTGGGCCCATAGATTTATGGTTAATCCCTAACCCAACCCTCCTCAACCAGCAGAAAGGCAGTACGTGCTCTTTTTCTCATTAAGTTTATCCTATAGCTCTCTGCCCATCCATGCAGGTCTCCTGTCCACCTTGCTCGACTTCTTTTTTATAGCAATGCATCGATCTTGCGCTTGGAGAAAGTGGTGCTTGACTATTGTCCAACTCTCCTGGACCCCCTTTTCTTCTAGGACCCTTGCCCAGGGGATTCCTCCAAGGAGCTCCCCAAAGAGGTCAAAGTTGGCTCTTAAGTTCCAGGGTTGCAATCTTGCTTCTTGTCCAACTTCCTCCACACAGGATCGTGAATTCCAACATCTTGTGGTCTTGCCATACATTCCAGTTGCTCTCTCACATAAAGAGCAACTTCGCCATCTCATCTTCCTGGCCTTCCTGAAAAGCCTAAAGCCATGCATGGCCAAGTTCCAGTCATGAGAGCTGTCCCACCATGTCTCAATAACTGTGATGAGATCATGGCCCTGCAATCACACATGCAGTTCCCCTTGTTTACTCCCCATGCTGCGTGCCTTTACATAGAGGCATTTGAGTTGAGCACCCCATGTGCCTCTTGTTCTAGCTGGGGCAGCTGGAACTTGACTACGTGGGCCTTCAGGAGTTCTCTTATTTTCCCAATTAGCCTCTTCAGGCTTAGGGTGCCCAGCACAGGCTATGGAGTTAGGCTGCTGCTAGTGGCATGACAGGCCATCACCTGCCCCATAACCTGCTTCCCAAATGATATCTCCCTCCCGCCTCGAATCTAGTTTAAAACCCCCTCAATGAGCCCTGCTAGCTCATGCCCCAGAGCTCTCTTCTCACTTTAAGAAAGATGGTACCCACTAGATTCCACCATGTCTGTTGCTATGTAAGGCTTCCTGTTGCCAAAGAAACCAAAGTTGTGGTGATGACGCCAGCCATGGAGCCATGTGTTAATGGAGCATATCCTCCTATTTCTTTCTATATTGCTGCCAGCACTGGAAAGAATGCACCTGTTCACCTGATTTCCTAATTGTCTGCCCCAATTCCTTAAAGTCCCTTTTGATCGCTCTCAGGCTACACGCTGCCACTTCTTCTCCTCCCACATGTAGGACCATCAATGGGTAATAGTCTGTGGGTCTAACCAGGCTGGGAACTTGATATAACTTGATGCTATAAACTTGCTAAATTTATCTTAAAGGATGTCATGGTGACTAGTGTGAGTACTGGAGGGCACAGTGCCAAGGGGAATAGTGATGGAGAATAAAATTGGACAGAAGGAGGCAAACTTGCATGAATTATTACCCACAGTTCATATAAGCAACAGTTGTTTGACGCACTACATGAGGATTTTGTCTTGAGAAGAATTGGTTGGATTAGCTAAAACAGAAGAATCCACAAGCAAGCTAGCATGCATGTAGTGTAGTTGTAAAGGGATAGGACTGGGGGAGCTTACAAGGGAAATAGGATTTTGACAGTATACACACACTCCTCTTTAATTGCAGGGGCACCTACTGCTCCAAAACCTTCCAAATGTGAACTTCAAAAATTATCTCTTTTTGTTGCACGCTGTTATGTAAAAGCTTGATCCCCATCTCACTGAGCAACTTCAGCAAGCATAGAAGAGGCCTTGTAACATTTTCTGGCTCCATCCTGCCTTCAGTACTGACCTGGGGCTCTTCTGCACCTGCTTTATTCACCTGGAGCAACCCAGTCTGATATAATTTCCTCTTCTTACAGCTGTAGGAACACAGCTTTCCCCATGGAGAAAGACCCACCTCATCCATCCTCTGAATGGAAGAAAGTTTTATAAAAAGGAATGTTGTTCAATCATGTATGTAAAGATATAGTTGAAAGTGTTGCTATACACATCAAGGCTGAACGTACATTGAAAGGATGACCTTAGCTTGAAGGGCTTTAACTGTTCAGTGCTTGACTTTGTTTTGGTAAATTTAACTACATATAAAAATACCTATGCATTGACTAAGCTACCTCAGTGATTGCAAAATCTTACTATCTTTTTCTCTTCTTCACATTTTCCCACTGTGCAAACACTGCTTTCCTCAGACCACAGACCCTGCGTTTTTCTGTATTTCCACTAGACAATATATCCTTAAAACAACTCAAAATGTTTGACTTTGCAAATTTGTGTTGCAAGAAGGGTGGAGTGCTGCAGAGTTCGCATATTTAACAAAACTTAAATGTGCAGATGACTAATGTTAATAGATATTAAGACATATGAGCTATCATCAGGGGAAGTTCTTGCAACGTTTGCTTGGGTATGAATATATGTGTATGTGCTGGCATGTACCCTTCCTATGAGAATTTAACAATACTTGTTGTAAGTACTCACACATTGTGGAAAGCTCACTGATTATTTTTGAAAAGCACTAAGGACATGTGTTCTTTTTTTGCAGAAAAGACCTTCCATGAATTCCAATAAATGTAGGAGTTGAATCATATTTTGGCATGCACTACTTGGACACATCTAAAAAAATCAATATAAGAAAAAACAGTGAAATAATTTAGCTATCCAAGCCCAGATATCTTTTGTTATGATATGAGGAGAGGCAGAGCTTTAGTAGTCTGAAATGCCAATCATGATGACAAAACACATGCATTCAATGTACTGTCCTGTTCTTTATATGTGCTATAGCACCCTAGTGCTTCATCCCTTCTTTTTGACTCAATCCAAAAGCTATTGAACTCAGTGAAAAAACACCCATTAATTTCAGTGAGAAATAGATCATTCTCAAAAAATTATGTAATTGGACAGTGACAACTAATTTTATGACTTGTGTTACAAATCTCTCTTCCATAACAGAAGAACTTAAAGCTCTGTATAAGTAACATTAGTGTACAGTAGGAAAGGAAGAGATGATTTAATCTTCAGTAGGGAATATCTTGGATTCTTAAATCTCACCATAGAAGCAACTATATTTTGTTTTGTGTCCAGTCCCTGAGCCATGGAATTACGAATGGAAAGGCTGAGCATGAGAAATAAACAAATCACACCACAGCAGCTGTGCAGAAATGAGCAGGTTGAAAGGTAGAGATCTGAGAAAGTCTGAGAAAATTGCTTGTCATGAACTTGGGGGAAAAAAATGTCACTGCAGGATGGGTCTATGCTGCTTTTGTAGAGCTCAGTCATATATATTTTGAGCATTTTTTTGAACTTGGTCCAGCTTGATTTACCAGCTTCACATGTGTCTATCCCCTTAGTCAGACCTCCCAGTGGAAATAAGAAATTAAAGAAATAGAGTCAAATCCTAAATCTCTTCCACTAGGGGTATCTATCTTATAAGTTTGAAAGGAGAGTAAAAGAACAATATAAGCACAAACTGGAAGTGCTCTCTCAGTGGGCAGCATACTTGTGAGAGATCTATCACAGGTTATGAGACTGGACAAGAATGGAACAGAAAATAATTAAGAATTAGGAATTTGCATCATTAATATTGTCAGTAATATGAAGGACTGCATGGTATCTTGTATTTTTAGACACACATAACTCCAGATAACTTGCAGATCTGGGGGGAAATGATCCAACAAATAACAAAAACTCAATGTAGTCTTTGCATTTCTAGGATGCCAATCTCCCTGGAATCTCAGCAGGAGCTGAGAAAGTAACATTAATCAGACATCTCTGATTCTGAACTTATTATTCTGAATTTATTTATCTTATTCTTTCAATACATTTCATTTACTCAGGAAGAAAAGTCCACCAGCAAGGAGAGGGAGGTATATCATTCCGTGGGGCATGGTTAGATTTCTGCTTAAATTGCTCTAATATAGGAAGAAGCCAGAGCGACCATTCTTCATGGATCAAGCCCTCCATGGATGACTGTGCTTAGCTTAAATAAAATCACACTACAGGTGAGATAAATTGATTGTGTGTGTGCTCAGTCTACCTGAGCATTTTTTCCTTCCTGATTTCCCATTTCCTTTCCATATTCTTAAATATACTAAATTAGGATTCATCCTGATGGATGCAAAGAGCTTCCTATTGCCAAAAAATACAAAAGACATTAATGGTGAAGCTAATCTACAAAAATTCCTCCTTCCGCAAGGATGTTGCAGAGCACCAGTACACCTGGTGTTTGCTCCTGCTGCTGCTCTTCCTGCTCCCACCTGATCATTCTCCAAATTAGTCCGGCTGCTGTTTTCTCACATGGCAGGAAAAGGTCAGGGCAAGATTTTTGATTCATCTGTTTGCTTATTGGAGATATTTCTTGTCTCCATAGACACAGTTTCTGGGCTTCAGGCAGTCTACATGACAAATGCCCCACCAAGACTCCTTCACCTTGGGAGGTGCCGGAAAGGAATTTTTATGAGACATCTAGCACAGTCCTCAACAAAATTTGCCTCCGTTACAGAAAGAGAGAGAATGAACGAATTACCACTGAGAGTCCATTGGCAAGTAGCAGAGACAATAGGCTGTCACTAGGATATAACTTATCCCAGTAAAATATAAGGCTTATAAACACTGCATATATTTGCAGAGGAATTGAGGAGCTGCTCAATATCACAAATACAACCAGATCCTGCCCTGCATTATTTAAGTATGGAAATGTCGTCTTAAGAATGGAGCTTAAATACTTGTTAAAAACATGTTAGTGGGCATTTGTATTTTAAATCTAGGTCCTACTGGTATCCATGGAAAAGGGCATTTAAAACAGCCTACTGTAGTGTAGAAGCAGTGTTTCTATTCACATGAAAAAGAGGAATAGTTTCTAGAAATATAGTCCTCATCTGTAATGTAGACTGAAAGAACTCTACTGGACGAGAAAAGCCCGTGTTAAAATCCTCCATAACAATCTCAGGTCTCACTTAGTTGCTAATAAGTGTTCCTTATTTAATCACTTTTAGTTCTCAGATACCATGGATGTTGTGTCTTCAATCTACAGAACTTTCAACAAAGTACAGTGTTAAATGCTTTACAGCAGTATGTTACTGTGGCAGATGTAGCAGTCAGAGGGCTCTTAAACAGAAGAAACAGTTTAGCAGAGGTAAAGAAAATCTTAACCAGGATGTTGGTCTTTATTTCTATATTCTTAAAATAAAAGGGATACATGAACAAATACCAGAGATATGCAGATATGACCTTAATTTAACAGCTAGTCCCCAAGGATGACACCTCTTCCAGAGACAGTGTTTAATTAGTATCACAGAGCAAAATGAACATAGGGCAAACACCTGCTTCCTGGTATGGAACATGAACTGTCAACCTAAAGGGAAAAGGATAGGTAGATGCCTCGTTAACTTCACCTCTAGTTGTTTTTTTTGGTTCGTTCGTTGCTTGCTTTCTTTTTGTTGTTGTTTTTGTTTTTGTTAAAAGGTCTTATTTAACACAATATTTTGACAGAAATATATAACTCATTGTTCTATTTTTATGCATTTGCTTTCTCCACACAGTGAATACATGAAACAGAAGTGCATGTATCAATCTATGACCTGTTCTAATGGGCCTCCTGAAGTTATCCAAAGAACCCAAATAATCTGGTTTTACAGCTGGTACCAACTTTACCTTTAGAAGTGCTTTTATCTTCAGTGAAGGAGTCAGCCAACAGACATCAATGTGATTGAGGAAGGCCAGTGACTGTAGTGCAGTACAGTAAAGCATGACTTAATACAGCTAGGTTTATTCTGAGCCCTAACCTCAGGTTAACCTCATAAAATTACCATGGTTCTTATTAACTTTTAGTTAGGGATTGCAAACAGTCCCTTTCAGCTATGCTAAAACATAAAGTAATGGCAGGAGCCTGGAAATAATTGCTGTCTATGGCAATGTTTAAGACTTTGAAGTGAACTTTTGCTTACAAGGCATAAGAGGATCACAGAAACTGGAAAACCATGAGTTAGAGCAGGTGTGGTGTCTGTACATCAGAGGATGGTGTCCAGGATCTGAGGTGAAAAGTATAAAAGAATATTCCCTAAATAAGACACTGACCTATTCCATAAGGTATGAGGTTCTAGACCTCTTCCAAGCTTTCATTCCTGAGACGGGTGAGCCTCATGGGCACCAGTCTGCAACATTTGCAGTCTTTCAGCACTTGGGCCTTGCTTTGCAGAACACTGAGAAGGCAAGACCTCTCTGAGAGCTGGTGGGAACCAATTCCTTGGACTAAATACAATCTTGGGTGGAGGAAGAAATACAGTACTGAGGCTGAGAGAGGAAAAGTAAGGTCACAGTGGTTCAGAAAGCATGTGTGTTACCTCCAAGTGAAACTGGCATGACTTGAAACAGAAGGAAGGAATAAAAAAAGTGTGAAGGTTATTGAGACTGATAAGTTTAACTTGGCCATATGTAAATTCATTCAGGGTCAGACTCTTTTGTTGACTCAATGACAGTCACACAATAGCCCTGGGTTGCTGTTGGGCTGGACTTTTCCTGAATTGCTGAGGGGATCCCACATCCGCAAAATTCACAGGGAACTTGAGCCATCTTTGGAGTTACTGTGTTCTGGCAAGCAGATATTACCTTCCAGTTAAAAAGACTCATTGCTCTCTTTGCAGTGACACAGAAATAAATATATATACCTGTGTGATACAGTTTGTCAAAACATGAGACAAAACCCTCAACTGACGTCTAAAACTCCCCCTGAGCAAAATGAAAGCTTCCCATCCAAGATCACACTGGCAAAGTGAACCATACCCTGAAAAAACAATGTCAGTAAATAACATGACACTTAATCTATTGCTTGATAAAATGCCAGCACTGCAGAAAGGGACTTAGTTTTTAAATTAAAGGGTTTAAGAACAAATTTATAGTTCTGTTACTACATTATAAATGTGCTGTATGCATACATAAAGGCATACCAGAAAGATGCATTAAAATTCCAAGGCTGGTGCCAGGTAAATGCATCGTCTCTTTGGGTCTGTTTGACTTGTCTGTGTGTGTGGGCGCGTGTATGTGCTTGTGCATAACCTGTTTTTCAGCAAGAGGGCTGATGAGTATGTATATTCTAGATGGATGAGAAAAAAAATTAAGGGGCTGGTGGACTTAATGAATTTCTGGAACAGCTCATTGATCTTCCCCTAAGCCCTATTTCACATGAATTTTGTGTCCACCACCTATTTTGCATGGTACCTGTAGGAAGAAATATCTTTTTAATATTTGATTTTATTACTGATTTTGCTTGGGGAAAAGAAAGTATTGTTTTCCCTAATTTACAGATTCCTTTGGCTGCATTGATTTAAACTGTAAAATTGAAGAATTTTTCCTCTTACAGCAGTGAATTTGGGGCTTATATCAATTCATCCTTCTTTTAAGCATTCTACCTTTGTTTTTTAAAATTTTGAAAATGTGAGTGTGAGTCTTTGGTGCTTGTAGAGACTTTAAAAAAATCTACCTTCTATTGAATCATTTCATATTTTGGAAAGAATTTATAGAGTAAACATTTTATTCAGTACCATGCAAATTATAGTCTTTCTTTCAAACTCCAGTCCTTTTCTTTTAATCATATGGTGTACATGGTTGAGGCTGCTGCTATTTTGACTGCAAGATAAAAGGACAATGGAAAGGTCGTGAGGAATCTATAAACCTAAATGTTGAAAAGGCATAATTGGAGGGAGCCTTTACACAAAAGCAATGTGATTTCCCAGGCTCATGCAATCTGAATAGTGCAGAAAAAACCTATGCTGATACAGTAAAGCCAAATCCTGCTTTCATGGCAATATTTCAAATCATCCCAGTTCTCTGCTGTGTGCAGGCCAGAGGGCAGGATCTGGGCTGCCCAGGTGGCTCGAGATGTAGCCTGGGTCGTGCAAGCTGCTTCTTGCTGTGTTGGGCTTTTCCTGCGACGTGTGGGCATGGAGTTGGCGGCATGGTTGGGCTATGCAAGTCAAGCTACCTCACCCCTGAAAACCAGCGTCAGGTTGTGCTAAGCTTTCATGATTTTTCTTTTGTATCCACAGAGTATGCCTATGCAGACAGCCCTCAGAAGACAAAGTTTAGTGCTTGTGGTATCAGAGGATTCAATGTTTTATTCCTTACTAGGGAGGACTTCACTCTTCATATGCCCTTTTGTGGCTTAATGTTCATTCTCTCTTTAAAACTGTTAAGAAAATACTGGAAGACATCAGGCATGCTTCTGAGGGCAAAGGGCAGGGAAAGAAATGAGAAGAACGAAACGCTAATCCAGCTCTTCTTCACAGGGAGTTGGAGATTGGAATTTCCCTCCACGAAAAGGCTGCAGTGCTGGCAAGAGCTAGAGGGCCATGGCCACAAGGAGCCAATCTCCACAGATGAGCCATGCAACTGCCAGGACCATTCAGTACTTAGCTGCCTTACTCTGCCAGTTCAGAATGTCCTATTTAAGCTGTACAATATTTGGCCCCAAGTCAAAAGTCGGTGATTTTTCTCCACATAGGAAGCGTGCTATTCACTGTGATAAACAGTGAACTTAATATATGTGTGGAACAAAGGGCAAATGTTTTGTTGATATTGTTTCCTTGTCAATGAAGTCCAATGCCCTGGAGCACTCGAAGGTCTGACACATCCAAAAGGTGATGACCAATTGTTAACAGTCCTGTGAGCGACTTCTCCCGGCAGTTCTCAGAAAAAGAAGTGTTACGGCGACGGAAAGGCACAGGATGTTACGGGATCTGCATATGGCTTCTGAGGTGTGGGAAGCACGGAGCGCTCCGTTTTGGGAGGATGCATGGATGTAAACAGGAAGCCTCCCAGTGCACGGCTGAGTCCTTGGGCTCAGTCCAGGACAGTCAGAGAATTCTGCTGAAACAGGTAGTCGCAGTCAGTATGTGCCTGTTGCGGCGTAGACAGCACACTCAGATTTCCTAAAAGTCTGTCACTGAACCTTGTCATCGCTAGTCTTTCAGGCCAGCTCTCACACTGCAACATCTCACACAGCAGTGAAATTCAAGGCATTTTTGACACATCCTAATAGCAAGCATACTCCCTTCAGACTTCTACATAGAGACAACCTAAATTAACAATGAGTTGTTAAATAAGTAGTATGCAGAACTACTGCTGCCATTGCACTGCATTCATTTGTTAACAGCTGAGTTATTCAGAATCAAAATTATTTCAGCCAAAGACAAAAAAAAAGTTGACCAGTTGCAACAAAACTGCATGGAGAAGATGAAAGAATGGGTTTTCTAGAATGCTAGCAGACCTTCCCTAAAGCTGTCGGTCACCTAAAAACTAAATCCAAAATGCTGTGTTGTAAGAACTTCATATTTTGGCCAAGCAGGGAAGAACAGATAGTACCTTCACACCGAGCAGGTTCAGTCTTCTCAGCCCTATTCCTCCCTTTCCCCCCAAACCACATTGCAAAACCTATCCTTCAAATAATTTCAGTTCTGCTGGCAATAAGAGGGATGTTTTTAATGGCTAGACAAAGGATCTTGGGAGCAGATAAGTGCTCCAGCATGTCCACTATTGTGCTCTGTGTTTTCAGCACTGACTGCTGCCAAATGACCACTGAACAAAGCAGTGCCTCTGACAACAGTGCTTATGCCACAGCATAAATGAGCAGAGAAAAACACATAAATTTACAAAGACAAGGCATGTGTGCAGTCCCCTATGACTTATCTGGCAGAACTCAAAAAGGAACTGCAATGCTGGGTTTTATCATTTAAATTCAACCCATTCAGTATAACATGGTACAGTTTAACTCTCTAAGGCAGCAGATGAAGTTCGGGAGGCGGAAGGGATGGCTGCCTCCCAGCTGGCAGGTCAGTTACCTCTTCTGCAGTGGCAAAGGCTGACTCATGGGAAGTGCATCCTGAATGCAGTCATTTAGAATAAGGCATGCAGAAATGATCTGTCATTTCATGAGCAGCTCTGGCACTGCTGCCATAGAGCCTCCTGGAGAGGACAGGCAGATGCTGGCACCAAGAGCCACTTCTACCGTTGAGGTTTCTTAGGCCTTTTATCCTGCCATGACATATTTAAGAAACACCTCAGCAGTTTTATTTCACTTCTGTGTTACAAACTAAAGACAACACCATATTTAGGAGGGGAAAAATATCCAACTGGTAATGTCTTCCTTTTTCTTTATTTATTTTTTTGTAGATGTATAAGTTATCCACGCTGGTTTATATACTTCTCACAATAGATTTTGAATTGGGAAATAGGAAGATAGAAAGGGGGGGCTAGTGGACAACCTAACAACCGAGAATAAAGATTAAAAATATCCAACTTGCTCTAATGGGAGCTGATAAACATATTGCCTTATTCAGGCCAGGGCTATTTTGTGGAAAAAGGTTTGTTAGTGAGGAGTCTGTTTGGCCAGCTCTGTCTCCTAAAAATTGCCAAACCACTTGGCAGACAAAGCTATTCTTTAGCTTAACTTAAAAATAAATCCTTCAGAAGATTAACAAGAAAGAGGGAGGAGGGCACAGTTATACATAGAACTCTCGAGCCCTAGAGCCTCACTTCCACTGGACGCTGACCCCTGATCTTTGTAAATCATTAAGCAAAGATCCAGCCACCTTTATGTTAACTGCTTTGCTATCTTCTCCACAGCAGCATTCTTTTTGTTCAGACCTTACCAGTATCTCATTACCTCCACATGGGAGAAGAAAATAGCTTTTTGCCTACTGAAGTAGCCTATAAATCTTTCCTCCCTCAATAGTTTCAAATACCTGGCTCTGCTTACTACCCAAACCACTAACTCAATGCTGCCTCTTGCTCATTCTCTCCTACACTATAAAACCTTCCTACTTTATCTCTCACCCTTCTCTTATAACTACTCCTTAATGGGTACCAGGTGGCTTCATTGACAGCTGAGGCAGACTCTTCCTATCACAGATATTAACTCCTTCCTCACTTTGCTCAACATTTATGTTATATTTGGGTACATCATCCCAGGATGAGAATGAAAACAAGAGAGGGTAACCGGGAAGCAGCAAGAAGGATTACCATCCTCTTTCTTTCTGCTTCCGTAAAGCAGAGCTGCTGTGTAGGTAGTACAGCATAGCAAATGGAAGAGTGGAGCTAAAGGCAAGAGGCTTGCCCTCTGTTCTCAGTCCCATGCAAGAAGAACAAAACACATCTCAAATATTTCCTGATTACAGGAAGAGCAGAGCAAAAGGCTAAGAAACTTTTTGCTATTGTACTTATTAATTGTAGTAGCAGTACGGGAGCTTGAAACTATTAAGAAACTATTATGCTAGATAAGTTGTTCCTGCCTTGAAAAACTTGCAGTTTGAAGAGACAAAAAAAAATGTTCAAGAGGAACAGAGACCTGACAGAGCTAGATCTAATTCACTGCAGACAACAATCAGTCAAAAGAGTCAAACCTGCAGCGGTAAGATCTGTGATCAAGGTACCCTAAAATATTCTATTTTGAAATATCTTGATTAACAACAAGAAAAGAGGAAAAGGGATTAATTGGATTATAAAAACATGAAATATATACTTTGAAATGTTAATAGATTCCAAATGAGATATTATTTCTAATAAAAAAAAAATCAAGTTCCAACCATATTTATGTATTCACAGGTGCTGTACAGAAAAGTCATCTGAACTCTAAGCTTGCAGATAATTGAACATATTCTTATGCTGCATCCTTCACTCTCAGCTTCCCTTTTTTGTGAATTAAAAGAATCAATTTCATTTTTATTTGTGATCTGTAGCTGACATAATTGGGAAAGTAGTTGCTGTCACACCTTCACTAACCTTTTCTGGTTCTGTCTAAACATGGCATCTTCTTTCTGCCATGTTCCATCCTGATTTTGTAATCCTATGTCGTGATTAAATTTGGCCCTCTCAAGTGAAAATGCTGCTCTCAGTGGAGCATCTTTAAACCTGTTTAATGACTGCAAGGATAAACAACATTCTTATAGAAACTGATGCATGTTTAAAAATCTCCCCAAAATGGTAGAAAAGACAGACCACTGTCCTAGAAGTTAAGCCAAATAAACCATAGCTTAGCTTCAAAACTTGTCTATGACCAAAAAAAAATAGTAAATTACAAATGAGCTCTACTTGGAGCTACAGTGAGTATTTACTCAAAGATGTTGATCCATATGGAAAGTAGATATCCACTTGGCAAGAGGTTCAGCAGGGAAACTGGTCGTGGCTTTCTCTTGTTGTGGTCCTCAACATCATACTTTCTTTTCCATACCAAACTTAATTTTAGCTTTTTTTTTTTTTTTTTTTTTTTTTTCCCCTCTTTTCTCTCATTGTGAACAGGACAATAGAGTGACTATCACAGAACTACAGTTACTACTATTACAGTAGTAACTATAGTTACTATCACAAAGGATTAAAAGACACCGTTCTGCTGGTTAGAAGAGTGTTTTTTGGCTTTGGCTTACTGAAATGAATTCATCTGTTCGAGAAACTACCTCTTTCTTCATGTGAATCTGTCATTAGAGATGTTAGATGAGGCTCACATGCTGAAACGTGCTTGGCTTAGAAAGTATCAGGCCACTGGCAAGCCCCTCTCTAGTATAGACTCTTGAAACATATTTTGTCTTTGGTCTGAAGGCAACCACAACTGTCATTTTTCTCCAGCAAATTGTGAAAATCTTATTTTTTCCTCTGGTTTGAGAGAGAAAAGGGTGGGAGATATATGGTGAAGTAAAAATATTTTTTCTTTCTTTCTTTCTTTCCTTATTTCTCTCTCTCTCTCTGTTTTTTTTTTTTTTTTTTTTTTTTTTTTTTTTTGTCCTTGATTATATTTTGCAACAACCAGTGGAAGTAAAATGGTTGGATTTTTATTTTAATGTTTTCAAATACAGATCTCCTGGAACTTCCATTATTTGGTATAAAATCAAATAAAGACAGAAATAATATACAGGTTCCCCCTACATGCTGTTCTCCAAGATGGAAAATATACTCATGCTAAAAAATGTGTAGAGTTTCAAGGGATGAGCAAAGAGAATTGAAAAAACAGAAACTGATAACCTGATAGTGCAGGGAAAAAATATAGTGTTTGTTCCTTACGTAATGCTTTGTAAATTTTGCCAAGGTTATTATCTTTTCTCTATCTTTGTGTCTCGCTGCGTATTAGCTAAAACCCTTAGCCAAAATTTCATTGGGTGGCTCTTATGAAGAATATTGGGTTCACCAGATATTCCAAGCTACCTTTTTGCTCTGGGCTGGAGAATTTCATTGCAGCAACTCGGTATAGCACCTTGCACAGGCTTCTCTTTACTGGATGATTGTGGTGAAGCCAAAGATCCACTCACTGTCTGCCAGTCCACCTCCTAAATGTATCATATCCTGTCACATGCTGTTCTGGTATGGAGGTATCTCACATAGAAATGCAAAGGAAGAGATGAAGGATCCTTATTCTCCTGGCCAAGTGGCTTACAGGGATGTATGGCTCAAGCTGCACATTACTTTAGAGACGGCTAAAGAGCCTAGTGGTTTTTATTAAAGCGTAAGGTTAGGACTACGGCCAGTCTTTCGGGTTAATTGATTCCATAGAGAGTACTGGGCCTTCTGACTGATCAGAGACCAAATGGCACAACATGAAAAAAAAATGACATAATGCATCTTAAATCTATTCTTTCTGAAATGACAATTCCTATTTAACAAAAAAGAAGCCTGCCTTTGTGTGGTTAAAGGAAGCTGGATTTATGTGTACTTGTATAACCTTTATTAATGAGTCCCAGATACTCCTGCATGAAAGGTCAGTGTTCCAAAAAGAGGTAAAAATACAGAGAAAATTTGGCTCACCACTGATAGCAGCTACTCACCTAAACTGCACTGCATCACTGAGCTGTTAGCCAAGGCATATCTTTTATTTAAGCCTGCAAATAAGGTTGAGGTTTGGGTGGTAGTTTACTTTGGTAAAAGGAAACTATATTTTCATCTAATTCCAAAGATGTTCAGGGCCATATATAACATTTATTGTGTAAAGGAGACCCAGAAAACACTGTGGTTTGTGGAGGAGAGTTGGAAAAAAGGGTTGGTGAGCATTTGCCTTTCTGTGTTAAAATGCTTTGTGTTTTCACACACTCACACATAACACAAACCCTGAAAATGGAATTTTCTGACTCAATACTCAGTGCATGATCAGTGAACAAATGCTGAAATGCTGAAAACAGTCAGAAGAAATATGTTTTCATTTCACAGTTAAAAAAGCCGCACTCAAATGGGCTCTTCCCAGGTGCTTGCCACAGAAGTTGGGGGGATTGCCATCCAACCTAGACTAGCAAGTCCTGGTAACATGTCCTCTTCTTCTAGACTGCTGCAGATGCTGAAAGGATCTGTGTAGCTGTGAAAATACTTTCTCTGCTTTATGCTGAAATGTAACCAGCTGTAGAACAGTGTTGAACATCTGTTGTTCCTGGGACTTAGAGTGTGCACACAAATGAGAATTTTATCCTTAAAAGCATACAGCTTAAAAATGCATTTGTTTTCCCTGAATGCATTAAAAAATACATATAAATTGCCATAATCTTTAGAACAGTCGATATAAAGCAAAGAATTAAAACTACAGTCTATAACATCATAAAGAATAGTTTGATTTCTTTGCAAAATAAAGGAATCTAGATTTCAAGGTAGTTTCAAGAGGACAAAAAAACATTTCAGCCCTCCATTACAGCAAAGCATCAGTAAATCCTTCACTAAAGAGGATATATTTTCAATATCCAGAGTATAACAAAAAGAAAAAAAAAGAAAATCAAGTATTTTCAAAATCTGACATTAGATATTTTTTAAAAGGGAGTCACCTATTTTACCTACCCAAACTAAAAGGAATAAATTATAGCATCTGAATCTTATCTATTCTGGGCTACTACAGAAAAATGATGGAAGAGGAAAAAGCATGTTTCTGCAGTAAGGGAGTTGGATAAATTAAAGACGGCATATGCTTGCTCCTGACCTCAGATGAACTGGCAGCATGTAAAACGCACTCCTACAAAACACGAAGTTCTTCTAGAGCCTGACAAAACCATGTCTTTAAATTTTACGCACGGAACTATCTCATGTCAGTTAAGGTCAAGCCGTATTAGCCAGCCGCTCTTTTTACCTACATGGGCAGGGACTCGGCTCCCCACACTATAGCAGGCTGCGCTGTTGTTTGGTTGAGCAGCTGCTTCTTTTCTTGATGCTCTCCTGCAGCTGGGAGATCCAGTAAGTGAGAGAAAATCCTGCTGGCGTTTGCCCCCATGACATGGTTGTTCTTGGTCATTGATGCCTTCGAGGAGTGAACTCTAGGGTCAAAGGCTGGGCTTGAGGATGCTCTTGTTTCCTATGCTTGCAATATTTACTTGCAGTTGACAAGTTCATCTTTCCAGCAGGATGTAGCTGATGTGGGAGTTGCGCAGCACAAAGTGCACTCAGTAATTTAAGCCAGTCCTGGGTAGGGCTTTTGAAAGGAAACATGAAGCCTTGCATTTGACAGAGTTGTCACCAGCAAAGAGCTCATGAGGAGAACAGAACGCAGGCTCAAGGGCAGCCTGTGCCTGTGTAGCTGGGTAGATGGGCTGCTGTGATTTAAAACAACTGGAAAATTTTAATAGTGCATAGGCCTTTCATTCAAGAGCTTCAGGCTGAGTTCTGTCCACAATCCTACATCAAGGCTAGATGATGCAGAGCCAGGAAGGAGACTCTGGATTCCAGCGAGCACAGAAAGAGCTCAGCTGGAATCTCAGCCAAATCTCAGCTGAGTAAGCTGATGTACTGTATATATCTCGAGATAGTTCATCACCTACTTTTTGGCTTCTCAGGCAGGCAGTCTATGAGAATTGACATGGAGAAAATATATTTTCTATAAGGAAAAATTATCTTCCGTGAAAATATGCTGTTGGTATTTAGTGCACATCCTATGTCTCACCTAAATGACATTTATTGTCCCAGTTCCTGTCTCCTTAAAATAAGTGACCATTAATGTAAAATTTTAATTACAACAAAGACGGGATACTTTTTTCCTTCAGTCTGGCTTGCCTTCATGCATTCACTGACAATAGTAGCCAAAAAGGCTCGCTGTCAGGGCCTGACCTGCCAGCACATTAAGGTCACCATCCTCTCTAACCATATTGCAGTTTTGGGCTGTTTTCAGATAAACACACCTGTTTAAACAGTGGAACTGCCTCTCACAGAGGATTTTTGCAAGACTTGCAGGCTTTGCTGAGCTATAAATAGTCTCACAGATTACTTAAGTATTAAAGGTAGGCCTGCACTGGAGAGCCTTACTGAATCAAACGTTGGCTAGGAAGAAGAGAACTTATCTCAAGCTGGTTTTATGGCATTTCTACTTAAGATCTACCATTTTACAGAGGGACTAATTTCAGAAAGATTTCTACCCACTCCTTAGGTCTCCGTGATCCTCATGTACCACTCTCCTCATCTAAACTGATTATCTAGGAAGTCCCAGGACAGTCATCTAAATATGAGCAACTCAAAGCTAGCCTGGGGAAAGACATGATCTAGCTCCTAATGCTTATAGCACAGAGATTCAAACAAGCTGCATCTGAAGTGATAATAAAAATGGGAGCTACATCTGCAGAACAAATGTGAGGAGTTTTCAGAAAGGGTATTGAAAATTATGATGAATAAAGTTTCAGAGAAATTCACAGACAGGCAACTGCATGAAAGACCACATGGGCCTCATAGGTTTCAAAAGCATAGCGTAAAGACCACATTCTTTTCTAAGCAGGAAAGTTAATATACTTCCCTTTCCTAACCCACCCCCTGTTGTAGCAACTAATCTGAGCAAAACGTGCCCCTGAAGGCTGTCACTTTTCTGTGTTTTCTTCCATATCTTTGGCAGTGAAGAATTCAGCCGTGTCTTAGATAGATCGTCTGTTATTTCTTTTCTCTTGGATTTTATTTGTTTTAATCAAATGTAAACCTACGCTCTGTCTGGTTTGCAAAGGCAGCTGCTCCCTTGTGATTGATGGCATTCGACTTTCATGTTTGCATACCTGTGGCTGATGCCTCCCATCCTGCATTACATCAAAGAGAGACGGGGAGCACTGGCATCTTTATTCAGGGTTTGTTTTTTTTCTGCGCTCAGTTGGGCTGAAAGCCCTGCACTTGGTGAATTCTCCTCCTGTAACTGCGTGTATGCACTCTGTGGGTGAACCCATCTTGCCACCTGCAACCTCCCACACAGAGAAGGTTGCCTAATGTTGGATGGGTTTTTCTGCTTTCATCTACTGATGTTCACAAGATAAGGGCTGGCACATGACAGTTTGTTATTTTTCACTAAACCATTAATTGCATGTAACACATTTCTTAGAGGTGGGCTAATGTGGGGGTGAAGATCTGAGCTCTGTTCAAAGACACAGGTCACACTGTAGTAACTGAACTTGTCAAGGCCTGTGCAAATCAGACTGGAACATGACATAAAGTGAAGTGTGCATTGCTTGTTTGCCCAGATGCTGAGATGAGATCTCCAGGAAATGTCAGGATCACTTTTTTATTTACAATATGGCAGTGCCTCGGGCCCCAGACGTGACTGAAAGCTGATGTCAAAAATGATGCAAACATGTAAAGAGTCTCTGCCATGAAAGCTTTAGCAGCTAGGTAGGCACAACAAAGAAAATAAGGAAGAAAGGAAATCCTGCTCCTACGCTCGCATGCTATTTTAGGAATATAGGATTGGAAGGGACCATCTCAGTCATAAACAGCCCTGGTAGCCAGATATGTAGGTATCTAATGTCCACAGACCGTCTATTTCAGAAAACTAAAGCTCTGCAGTTCAGAGCACGTGCCTAAAGTATCCTTAGTTTGAGTAGTTCAGAATCAGGATAACTTTACCTAAAATTTCAGGGAAAAATGGTTTCTGGATATCTAATGTTCTGTACAGCGCAGAAACCCAATTCCAGGGAGAAGAGTAACTAAACTCCCAGTAGAACAGAGGTGTCATGTAAATGCCAGTAAATGTGAGATATCTCAGCATAATGAATTCTAGTTCTAGAGCTATGAACCTCTAGATTTTTCCGTGCTGTTATGGTACATAACTCCCTTCGTTAAAGGATTGCAATTAAACAACTTGACTAACTATTTGGAAAAAGGAATTTTGTGAGAGAATGCCTGTCCAGTGCTTTAATCACAGTATCACTTTTCCTTGGAAAAACATCCCAAAGTCTTGGTCAAATTCAGACCCACTTCATTTTCACTTCTACTTAGGTTCTTTCAGCATATCATTTGCAAAGACAATTTAATAAAATGTTAGATTTCCCTACAAAAGTTTGAAGTATATCTGTGATATGTAGTTGATAATACAGTCATAACCAAAGAGACTTGGAAAGCATTGCTAGTGTCCCATAATCTAGGGTACTGAGTTTAAAATTAGGAAATCAGTGGTCAAGGATAAATATACGACCTTCCTATTTTCTCTGCCACTAGAGTCTTAGGGTTTGGGTCTCACAGTATCAGGTTTTGGCAAGGAAATCAATGAGGTTTTCCTAGTTGTAAGTGGGAAGAATTTGGCCTAGATTTTATTTTTTCTGTAATCTGATGTTTTCCTTTGAAACCAGCATGATACGAAAAATATGTCATGTGGAAAGGAAGCCAGTCAACTCTTGGTCATCTCTCCAAATCTGGTCCAGACTACCTCTGATTAAAAGCCTTTTACATCTTCTGGTAGCTGCTGCAGTTTATGAGAAAGAAACTGGAAGTCTTGGCTGAATTCTAGGTGAAAAAAGGTAGATGAAGAACACCTTGCTTGTCAACCAACTGCAAGACCGACTGACCATTGCAAAGACCAGAAATATCCAATCTCTCAAGTATGTGAGCCTTCAGGGTTAGTCTGAGAATAGTATTCACTTGCCCTCTCATTGCCCTTACCGGACTTCTTCTGAGATAAATATTTCTGGTTTCCAAGGCTCTGTTCATAAACATAAACTTCACTTTACATTTTGTAAAAATATGGAAAAAAAAATTCCGAGAAACCACAAAGAGAAACCCAGAGAGCATGATACCAGAAGAGAAAACATAGTATCTCCACATGAATATT